>NC_086444.1:194883574-195211824 GCF_028390025.1 Pseudophryne corroboree | reverse complement strand
AGCTTAGAGCATTATAAATTTACCCTTAGCTCCAGTATATTTATGTGGAGAAAAGTCTCCATACTTGATCACACTCCCTGGAAATTTTTCCCTTGTGTGACTGCTCCCCAGCCTCTCAGGCTGGGCTCCGTGGTTACCAGCATCCAATCCTGAATGCCGAATCTGCGGCCCTCTAGAAGATGAGCACTCTATAACCACCACAGGAGAGACACCCTTGTCCTTGGATATTGGGTTATCCGCTGATGCATCTGAAGATGCGATCCGGACCATTTGTCCAGCAGATCCCACTGAAAAGTTCTTACGTGAAATCTGCCGAATGGAATTGCTTCGTAGGAAGCCACCATTTTTACCAGGACCCTTGTGCAATGATGCACTGTTTTTAGGAGGTTCCTGACTTGCTCGGATAACTCCCTGGCTTTCTCTTCCGGGAGAAACACCTTTTTCTGGACTGTGTCCAGAATCATCCCTAGGCACAGCAGACGTGTCGTCGGGATCAGCTGCGATTTTGGAATATTTAGAATCCACCCGTGCTGATTGTAGCAGTATCCGAGATAGTGCTACTCCGACCTCCAACTGTTCCCTGGACTATGCCCCTATCAGGAGATCGTCCAAGTAAGGGATAATTAAGGCGCCTTTTCTTCGAAGAAGAATCATCAATTCGGCCATTACCTTGGTAAAGACCCCGGGGTGCCGTGGACAATCCAAACGGCAGCGTCTGAAACTGATAGTGACAGTTCTGCACCACGAACCTGAGGTACCCTTAGTGAGAAGGGCAAATTTGGGACATAGAGGTAAGCATCCCTGATGTCCCGGGACACTATATAGTCCCCTTCTTCCTGGTTCGTTATCACTGCTCTGAGTGACTTCATCTTAATTTGAACCTTTGTAAGTGTTCAAAAAAAATTTTTTTTTTTTTTTTTTTAGAATAAGTCTCACCTAGCCTTCTGGCTTCAGTACCACAATATAGTGTGGAATAATACCCCTTTTCTGTAGTAGGAGGGGTAATTTAATTGTCACCTGCTGGGAACACAGCTTGTGAATTTTTTCCCATACTACCTCCTTGTCGGAGGGAGACTTGGTAAAGCAGACTTCAGGAGCCTGCGAAGGGGAAACGTCTCGACATTCCCATCTGTACCCCCGGGATACTACTTGTAGGATCCAGGGGTCCTGTACGGTCTCAGCGCCATGCTGAGAACTTGTCAGACGCGGTGGAACGCTTCTGTTCCTGGGAATAGGCTGCCTGTTGCAGTCTTCTTCCCTTTCCTCTATCCCTGGGCAGATATGATCTTATGGGAACGAGAGGACTGAGGCTGAAAAGACGGTGTCTTTTTCTGCAGAGATGTGACTTAGGGTAAAAAACGGTGGATTTTCCAGCAGTTGCCGTGACCACCAGGTCCGATGGACCGACCCCAAACAAGACCTCTTCCTTTATACGGCCATACTGTGCCGTTTGGAATCTGCATCACCTGACCACTGTCGTGTCCATAACATCTTCTGGCAGTTATGGACATCGCGTTTATTCATGATGCCAGAGTGCAAATATCCCTCTGTGCATCTCGCATATATAGAAATGCTCTATAGTCAATAAAATACTGTCCCTGTCAAGGGTATCAATATTTTTAGTCAGGGAATCCGACCAAGCCACCCTAGCTCTGCACATCCAGGCTGAGGCGATCGCTGGCCGCAGTATAACACCAGTATGTGTGTATATACTTTTTATTATATTTTCCAGCCTTGTCAGCTGGTCCTTGAGGACGGCCCTATCTATAGACGGTACCGCCACTTGTTTTGATAAGCGTGTGAGCGCCTTATCCACCTTAAGGGGTGTTTCCCAACGCGCCCTAACTTCTGGCGGGAAAGGGTATACCGCCCATAATTTTCTATCGGGGGGAACCCACGCATCATCACACACTTTATTTAATTTATCTGATTCAGGAAAAACTATGGTAGTTTTTTCACATCCCACATAATACCCTCTTTTGTGGTACTTGTAGTATCAGAAATACGTAACACCTCCTTCATTGCCTTTAACGTGTGGCCCTAATAAGGAATACGTTTGTTTATTCACCGTCGACACTGGATTCAGTGTCCCTGTCTGTGTCTGTGTCGACCGACTAAAGTAAACGGGCGTTTTAAAACCCTTGACGGTGTTTTTGAGACGTCTGGACCGTACTAATTGTTTGTCGGCCGTCTCATGTCGTCAACCGACCTTGCAGCGTGTTGACATTATCACGTAATTTCCTAAATAAGCCATCCATTCCGGTGTCGACTCCCTAGAGAGTGACATCACCATTACAGGCAATTGCTCCGCCTCCTCACCAACATCGTCCTCCTACCTGTCGACACACACGTACCGACACACAGCACACACACAGGGAATGCTCTGATAGAGGACAGGACCCACTAGCCCTTTGGAGAGACAGAGGGAGAGTTTGCCAGCACACACCAAAAACGCTATAATTATATAGGGACAACCTTATATAAGTGTTTTCCCTTATAGCATCTTAATATATATATAAGCATATCGCCAAATTAGTGCCCCCCCTCTCTGTTTTAACCCTGTTTCTGTAGTGCAGTGCAGGGGAGAGCCTGGGAGCCTTCCCTCCAGCCTTTCTGTGAGGGAAAATGGCGCTGTGTGCTGAGGAGATAGGCCCCGCCCCTTTTTCGGCGGCCTCGTCTCCCGCTCTTAACGGATTCTGGCAGGGGTTAAATATCTCCATATAGCCTCCGGAGGCTATATGTGAGGTATTTTTAGCCAAAATAGGTATTCATTTGCCTCCCAGGGCGCCCCCCTCCCAGCGCCCTGCACCCTCAGTGACTGCCGTGTGAAGTGTGCTGAGAGGAAAATGGCGCACAGCTGCAGTGCTGTGCGCTACCTTTAGAAGACTGAGGAGTCTTCTGCCGCCGATTCTGGACCTCTTCTTACTTCAGCATCTGCAAGGGGGCCGGCGGCAAGGCTCCGGTGACCATCCAGGCTGTACCTGTGATCGTCCCTCTGGAGCTGATGTCCAGTAGCCAAGAAGCCAATCCATCCTGCACGCAGGTGAGTTCACTTCTTCTCCCCTAAGTCCCTCGTTGCAGTGATCCTGTTGCCAGCAGGACTCACTGTAAAATAAAAAACCTAAGCTAAACTTTCCTAAGCAGCTCTTTAGGAGAGCCACCTAGATTGCACCCTTCTCGGCCGGGCACAAAATCTAACTGGCTTGGAGGAGGGTCATAGGGGGAGGAGCCAGTGCACACCACCTGATCCTAAAGCTTTACTTTTTGTGCCCTGTCTCCTGCGGAGCCGCTATTCCCCATGGTCCTTTCAGGAACCCCAGCATCCACTAGGACGATAGAGAAAGGTAAATAAATTTAAAATGTAATTTTTAATTTCATATGATTAAAATGCCTGAGAATGTGAAAAATCATCGAACACGTGATTGTTGTCTCATGATTGTTGTCTCATGATTTTTCACGTTCTCAGGCATTTTAATCATATGAAATTAAAAGTTACATTTTAAATTTATTTACCTTTTTCTTGTAAGTGCGCCAACAAAGAGACAATCATTTTCTTTCTAGTACTTCTCTTCCAATTTATTGTCTATGGCGGCACCCCCACACAATACCATGAATTGGCTCATAATATGAAAATTGGGGTAACTTGTTAGTTTATCATAAATTTTATTAATCTGACATAAGTCCAGTGCAGAGGTTCTACACCTTTTCCCCTTCCCTTGAATCCATAATGTCTACATGTCAGCTGAGAGCCGTGACAAAATGCAAAACAGTCTAAGGTGACTAACTTTATGGAATGGTGTAATGTCGTCTCGCTAGACATGTGTATGGGGAGATTTTAGAGACCATTAATCACCGCCTGACAGCCTGTTAGTGACACCATAGAATAAGGAATAGGAATAAAATGATCAGGGGCTCTATAACACTAATCGCTTCTAGTAATCAGCACAGTGTCGCCTCTGAGGTGTTGCCTTTTGTTCTGGCAAACTGTTCTCATGAGATGGAAAGTAAAGCACGGAATTCCTGGCATGTTAACATCAACATTACATAGGTCACTTTGGGAAGATAATCCCACACAATATTGACTTGCTTGCTGCAAGAAAAAGAGAAAGAGTCCAAACAAAGAGATTGTCATTGGGAACTGAATACACAACCTCTATCACAGAGAGCTAGGGTCCTGCCTTACTGTGTACTTATGGCAAATAAAGGGGCTTTAAGTCAGTGTTCATTGGGTGGGACAGCTGTAATTATGCCCATCCTGACTCCATATACCTGTTTTTTTCACACTCTACATGGTTCGTCTCACAGCCCAATCCAAATTACACCCATCCGCATCCATTTAATTATCAAACTAAAATGTTCCACCATGTAGAGTAGTTGCGAATGAAGCTTTAAGAACAACAGTGGTTCAAGGTCATAATTTCTATGGTTATTTGCTTAATCTATATTGTGTACTTAAAATAATGTTTTTTCCAGAAAAAATATCATAAAGCACACGAGTCAGACACAGATGGGTCCGTGAGTGCGTGTTTTGTCACTGTAACATCTGCGACTTTATGCAAATGCTGCTACAAAGCCCTTCCCTGGTGTACGGCTGTGTGTCACCATGTGCAAGGACTGAGACGCCCACTCTGAGTGTCTTTAGATGCCAGCTTCAGTCGTACCATGGAACCTCGCACCAGCCCTACTCTAGCTGCAGATTCTCTCTCTCAGTGGCTTCCAATGCGAGCAATGAAACTTTCAGCGAGACACCCGCATCTATGTAATCTAAAAGACACAAGTTTTATTAAATGATTACAGGTGTGTCCTCACTTACTAAGCTGCAAGATGCCCAGCACAATAGATGCTGCGAGAGGAGCAGTGTACCATATCTTTCTTTCACTTCTGCATCATAGTCATATCGCAGATGCAGCCAAAAGGCGCTCACAATATACTTGAGATGTTCGTCGTGACTTTATCCACACATTAATTGGTTTTATGCACGTACAAAGTCCCAGATAATGCACAGCTGAACTTGGCGGCATTGTGTGTGACTGCAGTCGCAAGCTGTGATATGCCCCCAAAACGGTCGAGACACACATGCATTTGAGTCACCACTCCCTTGTTACCCCCCACAAACGCTCCCTGTCTTTCACTCAATTTGCAAATAAATACTCACAGTGACCACCATTGGAAGACCATGATCCTGACAAATGCGCAATGTGAATTATATGCATGCACGGCAGCAACAAACTGCTCCACTGCGTATAACATCAACATTGCGCCCATCTGTACAAATTTCTAAAGCGCTAAGTTGAGTTGCATGGACCTGGTGCGCCGAGAGAGGGGTTATTTGGTTCAATTGAGGCAACAGGAAAAAAAAGCTCCATCTGTATGTTTCTTTTTTTTCAATAATTTATTTCAAACTGACCTGTAATATTAGCAGGAAATGAAATGTTTCATCTGCCTCTGGAACGTCGTCATCACACACAGAGATGTAGACGGTGCGTTTTGTCTCCCAGTCGGGTATAAAAGCAGCAGTAGCAGTGGCTACAAAGTCCCCAGTGTTTTCTTCTTCCAGCTGAAACACAATCAGCGTTGTATTTATGTAATATACAGTAAGGGTATTTATTTATATTGTAACAACAAAATAGAAAAGACAGGCAGTAGTACAAAAGCTCTCATTTGAATATTCTAGAGGGTTTTTTGTAATATACTGTGGCAAACCGCCCTTGAAATTTGGGAGTAAATAACGGATCAAATAAGTGGAATATGGTCTCACTCCAGGAATGTGAAAGATCTTGAGTATATTGGGGGTCATTCCGACCCGATCGCTTGCTGCAGTTTGTCGCAGCGCAGCGATCGGGTCGGAACCGCGCATGCGCCAGCGCATGGCAGTCGTTGCTGCCCAGCAATCGCCTCTGAGACAGAGGCGGTCGCTGGGCGGGAAGGTGCTGAACGGCGGCATTAAGCCGCCGTTTAGGAGGCGTGGTCCGGACCGTTGGGGGGGCGGGCCGCAGTGGCTGCATGACATCTCACGCAGCTGCTGCTGCGGCCAGTGGCAGCGACAAACTCCTGAAATACAAAAGCATCGCTGGTGTGTGATGCTTTTGTATTTGTGCGGGGGGGGGGGGGGGCGGCACTGACATGCGGGGCGGACTAGCCCTGTGCTGGGCGTCCCCCCGCATGTCAGGGAAGATGATCGTAGCTGTGCTAAGTTTAGCACAGCTACGATCAACTCGGAATGACCCCCATTATGTCTAGTGTTGTTTTGTAGTATTTTTACTTATGTGTTATTGTTTTTTTAAACCAATTAAATTCCTTATCAGACAGACTGAGCAACGTTAAGCCATATGCGATTTTAAGGTACTTTTCATTTACATGTTCAATTAAATCCAGATTAAGCATTTCCTTTCAGCAAGGACCTGTATCACTGTATTTCTTCTCAATACAAAGCATTGTGTACACTGTAGTGTCTGCTTTAGTGAACAGATGAAATTTCAAGATTACATAATGACAGCTAATAAAAAAAATCCTAAATAATGGTCTACCATGTTGTGCATTTAGTAGAAGAGGATGGCAGTTCCACACATTATGATGTAATTTATTAATGATTTATAATTATTGCGATTACAGGGCCTAATTCGCTAAGGATTGTAAAGCTTTTCGCAGCAGCTTTACATCTGCAGTCCTTAGCAAGACAGATGCAGGAGGAGGTGCATACCACACCCCCATTTTCCTCAACGCCGGCTGTCCCCGCCCTCCCCGCGAATGCCTCTGCCTGTCAGTCAGGCAGAGGCATTCGCATAGTATAGGATTTTGGGTGTTAGCCCCAATGAAGAATCCTTTTTGGAGCACTCTTTTAGTGTGTATATTTTTATTTTTCTTGATATGATTATAAAGGTCAAAATATAACTTTTATTCCTTTCTTATTTAAAAAAAAAAAGGTGGGGCAAGAGAAAAAGATATTTTACATGTACCTCAAAAGTTAGATTCTATAATTGTCACCCCTATATCACATGTACAGTAAAAATCAATTTATCAAATAGCTGTCTCTGTAGTGAAAATTTCTAAGATGAGGACAATAACCTCAGATTTTTTAAACACAAATAGTTTAGTAATACATCATGTAATATGATTATTAACCCCGGCAGTGGAAATCCTGCCTGTTGTAATCACAGTGGTTATTTAGGCATACAGTTTACCTCATGAATTTGTTTCTCTTCTAAAGTGTATGTGTTGACACTTGCACAGTGAGTGGTTGTATTTTTTCTGCCACTGTGTCAACACTGCAACAACGTATTCATGCTAATGTATTAATAATACAAGGTTATAGCAGAGAACTTGTGACACATTGATATTAATACAAGGAGTGGTTACATTTTATATAGTTGTGTCAAGGCTATAGCCACTCCTGTCATTCATTATGGTATGTTCAATAGTAATTACCACTGCAGTATAAATTCACCTTAAAAAAATTAAAAGGGAAGAGGCATTCGCATATCTGCTCCACGATCGCAGGACCCGTTCTGCACAAGCGCAGACTGGGTCCTGCGCGTGCGCAGAACTCAAACATCGGGAAAATGCAGCACGTATCGCATCAGCAATCATTACTGAATTAGCCCCATAGCTTATAGAGATAGTCTGTCCATTTAAACTTTGAATAAATAGCATTGATGTATTAGCATTGATGTATTAACTATAGGATGCTAAATTGCTACTATGAATTTCCCTATACAGTTGCAAAGGTTAGTGTAGTGAAGACTGTATATATCATATTATGCCCAAAGATGTCTGTCCTGACATGACCAACCAGGGGCAGAGGGTTACATGTGCACGCCCTTAGCATGCCCCTCCCACTAATGATGCGCATACTGTGCCATTCCCTTCATTCTGCTGTTCTGCTAGTGACAGGAATCCTCTTCACCAGACCTTCCACCATGAAACTGCTCAGTCCTCCTCTAGGCCAATTGGCATTTCTATCAAGGGTGCAATGTGTGCTGTGGGCCCACACTGCACACACTACACCCATGTTGGTTTTATACTTAGCTTTCCGGAGTCCCGCGGCAGGCGCTGCAGCTGCGGCAAAAATCACACCCAAAATGGCCGCCACGCATGTGCAGTAGGTAATTAGTCTCCGGAGCATGGCAGGTGCCATGTTTCCAGTGACCTGCACATGCACAGTAGACTCCGGCACAATGCCGAAGCCTATAACGCCGTGGAGAGGAGGGGGCCTACCCGGAGTTTGCACACAGGCCCCCTCCTTTCATAAAATGCCCCTGTCTAGGCCCCTCCTATAAACATAAGAGAGGGAGAGAGAGACTGGGGAAAGAAGGGGCATAAAGAGAGCAAGGGGAAGAGAAAGAGATGTGAGGAAGACAGGAGAGAGAGAGATACGGGGAAAAGGGGAGGCAGACAGAGAAATGAGAGAGAAAAGAAAGAAGGGGAAGAGAGAGACGAAGTAACAGAGGGGTAGAAAGAGAGAGGCGAGGAAGAGAAGGAAAGATATGGGAAGGTGGGGGTAGAGAGAGGAAGAGAAAACCTGCCACGCAGCCCACGCTAGCCTAGGCACAATACTGTAGCTAGCCACCTGGCAAATGACGGGTACAAAATATTAGTTATTGAATGTTACCTAAAAAGCATAGTACGTATGCTGAAAGTTTGAGTGTTCCCAGACTTATCCCAGCCACACCACACAGCAGATTGAACTGGCCTTTGTTATCCCAAAGACATTCAATTCTGTGAAAGGGGACTTTACATATACATTGTGGAAAAGCCTTTCCTTGGAATGCTGAACCAAAAGGTGTAACTTGAAAATCATATACAGCAGGCGGAACTTCCACCAATTTAATTGGTGCAAAATTTCACTGTAACTCCATTTATCTATACTCAAAAGTTTGCCTGACCCCCTCAGTTATGCAAGATTAGTAACAAACTTTCAATTTAGAGAAATTAATCGGCAATAAATGCATTCCCTTACCAGAACTATTGCAGTGATGTTTACAGGCACTCCCGTCCTTTCAATAACTAGCCGTATCACCGTGGTACTGGTCTCATTTACAAAAAAGGCGGTTTCACCAGCAAATTGCACTTGTGTTTCTCCAGATACGGCAGCGACTAATAATACTAAGAAAAAGAGGGCAGTGGTGGGAACAGAGGGCATCCCTGTTGAAAGGAAACAAAACAATCATTAAATATCACAAAATACAAGACAGCAGTTGTATAGTGGCTAGCTACTTGTATAGTATTATATATTATTGTATAGTATTTTATATGTTAAGTTGAAGAAATAAAATGCAAATGGAAAACAAAACCAAAAAGGAAAAAAACATTAGCATAAATAGTATAGTTATATATAATCAGATATGTGCATCAAGGGTGTAGCTACCCCTATCCATTTGATAGATAGACAGTGTCTAGTTAGACAGTCAATAGATAGACACCATATATTAGACAGACATTAGGTCATCAGGGTCAAAAGGTCGACAGGGTCAAAAGGTCAATATGGAAAAGGTCGACGGGTCAAAAAGTCGACAGGTCAGAAGGTCGACATGAAAATGGTCGACATAAAAAAGATAGACACATTTTTTTTAATGTAACATGTTTTTGGATTATTTCATACTTTCTCTATCCATGTCGGCATAGAGTTGGTTATAAACCTTGTGGCGAGCGCAGCGAGCCACTGTGCCCGAAGCGTGGCGAGTGAAGCGAGCCCCGCGAGGGTATGCCTTTCTACAATTGGGGGTCCCAGATGACAAAACTATCCACACAAACCACAAAAATGCAAAAAACATGGTGTCTACCTTTTTCATGTCGACCATTTTCATATCGACCTTTTGACCCTGTCGACCTTTTGACCGGTCGACCTTTTGACCGGTCGACCTTTTGACCCTGTCGACCTAATGTCTGTCTAACATATGGTGTCTATCTATTGACTGTCTAACTAGACACTATCTTTCATACCGGAACCGTAGCTACCATGGGTGCAGGGAGTGCAGCTGCTATGGGGCCCAGAACTGAGAGGTGCCCATCTTCCCTGTCACACTGACATGTGTTATATACAAAGACGTAGCTACCACAGATTCAGGCAATACGGCTGCTATGGAGCCGGAGCTGAGAGGGGCCACTTTCTCTGTCACAGTTACATGTGTTATATACAAGGGCCTGGTTCCAATAGGTGCAGGGAGTGCAGTTGCTATGGGGCCCAGAGCTGAGAGGAGCCACCTTCCTTGTCACAGTTACATGTGTTATATACACGGGTATAGTTACTATAGGTGCAGGAGGTGCGGCTGCTATGGGGCCCAGAGCTGAGAGGGGCCACCTTCCCTGTCACAGTTACATGTGTTATATACAAGGGCGTATTCCCTCTCTCCCGGTGAATAGACACTATGCGCACAGCAGCTATTCACTGCTGTTCCGCTAAGCTGAGCAGTGGGTGATAGAGGGTCTGCCAACTGCCCCCCCCCCCCCCCCCCGCGTGTCAATGCAACCCATGGGTTGCACAGTCCCATAAACATGGAACTGTCCCACCAAAATCAGGACAGTTGGAAGGTTTGCAATTATAGTACACTTATAGTAGTTAATGTTGATACCCCCTTATATACTCACACTCTCCATATACTGTATACAGATGTAGCCAACCTCATCTGGGATACGGTCATTAGGTCGACCACACTTAGGTCGACCACTATTGGTCGACATGCATCAGGTCGACATGGTCATTAGGTTGACATGAACAATGTTGACATGGAAATAGGTCGACGTGAGTTTTTCCCTTTTTTTTTTCCTTTCATTTTTTTTACTTTTTCATACTTTACGATCCACGTGGACTACGACTGGTAACAGTAACCTGTGCCGAGCGCAGCAAGGCACCTTGGCCGAAGCATGGCGAGCAAAGCAAGCCATGCGAAGGGACATGGTGCACCAATTAGAGTTCCCCGTCACTTTACGAAGAAAACGACACCAAAAAAAGTAAAAAAAACTCATGTCGACCTTTTTCCATGTCGAACTTGTTCATGTCGACCTAATGACTATATCGACCTAGTGACCATGTCGAACCTAATGCATGTCTACCAATAGTGGACGACCTAATGACTGTCGACCTAAGTGTGGTCGACCTAATGACCCATACCCCTCATCTTTGCTGCAATGCGGCATGCTGCAACATGGCTTGCTGCATGGCGTGCCGGACTGCAACTTTTCGCATCCCGCGATCGCTCCATTAATTTCTTAAGGAATTAATGGAGCATTCACCAGCTCCGAATAGTCACAGCCCGGCATGCATCGCAGCCAGATGAGCATGGCTACATCTGTACAACAATATAAGTTAGGAATCTAATGTGACGAGTCTGCAGAGCCGGCCTTAGGCATAGGCAAACTAGGCAAATGCCTAGGGCATTTGGTATGATTAGGGGCACCAGCAGCTTCTGCTGATTAAAATGATATGCAGCATGCCTATATTCTGTGTGTGACTGCGGCTGTATCTGCATCCGAAATGCTACGTTGCAGTGTATTCCTGGAAATCACTGTAATGTAGCATTTCGTATGCAGATACAGCCGCAGTCACACACAGAAAATAGGCATGCTGCATATCATTTAAATCAGCAGAAGCTGCTTGTGCTTCCTAGCCACACAGTAATGCAAATAAGATGCATTTTCATAAACAAAACACGCCTGACGTTAGCAGAGCTACCAGCTGACTCATGCCAGGCATCTCCTGCAGAACTAGCGGCGGTGCTAGGGGGCACCAGCCAAAATCTTGCCTAGGGCATCATATTGGTTAGGGCCGGCTCTGCGAGTCTGTACCTGACAAACATGTCACTTTGTATGGCATTGCAATCACTATATTTAACAGCAAACTATTATGCGAGTTCTCCAATAACTTAAAAATTGCACAAATTTGCATTAAACTCTTCAGGCAATAATGTACAAAATCTAAAACCTGTACATATTTAGTTGGTATAATTATAATGTTTAAAAATTTAATATTAAGAAAAAAATGATAATGGGATTTTAGTTCCCCAAGGGTTTTTATACAGAATTTCCAAAGACAAAATTGCAAGGTATATATAATAAGTCAACTACTTCTCTTCCATCACATAGGCAAAAGAATATCAGAAGGCATGAACAACACAGGCATATACAGATAAACAATGCACACTTACTATATGCCGATGACTTCCCTCTGTGCGCTCAGCAAGTAATGAATACCTGCCACAAGACCTTTCCAAGCATGCTTGCAATGTCTTATGTTACAAGTCTTCTATTTCCAAGGCTAATGGATGCTTTAAGACCATGCAATTACTCTTGAAGACTAAGAGAGTAATATTATTATCAATAATTCAATATATTCATCTCGCTCCGTGGACCCACTCGTGGTCTTATTTAAAGCGCTAGCTCACCTTTTTTAACAATGGTTTCCAGCATAAAAAAATGCTCAGGTAGCATTATAAATTGTACAAAAAGAGGATCATAATGATCTAGTAATAACACTCACTTCACAAGCAATGGAGCCAGGGGAAATTGGAGACATTAATAAGAAAAAAACAAAATAGAGCACAGCTGTACAGTGATGTTACACATAGTCAACATATAGATTTCAGCAGCCATTTTTGTAGTGCAAACATTTGATAGGCTGCAGTAACACCCTAGCTTAGTGATGCACTTGTCTTCATAAATGTATCACTATTTCTCTTTTTAAACCGTATTATTGTAATCAGCTGTCGTCACTTTGAATATTAGGGCAGAATAAATTAAATAAGGCTATCCTGAGATGGAATGGGAATAGGAAATAAGCAGACTATTAGCCCTTTAAGAACGCAAAAATAACCCGGTATCAACACGGCATATTGCCCCCCCCCCCCGTTGCTTTGGCAACTTACCAAGCAGATTGTCGGGTCGGGCAGCCTGCCGTTAGGGTCCAATGCCGGATCCCACCCGGAAAGGACCAATTCCCGGGTGGGATCCGGCATTGGAGATGGGAAAGGGGCTTTAATGGCTCAAGTACTGGATCTTATTCCAAAGGTCATTCAGTTTAGGGAATACCAAATATATTGTATATGGGATAGTAGCCCAGATTTATCAAGCTTTGGAGAGTGATAAATTGCACGGTGATAAAGTACCAGCCAATCAGCTCCTTACTGCCATGTAACAGGCTGTGTTTGAAAAATGACAGTTAGGAGCTGATTGGTTGGTACTTTATTGCTGTGCAATTTATCCCTCTCCAAGGCTTAATAAATCTGGGCCAGTGTGCCTAGATACACTCCCTCCAACACATCTAAGAGGTAGAGGCGATCATTCTATTATAGAATTTCTATGCAGTGAAGCAAGAACTACTTTGAACAACATTTTTACAGAATTTAATCATTTAAATAATAAGCTAGAAAGTCTCGCCCATTCCTCTGTTCCTCTATGGGTGAGATTCAGATGTATTTGTGGCCAGCAGCCACTAGATGGTGCCCAACAGAGCTTTTCAAATGTAGCTCCGTTCGGGCGTGATCGTCTGCCGGCGCTGACAATTCAGCTCATGCCCACCGGGGGTGGCGACCTGAAATGTGTGAAAAGTGATCCCTTTGGGCACCCAAATGGCACTTTTCCCGATTGTGCCCAATAGTTTAGTCGGGTTCAGCTTTAGCTTTACACGGCTAAACCCGATACTATTGGGCGCGATCAGCGCGATTGGGGACATCAATTGTATATCGCCCCCTGCGATCTAACTATCATCCTGATACTTAACTTCCGGATGTCGGCGTTCCGGTGCTGGGATTCCAACTAGTGTCAAGATTCTGGCCTCGGTCACATGACCGCTGGCATCCTGGCTACTGGGATGCTGACCGCATCCCCTGCACACAAAGCATTTGCATTGCATGCTTGGAAATTAGTGTGTAATTCTGCATGTATTCAGAATTAGCAGAAGAGTCATGAGTTTAAATTAAAGACGTGAAGTTATGGTGCATACACACGGTGAGATTCGGGCTATGCCCGATTCTCACTATGCGACAAGGGCTAGGTCGGCATCGCAAGCATATAATGACTGTGCTTGCGATACTGACTATGTGCGATATTGGCTAAGTGTCCATTTTGACTATCTCTTCTATGAGATAGTCAAAATTGAGTTGCCTGCACAGTCTATCTAGGCTTGCGAAGCCGACCGCGCGGGACTGCGCATCGGCATCGAATTGGGATCGCAAGGTGACTTTCACATTGCAATCTGCACTAACTTTTACTTTTACTACACTGCTCAAAAAAATAAAGGGAACACTTAAACAACACAATGTAACTCCAAGTCAATCACACTTCTGTGAAATCTAACTGTCCACTTAGGAAGCAACACTGATTGACAATCAATTTCACATGCTGTTGTGCAAAAAGAATAGACAACAGGTGGAAATTATAGGCAATTAGCAAGACACCCCCAATAAAGGAGTTGTTCTGCAGGTGGTGACCACAGACCACTTCTCAGCTCCTATGCTTTCTGGCTGATGTTTTGGTCACTTTTGAAAGCTGGTGGTGCTTTCACTCTAGTGGTAGCATGAGACGGAGTCTACAACCCACACAAGTGACTCAGGTAGTGCAGCTCATCCAGGATGGCACATCAATGCGAGCTGTGGCAAGAAGGTTTGCTGTGTCTGTCAGCGTAGTGTCCAGAGCATGGAGGCGCTACCAGGAGACAGACCAGTACATCAGGAGATGTGGAGGAGGCCGTAGGAGGGCAACAACCCAGCAGCAGGACCGCTACCTCCGCCTTTGTGCAAGGAGGAACAGGAGGAGCACTGCCAGAGCCCTGCAAAATGACCTCCAGCAAGCCACAAATGTGCATGTGTCTACTCAAACGATCAGAAACAGACTCCATGAGGGTGGCATGAGGGCCCGACATCCACAGGTGGGAGTTGTGCTTACAGCCCAACACCGTGCAGGACGTTTGGCATTTGCCAGAGAACACCAAGATTGGCAAATTCGCCACTGGCGCCCTGTGCTCTTCACAGATGAAAGCAGGTTCTCACTGAGCACATGTGACAGACGTGACAGAGTCTGGAGACGCCAAGGAGAACGTTCTGCTGCCTGCAACATCCTCCAGCATGACCGGTTTGGCAGTGGGTCAGTAATGGTGTGGGGTGGCATTTCTTTGGGGGGCCGCATAGCCCTCCATGTGCTTGCCAGAGGTAGCCTGACTGCCATTAGGTACCGAGATGAGATCCTCAGACCCCTTGTGAGACCATATGCTGGTGCGGTTGGCCCTGGGTTCCTCTTAATGCAAGACAATGCTAGACCTCATGTGGCTGGGGTGTGTCAGCAGTTCCTGCAAGACAAAGGCATTGATGTTATGGACTGGCCCGCCCGTTCCCCAGACCTGAATCCAATTAAGCACATCTGGGACATCATGTCTCGCTCCATCCACCAACGCCACGTTGCACCACAGACTGTCCAGGAGTTGGCGGATGCTTTAGTCCAGGTCTGGGAGGAGATCCCTCAGGAGACCATCCGCCACTTCATCAGTAGCATGCTCAGGCGTTGTAAGGAGGTCATACAGGCACGTGGAGGCCACACACACTACTGAGCCTCATTTTGACTTGTTTTAAGGACATTACATCAAAGTTGGATCAGCCTGTAGTGTGTTTTTCCACTTTAATTTTGAGTGTGACTCCAAATCCAGACCTCCATGGGTTAATAAATTTGATTTCCATTGATCATTTTTGTGTGATTTTGGTAAGCACATTCAACTATGTAAAGAACAAAGTATTTAATAAGAATATTTCATTCATTCAGATCTAGGATGTGTTATTTTAGTGTTCCCTTTATTTTTTTGAGCAGTGTATATAGTCAAAATCGTAAGAAAATATCTCACCGTTTGTACACACCATAAGGCTGGGTACACAACTGACCGACCCACTGGCTGACCTAGCAACCGATTTGGTAAGCTGTACACACTTACCAATCAGCCGCTCAATATGTCTGGCAAGACATCACAGTTTGGTGGGCATTTCAATTTGCCCACCCAGTTGTGATGTCATTAGCAGTGGTTCCACTTCCTGTGGCCATAATGGGTCAGTCGGTTGCCCATGAACACATTCAGATGTACTGCTATATCTGCAAGATATATCGGTATCTGCCATGCTGCAGGGCCAACGTGATATGTCTATGAACAATGTCGTTCACATGAGCCAATGCATTTAGCATAATATGTACCCAGCCTAGGAGGGGCGTTTAGATTTAAAGCAATAATTTGTCTTAAAGCAAAACCATCCTGGTAATTCCACACTACTATTTCTAATTCACCTTGCTTTATTTATTTATTTATTTTATATTTTGCTCTATATGTACCAATTGTTAGTATTTACATTATTTTTACAACAAAAATAAAAGTTACATTTTAATATTAAGGGGAAAGCTATCTATGACAAGTAAACTAAGGTAGTCAAACTCAACATATGGAGTGACTACCCCAATATTTGGGATTTACCAGTTCTCTCTCTCCTTTTCTTTTTGATAGGGCCAAATGGCGTGATTATCACAGAATGACATCATATTGGCTCCTCCTCAAGGGGGCACAATTCTCTGTAATGGGGGCAACCCTGTTTGCTGTACGTACACAGCAAGATTCACAGGGAACGAGGCTGCTGAAAATATATCTCTTTAGGCCTTATTGCCTGTGGGAAAAATGTTACTATACAGTATTTTACAAGGGTCTTTTAACACTAGTACACGTCCTGTAGACAGATCTGACAGTTATACCCATTGTTTCTAATGTCACCATACCCACTCAGGGTTTTACTAACACGCAGATAAGTTGCTTTTTTCAAAACACATCTTGCTGTACACACATGCATTTACTAGAGGTAAGCAATTGGTGAAAGCCACAATACAGTCACCTCTAATGGCCAAAAATGGAGTGTGGTATGTTTTTTTTTTTTTTTTTTGTAAAACTGTTTATTGACAGGGTGAATACAGTACAGATCATTAAAGTTCACCTCACTGGGGAACAAAATATAATACATACAGAGTAGAAGAATGGGACACGTATCCACACATACAGATCATATAAAAGCATTGACATATAGGCCCTCATTCCGAGTTGATTGCTAGCTGCTTTCGGTCGCAGCGCTGCGATTAGGTAAAAAAGCGGCACTTCTGCGCATGCGTATGGGCTGCCATGCACATGCGCCAAGTACTTTCACACAAAACTATGCTGTTTTACACAAGGTCGAGCGACTCATTTCAGTCGCACGGCTGATCAGGGAGTGATTGACAGGAAAGGGGCGTTTCTGGGAGGTAACTGAGCGTTTTCCGGGAGTGTGCTAAAAAACGCATGCGTGTCAGGTAAAAACGCAGGCGTGCCTGGGTAAACGGGGGAGTGGCTAGCCGAACGCAGGGCGTGTTTGTGACGTCAAAACAGGAAATAAACTGTCTGCAGTGATCGCAAGGTAGGAGTAGGTTTGGAGCTACTCTGAAACGGCATGAAAATTTTTTTCGAGCAGTTCTGCTAACCTTTCGTTCGCACTTCTGCTATACACTCCCAGAGGGCGGCGGCTTAGTGTTTGCACTGCTGCTAAAAGCAGCTAGCGAGCGATCAACTCGGAATGAGGGCCATAGTCACCTACACTTGATCCAAAGACCAGTTACTGGAGGTGCGAAGAAAGATGGTGGTTCAACTATGCAGTGTATTATAGCATAATACATAACCCCAGAGTAAGATTAAAAGAACCCCGCAAATAAACAAATAGTGTGACCATAGCAAGAACCCATACATGAAAGAGAATACATAAAAATGACACAAATCTGCAATAAGTCAGAAAGGCGGTCCATTATCAATTACCTCCAAGTGGTACCAAGAAGTGTCCCGAAGACTATTCCGCACAGCGTGCTTCAAAACTGTAGATAATGTTTAAACATAAGGAAGCCAAACATCAAAAAACTTTTCCGTTCTTTTCTCTTTACATAGGGGGTCATTCTGACCTGATCGAACGCTGCTGTTCATCGCAGCGCAGCGATCAGGTCATAAGTGCGCATGCACCGCCACCGCAGTGCACCGGCACCGTGCACAGGCACCGTGCACAGGCAGAGGCGGACGCTGGGCAGGAGGGGGTGGTACGGCGGTGTTTGGCCGCCATTTTGTGGGCGCGGTCCAGCCAACGCAGGCGTGGCCGGACCGTGCAGGGGGCAGGCTGCAGCAGCTGCATGACATCACACACAGCCGCTGCGACCCGGGCAGCGACGAGTAGCTCCAGGCCAGCACGCAAAAGCTACGCTAGCTGGGAGCAACTCCTGAAGTGTAAAAGCATTGCCGCTGTGCAATTCTTTTGTACTTCTGCGGGAGGGGGGGGGGGGGAGCGGGCCTGACATGTGGGGCGGACTAGCCCTGTGCTGGGTGTGCCTGATCGTAGCCCTGCAAAATTTTGCAGGGCTACGACCAGGTCTGAATTAGGCCCATGGAGAGGTCTCAGACCAATCCATGGAGAACAAAAAGGCAATTCTAGGATGTACCAAGGCAAGGGTGTGGTATGTTTTGTCGACATTGAAAATGACAGAATGACGATGTGTAAAATGTTGACAATTACAATGTCAAAAATGTCAGTGGGTGTCTGGACTTAGCATTATATTATCCATGCAGCTCAAGAATACAGAAAAAAATTAATAAGCAGTATTAAGATATATTTACTGCACGGCCCAAATTCATATACTATATTATTAAAATGTGTATTTCCACTTGCTTCAACAATTAAAAGCCTAATTGCTTACGTGTGAACACCCCGATAGCACCAAGTTACTGTTCATCAGCAAGTGGAGATAGGACTGAGATACGTGTGACTGAGAATCACCAGTAGATGTGATTGGCTGCAGAGCATGTGCAATACTAAAAACTGCAACATCCATCTGCAAAACAGACGTGCGTGCAACTCTATACCAGCCCCAAAGTGCTCAGGTGCACTCAGCAGATTAGCACTAGGTCACGCAATGTATTGCATATTTCAGTATGATGCTTCTTTAGGCATGCAAATTTATACCTCCCAACTTTCTAAAGTTGGGAGGCAAGACACAGATGCATGCCTGAAATTAGGGGGGGTGTCTTTGCGGCTAGGGGTCCTAGCCTTGCGGGAAGTGCTGTGATTGCGGTCCATGCCCCATTTTTGCAGTTGAAGGGGCATGACTAGCGCTCTGTGAGCTGCTGGCCATGTCCCTGTCCCTCTCTCCCGGTGAATAGACAGCTATTCACTGTTCCGCTAAGCTGAACAGGGTATCCGGTTGAGAGATAGATAGTGTCTAGTTAGACAGTCAATAGATAGACACCATATGTTAGACAGACATTAGGTCGACAGGGTCAAAAGGTCGACATGGTCCAAAGGTCGACATGAAAATGGTCGACATAAAAAAAGATAGACAATTTTTTTTTATTTAACATGTTTTTGGACTATTTCATACCTTCTTTATCCATGTCGGCATAGAGTTGGTCATAAACCTTGTGGCGAGCGCAGCGAGCCACCGAGCCCGAAGCGTGGCGAGCGAAGCAAGCCCCGCGAGGATATGCCTTTCTACAATTGGGGGTCCCAGATGACAAAACTGTCCACACAAACCACAAAAATGCAAAAAACATGGGCCCTCATTCCGAGTTGTTCGCTTGCTAGCTGCTTTTAGCAGCATTGCACACGCTAATCCGCCGCCTACTGGGAGTGAATCTTAGTTTAGCAGAATTGCGAACAAAAGATTAGCAGAATTGCGGATAGAAATTTCTTAGCAGTTTCTGAGTAGCTCGACACTTACTCTGCATCTGCGATCAGTTCAGTCAGTTTTGTTCCTGGTTGGACGTCACAAACACACCCAGCGTTCGCCCAGGCACTCCCCCGTTTCTCCAGCCACTCTCGCATTTTTCCCAGAAACGGCAGCGTTTTTTCACACACACCCATAAAACGGCCAGTTTCCGCCCAGAAACACCCACTTCCTGTCAATCACACTCCGATCACCAGAACGAAGAAAAAACCTCATAATGCCGTGAGTAAAATACCAAACTGTTGAGTAAAATAACTAAGCGCATGCGCTCTGCGAACATTGCGCATGCGCAGTAAGCGACTAATCGCAATATAGAGAAAATCGGCAACGAGCGAACAACTCGGAATAAGGGCCATGGTGTCTACCTTTTTTATGTCGACCATTTTCATGTTGACCTTTTGACCCTGTCGACCTTTTGACCCTGTCGACCTAATGTCTGTCTAACATATGGTGTCTATCTATTGACTGTCTAACTAGACACTAGCTATCTTTTATACCTCACCCGCTGAGCAGTGGGTGATAGAGGGTCTCCCAACTGCCCCCCCGCGTGACACTACAACCCACGGGTTGCACAGTCCCATAAGAATGGAACTGTCCCGCCAAAATCAGGACAGCTGGAAGGTATGCAATTACAGTACAATTATAGTAGTTAATGTTGATACCCCCTTATATACTCACACTCTCCATATACTGTATACAGATGTAGCCATCCTCATCTGGGATACGGTCATTAGGTCGACCACACTTAGGTTGACAGTCATTAGGTCGACCACTATTGGTCAAAATGCATTAGGTTGACATGGTCATTAGGTCGACATGAACAATGTCGACATGGAAATAGGTCGACGTGGGTTTTTGACTTTTTTTTTCTTTTTTTTTTGAACTTTTTCATACTTTACGATCCACGTGGACTACGACTGGGAATAGTAACCTGTGCCGAGCGCAGCGAGGCACCTTGCCTGAAGCATGGCGAGCAAAGCGAGCCATGCGAGGGGACACGGTGCACCAATTGAAGTTCCCCGTCACTTTACAAAGAAAACGACACTGGAAAAAGTAAAAAACCTCATGTCGACCTTTTTCCATGTCGAACTTGTTCAGGTCGACCTAATGGCCATGTCGACCTAATGCATGTCGACCAATAGTGGACGACCTAATGACTGTTGACGTAAGTGTGGTCGACCTAATTGAAATATCTATTTCCACTTGCTTCACCAATTAAAAGCCTAATTGACAAGACAAGATTGCACTACGTAAAGTCATGGATGGACACGTTACACTGGAACTGCCCACATCATTTTATACTGTGGGCCATTATCATAATTGGTATTTAATAACTGTAATAATTCCCTTATTAGCAAGTTATTACCCCTCTGGGCTCCCTGTAGCCTCATGTACGGCAATGTCTGTACTGATTCATTCTGCAAGGCCCCAAACAATAGTGACTATGCTGGAAATCAAACTACTCTGGCAGGATTAGACAATGGTGAATTCTCAGCAGCACCAAGCAGAGAGCAGCAAATTACACACCCATGCACTTCACTGCATCTAACCAAACGGACTAGTTGAAATGCTAATTGCCTTTCAGCCACAGCGATAGACGGCCGAGAGTTCTTGCGCTTCAGAGAACGACGCACATTTTTTATTCCACTCCTGATTCATTGTCTTGATAAGAATTATTCAAAACCCATTCATAAAGGTAGCTCCTTGTCCAACCTTAAGAAATGTGGGAAATTTCTAAAGACCAGACGGGCATCACAAATGCGAATGGCCTACGCAAGCCCCAACCAGATGGCTGGATTAAGGCCATGGTAATTCTTTAATAAACTAATGCTTGAAGCTGGTGAAAAGAAAAAAGGTTTCTTTAGAAACACAGACAACTAGTATATGGGAAAAGACTTTGTCTCTGTAAAATATTCCACTTAAACAGTGTTTGAAAATGATTTAAGTGGGTTTATGTAATTCACTAAGATGTAAACGATCAGCATTAAGTTTTACAAGAATCAAAATAAAGAATTTAAATGTTGTTTAATTTTAATTGTAAATAGGATTGGTTTCCATGAAAGCAGCCTGTCACTGCAACAAGGGTGATGTGTTTAATACATCAGACAAACCTCTATCTGAAAACGTCTTAATCCTGTAGACTGTAAGCTCTAGTGAGCCGAGCCCTCGCACCTTCTGCTTCATTGTATCTTCCGGTATTGTTAACATGATATGCAATTTGTTTCCCTGTTTGCACGGCGTGATAAATATGTTCATGTTATATAAAGGATAACTGTAGCAGTAATAATAAAAATAATATTAATAACAACAACAAAGGGTTTTTATAGTTGAAAGTGTGTTACACAGTAATGCTAGATCTAGAGCGGAACTGCTGCACACACAATAAGAGGGAACCCCAAACAATCACAGCATATGGCAGCAGTAGCGGATCTTGCCACGGGCAAGCAGGACTTTTGCCTGGGGCGCCGCCTTCTGGAGGGCGCAGGGCGCCATCCGGAGGGCGCCGCACAAGGGCAAGATCCGCTGCTTCTGTGTGCCCCCCGCTGCCCGCTGCCCCCCTGCTGCCACTGGCCGCTGCCCCCCCACTGCCGCTGGGAAGGGAAACTAGACGCGTACGCCTCTAGTTTCCCTTCGTGGAGAGGTCCTTTACTGTGCGGTGCGCAATGACGTCATCACGCACCGCACATCATTTCAGTCTGTACAGGGGGCGTGAATGACCACGCCCCCTGTACGAAGCCACGCCCCCTAATGCCGCCCAGGGCGCCAGAAGCCCCGGAACCGGCCCTGTATGGCAGTACGGATGGTGTAATGGTTAGCATTACTGCCTCACAGCACTGAGGTCATGGGTTCGATTCCCACCATGGCCCTAACTGTGCGTAGTTTGTATATTCTCCCCGTACTTGCGTGTGTTTCCTCCGGGTACTCCGGTTTCCTCCCACAATCCAAAAATATACTGGTAAGTTAATTGGCTCCCAACAAATATTAACCCTAGTGTGAATGTGTCTGTGTGTACATGTGATAGGAATATAGATTGTAAGCTCCACTGGGGCAGGGACTGATGTGAATGGGCAAATATTCTCTGTAAAGCGCTGCGGAATATGTGTGCGCTATATAAATAACTGGTAATAAATAAATAAATAATAAATATGGGAGCACAAGTATTTGTCCATTTGCTATTTAATTAACATCACCCAGCGTATCCCGATTGTGGTTGGTGAAGTGTCCTTCACTATTTAGGAAAACTTTAGAATTTATCTTTTTATTCCCCTACCTAGAAATAGTGCTCAGTATTTACACCAAGCAGGTTGCACATATGACACCACTACCTGATCTTGAGACAATTACACTGTCATGCAAAAGTGTCTATGGACGTTGTTAGGGAAGGTTCTGTTGCTAATAAAAACTCAAAAACATTCAGCTCGTGAGATGCCAGCCACATTTTTTTTTTTAGCTACTAGAATCATAAAAACATGTCAGCCTTTTCCCTTCCATACAGTTCAACTAGCAAAGGAGGTGGAAGAGATACAGGGTATAAAAAGTGGCGCAGGCAATAACGTATCCGGGAGTCCGGGCACCCATGGCACTGTCAATGACTTACTCAGACGTGTTGTGATGATGTCGCGTGCACTGTATTTCTGGGCAACAACATTATGGTGGCTCCGTGACCAAGCCCAGACTAGGGATCTCAGACCAAAAGGCAAGGCTGGAGTAATTGCAGAGAGCCTCAAGCATCATGTGGCTGCAGACCCACCCTGTGGCGAATTCCCCATTTAGTGGCGCGAGGCTCGTGCTTAGGGGCGGCACTTGTTTGGGGGCGGTACTTGGATGCTTATGGTGGTACTGTCAGCCTGAAATGTACCAGTACCTGCAAACTGTTTCCACTCTACTGTACCATATGCCAATTTGAATGGATTTTAAACAGGTAGGACATGGATATAGTGCCCTTGTAAGCTGTCCTACTTAGTAAATATGTATAAATACAGTAATTAAAAATAATAAAGTCATAGTGGCTTTTTTATTATTGTATTAACTTGGCTATTAGCAAATCAGCGCTTATAACCAATGAATGCAGATAATAAAATTAGGGGGGGGGGGGATTACTGTTGTGCCTAGGGGCGTCCTTACGCCTAAATCCACCCCTGGACCCACCAGGGATAAAATTTGTGGGGACTGAACCAATCAATGTCCCCTATTGAGTGATGACCATTGTGAGTGTCCTTCTGTAAAACCGCACACAGGATCAGGAGTACTTATAATGTGAATGAAGGCAGAGTGCGCTCCAACAAAGTTCACTATCACTAAACATGTGTTACCGAGTGCCACTTCCAAACATCAAAAGAAGTAAAATAACCCAATTAAACAGATATACCAAATACTGTATGTTTATCTGGGTGCAGGAGCACGTGAAATAAGCCTTTGTCATGTATTTTGGTACCGATGTTAATTGACTAAGAAAAGATTAATCTATAATGCCAAATAACTTAAGCAACGTTTGTTTTTATTGCATATAAAGAGACTTATACTGAGTAGGATGGAATTCACATCTAACAAGCAAGTGTAAAATGCGTTGCGAAAGTAGACGCATGCTGAGCCAGATACATGAGTGAGTTTCGGCCAACTCGGCGAGGCACGCACGAGTGTCTCCTTTGTTCTTGCAGACAAAAGAAACAAATGCACCTGGTTTACGACAGGAGGTGTGGCTTCACATGATCATAAAAAATGCTTAAAAAAACAGTACCTAGCTCATACACAATATTGTACATAGCTAGACAGTATAATTCATAAATAACCAATAAAGTCACTTACACTAAGTTAAAGGAGAAAAATCGAAGTCAAAATGAAAGTTTTTAAGTTCAAACTCTATCTACATGAAGCCCAGAAAACAGATGTCGTTTTTATCACTTAGGGCAGAGGTTCCGAAACTGTGTGCCGTGTCTCCCTGGGGTGCCTCGGGACACTTGCAGGGGTGCCCTGGGTTGGTGGTCCAGGACCAATTCAAATTATTCATGGTCAATATAATAGGCAAAACCAGTGCTGGTGGCTGCCAATCATAAAATATGTGGCCAAACAGAAGCAAATCTTGTCCCTCACCACACAACTGACACTAAGGATGACATATAAACGCAATCTACTTAATGTAATATTTCTTTCTAAATTTCTCAATAAGAGATTTTTGGCCTAGGGGTACCGTTAAAAAAATTCTGATATTCTAGGGCACCGTGATTCAAAAAAGTTTGGAAACCACTGACTTAGGGAAATCTTGTACTAAAGTCACTGGGACAGGAGAGTTAATATTTGTTCAGTTTGGTTTACTTTAAAATTTATTTTTTGGGGATGCAGTTAATTTGCCATATGTCAGGATCCCGGCGTTCAGGATACCGACACAAGAATCCCAACAGCCGACAATGCTGAAAGCCGGAATTCCGGGCACCGGGGCTATTCCCACTCCTGGGTGTCCACGAAACCCACAGAGTTGGAAAAGAACCTGTGGCAGGCGCAGGGAGTCACCGAGCCCGCAGCGTGGCAAGCGCAGCGAACCCACAAGGGGACTATGTGCGCTCGCCCTGCTGCCGACATTCTGGCAGGTGGGATTCCCCTATCAGAATATTGACAGCCGGCGTCCCGTCCGCCGGGAATACGTACGTATTCCATCTTTTGTACCTATTTTATGGTTACCATCTAGAAAAACTCTATCATAAGCAAAAAGATATGAGGTCCCAAGAAAATATGAGGTCCCAAGAAGATATGAGGTTTGGATGCACTGTAACATCATTTGTGTCAATGTTAGAGGTTTCCATTACTTGGTTAATAAAGTGTAATCTCTTTAAAAGTGTAAAACTGTGATTTCATATTTCAATGATTTCAACTATGTTTAAATAATTTGGTACAGAAGGTTTAACAATAATGTTATTATTATTCAGAAATAACAAAAAAGGCAACAAACATTGATTTAGTAGGTAAGGGGGTCAATGCCTGTAGGGGCTAACAGTATAAAGGGTAAAGCAAATATATTATACTGTACCTTACACAGATTTAGGAAACACTGATTTAGTACGTAAAGAGGTTATTGCCTATAGGGGCTTTCAGTCTAAAGGAAATATATTTTACCTTATGTAGAACTAGGACATTTTGAGGCTAAAGCCTTTGATTAGCTGCCATGAGTTTCCAGTGGGAGGCTCTTCTCACTTTGGATAGTTATTTCATGGGAAGAAGGTAACTGGGATTTTCAAGCTTGAGCAAACACTGCTTTAATGGTACGTTAGCCCTAGCTGGCCATTTATTCAACATTCATCTTAATTATTTGGCCAACTATTTATTAAAACATCAGACAAGTATTGACTTTATACTACACTGTAAGCTTTAGTGGCAATAAGGATCTTGCCAACTATGGATTAAAATATCAGACAAGTATTGACTTACTACTTTAGCAGCTTTAAGGATCTGGACAACTACTGTATGTATTAAAACATCAGACTGAAGTACTGAAATTGACAACTATGTGTTTGGCTCCCATCGACCTGCTAGAAGAGAACCTAAGAAAAAAAGGGTATCCGGACTATAGCTCTACACTAAAAAGGTCTACAGTCAATAGGTCTGCCACTAATGGTAGACATGCATTAGGTCAACAGGGTCAAAAGATCAACTAGGTCAAAAGGTCAACATGTAACAGGTTGACAGGGTCAAAAGGTAGACATGACAATGGTTGACACACACATGGTAGACACATTTTTTTTTATTTCTTTTTCTTTTTACTTTTTCATACTTTACCATCCACGTGGACTACGATTGGGAAGAGTAACCTTGCACACAGCATGGCGAGCGTAGTGAGCCATGCGAGGGACGCAGTACACTAATGGGGCTTGTTTGTGGAAGAAAAGTGACAAAACACCCCCCAAAAAATAAAATTGTGTCTACCTTTTTTATGTAGACCATTTCCATGTCGACCTTTTGACCCTGTCTACCATTCATACTGTCTACCTATTCTATGTCGACCTTTTTACCCTGTTGACCTAATGCAGGTCTACCATTACTGGTAGACCTATTGACTGTAGCCCTTTTTAGTGTAGATCTAATAATCCACACCTGAAAAAAAAGCTAGAAACAGGTCCAAAGTAACCTTTGCTCCAGGAAGATCCGCAATCAGCTGGAATGTAGTGGTCCACACTGAGTTAAACTCTAGATAAAACCATCAAAACTATGATTTATTGATTGAGGACAATAACTGTTTTGGAACTCTAATATCAGTAACAGAGTGGCAGTGTCTGTGTAGAAAATCCTGCATTCGTAATGCACATCTTGGGGTAAATTTACTAAGCTCCCGATTTTGACCGAGATGCCGTTTTTTCATCAAAGTGTCATCTCGGTAATTTACTAAGCAATAATCACGGCAGTGATGAGGGCATTCGTAATTTTTTGCAAGTCCAAGAAAAAAAATAAGATTTTACTTACCGATAAATCTATTTCTCGTAGTCCGTAGTGGATGCTGGGGACTCCGTCAGGACCATGGGGAATAGCGGCCCCGCAGGAGACAGGGCACAAAAGTAAAAGCTTTAGGATCAGGCGGTGTGCACTGGCTCCTCCCCCTATGACCCTCCTCCAAGCCTCAGTTAGGATACTGTGCCCGGACGAGCGTACACAATAAGGAAGGATTTTGAATCCCGGGTAAGACTCATACCAGCCACACCAATCACACTGTACAACCTGTGATCTGAACCCAGTTAACAGCATGATAACAGCGGAGCCTCTGAAAAGATGGCTCACAACAATAATAACCCGATTTTTGTAACAATAACTATGTACAAGTATTGCAGACAATCCGCACTTGGGATGGGCGCCCAGCATCCACTACGGACTACGAGAAATAGATTTATCGGTAAGTAAAATCTTATTTTCTCTGACGTCCTAGTGGATGCTGGGGACTCCGTCAGGACCATGGGGATTATACCAAAGCTCCCAAACGGGCGGGAGAGTGCGGATGACTCTGCAGCACCGAATGAGAGAACTCCAGGTCCTCTTTAGCCAGGGTATCAAATTTGTAGAATTTTACAAACGTGTTCTCCCCCGACCACGTAGCTGCTCGGCAGAGTTGTAATGCCGAGACCCCTCGGGCAGCCGCCCAGGATGAGCCCACCTTCCTTGTGGAATGGGCCTTGACAGATTTAGGCTGTGGCAGGCCTGCCACAGAATGTGCAAGTTGAAATGTGCTACAAATCCAACGAGCAATCGTCTGCTTAGAAGCAAGAGCACCCAGTTTGTTGGGTGCATACAGGATAACAGCGAGTCAGTTTTCCTGACTCCAGCCGTCCTGGAAACCTATATTTTCAGGGCCCTGACAACATCTAGCAACTTGGAGTCCTCCAAGTCCCTAGTAGCCGCAGGTACCACAATAAGCTGGTTCAGGTGAAACGCTGACACCACCTTAGGAAGAAACTGGGGACGAGTCCGCAGCTCTGCCCTGTCCGAATGGACAATCAGATATGGCTTTTGTGAGACAAAGCCGCCAATTCTAACACTCGCCTGGCCGAGGCCAGGGCCAACAGCATGGTCACTTTTCATGTGAGATATTTCAAATCCACAGATTTGAGCGGTTTAAAATGTGATTTGAGGAATCCCAGAACTACGTTGAGATCCCACAGTGCCACTGGAGGCACAAAAAGGGGGTTGTATATGCAATACTCCCTTGACAAACTTCTGGACTTCAGGAACTGAAGCCAATTCTTTCTGGAAGAAAATTGACAGGGCCGAAATTTGAACCTTAATGGACCCCAATTTGAGGCCCATAGACACTCCTGTTTGCAGGAAATGCAGGAATCGACCGAGTTGAAATTTCTTCGTGGGGCCTTCCTGGCCTCACACCACGCAACATATTTTCGCCACATGTGGTGATAATGTTTTGCGGTCACCTCCTTCCTGGTTTTGACCAGGGTAGGAATGACCTCTTCCGGAATGCCTTTTTCCCTTAGGATCTGGCGTTCCACCGCCATGCCGTCAAACGCAGCCGTGGTAAGTCTTGGAACAGACCTGGTACTTGCTGAAGCAAGTCCCTTCTTAGCGGCAGAGGCCATGAGTCCTCTGTGAGCATTTCTTGAAGTTCCGGGTGCCACGTCCTTCTTGGCCAATCCGGAGCCACGAGTATAGTTCTTACTCCTCTACGTCTTATAATTCTCAGTACCTTGGTTATGAGAAGCAGAGGAGGGAACACATACACCGACTGGTACACCCACGGTGTTACCAGAACGTCCACAGATATTGCTTGAGGGTCTCTTGACCTGGCGCAATACCTGTCCAGTTTTTTGTTCAGGCGGGACGCCATCATGTCCACCTTTGGTCTTTCCCAACGGTTCACAATCATGTGGAATACTTCCCGATGAAGTCCCCACTCTCCCGGGTGGAGGTCGTGCCTGCTGAGGAAGTCTGCTTCCCAGTTGTCCACTCCCGGAATGAACACTGCTGACAGTGCTATCACATGATTTTTCGCCCAGCGAAGAATCCTTGCAGTTTCTGCCATTGCCCTCCTGCTTCTTGTGCCGCCCTGTCTGTTTACGTGGGCGACTGCCGTGATGTTGTCCCACTGGATCAATACCGGCTGACCTTGAAGCAGAGGTCTTGCTAAGCTTAGAACATTGTAAATTGCCCTTAGCTCCAGTATATTTATGTGGAGAGAAGTCTCCAGACTTGATCACACTCCCTGGAAATTTTTTTCCCTGTGTGACTGCTCCCCAGCCTCTCAGGCTGGCATCCGTGGTCACCAGGACCCAGTCCTGAATGCCGAATCTGCGGCCCTTTAGTAGATGAGCACTCTGCAGCCACCGCAGAAGAAACACCCTTGTCCTTGGAGACAGGGTTATCCGCTGATGCATCTGAAGATGCGATCCGGACCATTTTTCCAGCAGATCCCACTGAAAAGTTCTTGCGTGAAATCTACCGAATGGAATCGCTTCGTAAGAAGCCACCATTTTTCCCAGGACCCTTGTGCAATGATGCACTGACACTTTTCCTGGTTTTAGGAGGCTCCTGACTAGCTCGGATAACTCCCTGGCTTTCTTCTCCGGGAGAAACACCTTTTTCTGGACTGTGTTCAGAATCATCCCTAGGAACAGCAGACGTGTCGTCGGAAACAGCTGCGGTTTTGGAATATTTAGAATCCACCCGTGCTGTCGTAGAACTACTTGAGATAGTGCTACTCCGACCTCCAACTGTTCTCTGGACCTTGCCCCTATCAGGAGATCGTCCATTTTCTTTGAAGAAGAATCATCATTTCGGCCATTACCTTGGTAAGGACCCGGGGTGCCGTGGACAATCCAACCGGCAGCGTCTGAAACTGATAGTGACAGTTCTGTACCACGAACCTGAGGTACCCTTGGTGAGAAGGGCAAATTGGGACATGGAGGTAAGCATCCCTGATGTCCCGGGACACCATATAGTCCCCTTCTTCCTGGTTCGCTATCACTGCTCTGAGTGACTCCATCTTGATTTGAACCTTTGTATGTAAGTGTTCAACTATTTCAGATTTAGAATAGGTCTCACCGAGCCGTCTGGCTTCAGTACCACAATATAGTGTGGAATAATACCCCTTCCCTTGTTGTAGGAGGGGTACTGTGATTATCACCTGCTGGGAATACAGCTTGTGAATTTTTTCCACTACTGCCTCCCTGTCGGAGGGAGACGTTGGTAAAGCAGACTTCAGGAACCTGCGAGGGGGAGACGTCTCGAATTTCCAATCTGTACCCCTGGGATACTACTTGTAGGATCCAGGGGTCCACTTGCGAGTGAGCCCACTGCGTGCTGAAACTCTTGAGACGACCCCCCCCACCACACCCGAGTCCGCTTGTACGGCCCCAGCGTCATGCTGAGGACTTGGCAGAAGCGGTGGAGGGCTTCTGTTTCTGGGAATGGGCTGCCTACTGCAGTCTTCTTCCCTTTCCTCTATCCCATGGCAGATATGACTGGCCTTTTGCCCGCTTGCCCTTATGGGGACGAAAGGACTGAGGCTGAAAAGACGTTGTCTTTTTCTCCTTTATACGGCAATACTTCCATGTGCCGTTTGGAATCTGCATCACCTGACCACTGTCGTGTCCATAAACAACTTCTGGCAGATATGGACATCGCACTTACTCTTGATGCCAGAGTGCAAATATCCCTCTGTGCATCTCGCATATATAGAAATGCATCCTTTAAATGCTCTATAGTCAATAAAATACTGTCCCTGTCAAGGGTATCAATATTTTCAGTCAGGGAATCCGACCAAGCCACCCCAGCGCTGCACATCCAGGCTGAGGCGATCGCTGGTCGCAGTATAACACCAGTATGTGTGTATATACTTTTTAGGATATTTTCCAGCCTCCTATCAGCTGGCTCCTTGAGGGCGGCCCTATCTGGAGACGGTACCGCCACTTGTTTTGATAAGCGTGTGAGCGCCTTATCCACCCTAAGGGGTGTTTCCCAACGCGCCCTAACTTCTGGCGGGAACGGGTATACCGCCAATAATTTTCTATCGGGGGAAACCCACGCATCATCACACACTTCATTTAATTTATCTGATTCAGGAAAAACTACAGGTAGTTTTTTCACACTCCACATAATACCCTTTTTTGTGGTACTTGTAGTATCAGAAATATGTAACACCTCCTTCATTGCCCTTAACAAGTAACGTGTGGCCCTAAAGGAAAATACGTTTGTTTCTTCACCGTCGACACTGGAGTCAGTGTCCGTGTCTGTGTCGACCGACTGAGGTAAAAGGACGTTTTAACGCCCCTGACGGTGTTTGAGACGCCTGGACAGGTACTAATTGGTTTGCCGGCCGTCTCATGTCGTCAACCGACCTTGCAGCGTGTTGACATTATCACGTAATTCCTTAAATAAGCCATCCATTCCGGTGTCGACTCCCTAGAGAGTGACATCACCATTACAGGCAATTGCTCCGCCTCCTCACCAACAGCGTCCTCATACATGTCGACACACACGTACCGACACACAGCACACACACAGGGAATGCTCTGATAGAGGACAGGACCCCACTAGCCCTTTGGGGAGACAGAGGGAGAGTTTGCCAGCACACACCAAAAACGCTATAATTATACAGGGACAACCTTAATATAAGTGTTTTTCCCTTATAGCATTTTAATATATATAGTCATATCGCCAAATAAGTGCCCCCCCTCTCTGTTTTAACCCTGTTTCTGTAGTGCAGTGCAGGGGAGAGCCTGGGAGCCTTCCCACCAGCATTTCTGTGAGGGAAAATGGCGCTGTGTGCTGAGGAGAATAGGCCCCGCCCCCTTTTCGGCGGGCTTCTTCTCCCGTTTTTCTGAGACCTGGCAGGGGTTAAATACATCCATATAGCCCCCAGGGGCTATATGTGATGTATTTTTAGCCAGAATAAGGTACTATCATTGCTGCCCAGGGCGCCCCCCCCAGCGCCCTGCACCCTCAGTGACCGCTTTCACTTTTCGGCATCTGCAAGGGGGTCGGCGGCGCGGCTCCGGGACGAACCCCAGGGTGAGACCTGTGTTCCGACTCCCTCTGGAGCTAATGGTGTCCAGTAGCCTAAGAAGCCAATCCATCCTGCACGCAGGTGAGTTCACTTCTCTCCCCTAAGTCCCTCGATGCAGTGAGCCTGTTGCCAGCAGGACTCACTGAAAATAAAAAACCTAACAAAACTTTTACTCTAAGCAGCTCTTTAGGAGAGCCACCTAGATTGCACCCTTCTCGGCCGGGCACAAAAATCTAACTGAGGCTTGGAGGAGGGTCATAGGGGGAGGAGCCAGTGCACACCACCTGATCCTAAAGCTTTTACTTTTGTGCCCTGTCTCCTGCGGAGCCGCTATTCCCCATGGTCCTGACGGAGTCCCCAGCATCCACTAGGACGTCAGAGAAATTACGAATGAATACACCATCGGTCAAAACGCGGCTGTTTAAGTATGAATCTCGGTAATTTACTAAGAAGTGCAAAGCAAAAAAAAAAAAAACACTGCCGTGAAAAATTACAACTCGTAAAAAAGTGCTAAAAAAAAACAGACCTGCTTTTTTTTTTCCGTGATTGGATAGGCATGCAGGGATCCATGAGATCCGTGCATGTATATCAGTGGGAAGGGGTGGGAAAGTTGTTATTTTATTAAAATAAATTGCGTGGGGTCCCCCCTCCTAAGCATAACCAGCCTCGGGCTCTTTGAGCCGATCCTGGTTGCAGAAATATGGGGAAAAAATTGACAGGGGTTCCCCCATATTTAAGCAACCAGCATCGGGCTCTGCGCCTGGTCCTGGTTCCAAAAATACGGGGGACAAAAAGAGTAGGGGTCCCCCGTATTTTTAAAACCAGCACCGGGCTCCACTAGCTGGACAGATAATGCCACAGCCGGGGGTCACTTTGATATAGTGCCCTGCGGCCGTGGCATCAAAAATCCAACTAGTCACCCCTGGCCGGGGTACCCTGGGGGAGTGGGGACCCCTTCAATCAAGGGGTCCCCCCCCCCAGCCACCCAAGGGCCAGGGGTGAAGCCCGAGGCTGTCCCCCCCATCCAATGGGCTGCGGATGGGGAGGCTGATAGCCTTTTGTGATAATGAAAAGATATTGTTTTTAGTAGCAGTACTACAAGGCCCAGCAAGCCTCCCCCGCATGCTGGTACTTGGAGAACCACAAGTACCAGCATGCGACGGAAAAACGGGCCCGCTGGTACCTGTAGTACTACTACTAAAAAAATACCCAAAAAAAGACAAGACACACACACCGTGAAAGTAAAGATTTATTACATACATGCACACAAACATACATACATACTTACCTTATGTTCACACGCAGGTCGGTCCTCTTCTCCAGTAGAATCCAAGGGGTACCTGTTGAATAAATTCTACTCACCAGATCGCGGGTCCCAGGCTCCTCGGGGCATCCATTTGTAATCCACGTACTTGCATAAAATAAGAAAACGGAAAGCCGAGCCACGAACTGAAAGGGGCCCCATGTTTTCACATGGGACTCCTTTCCCCGAATGCCAGAAACCCACTCTGACTGATGTCTAAGTGGGTTTCTTCAGCCAATCATGGAGCGCCACGTTGTAGCACTCTCCTGATCGGCTGTGTGCTCCTGTACTGTATGACAGGCGGCACACGGCAGTGTTACAATGTAGCGCCTATGCGCTCCATTGTAACCAATGGTGGGAACTTTCTGCCCTGCGGTTGACCTAAAGTGACGTCACCGCTGAGCAGAAAGTTCCCACCATTGGTTACAATGGAGCGCATAGGCGCTACATTGTAACACTGCCGTGTGCCGCCTGTCATACAGTACAGGAGCACACAGCCGATCAGGAGAGTGCTACAACGTGGCGCTCCCTGATTGGCTGAAGAAACCCACTTAGACATCAGTCAGAGTGGGTTTCTGGCATTCGGGGAAAGGAGTCCCATGTGAAAACATGGGGCCCCTTTCAGTTCGTGGCTTGGCTTTCCGTTTTCTTATTTTATGCAAGTACGTGGATTACAAATGGATGCCCCGAGGAGCCTGGGACCCGCGATCTGGTGAGTAGAATTTATTCAACAGGTACCCCTTGGATTCTACTGGAGAAGAGGACCGACCTGCGTGTGAACATAAGGTAAGTATGTATGTATGTTTGTGTGTATGTATGTAATAAATCTTTACTTTCACGGTGTGTGTGTCTTGTCTTTTTTTGGGTATTTTTTTAGTAGTAGTACTACAGGTACCAGCGGGCCCGTTTTTCCGTCGCATGCTGGTACTTGTGGTTCTCCAAGTACCAGCATGCGGGGGAGGCTTGCTGGGCCTTGTAGTACTGCTACTAAAAACAATATCTTTTCATTATCACAAAAGGCTATCAGCCTCCCCATCCGCAGCCCATTGGATGGGGGGGGGACAGCCTCGGGCTTCACCCCTGGCCCTTGGGTGGCTGGGGGGGGGGACCCCTTGATTGAAGGGGTCCCCACTCCCCCAGGGTACCCCGGCCAGGGGTGACTAGTTGGATTTTTTATGCCACGGCCGCAGGGCACTATATCAAAGTGACCCCCGGCTGTGGCATTATCTGTCCAGCTAGTGGAGCCCGGTGCTGGTTTTAAAAATACGGGGGACCCCTACTCTTTTTGTCCCCCGTATTTTTGGAACCAGGACCAGGCGCAGAGCCCGATGCTGGTTGCTTAAATATGGGGGAACCCCTGTCATTTTTTTACCCATATTTCTGCAACCAGGATCGGCTCAAAGAGCCCGAGGCTGGTTATGCTTAGGAGGGGGGACCCCACGCAATTTTTTTTAAGGATTTTACAGTGTTTAATTAAAAAAAAAAAAAAAAATGAACCCCAGCACGGATCACACAGATCCGGCCGAGATTCATTGTAAAAAAGTCGGCAGTGTTTTGCTAATCACTGCCGTAAAAATAAAAATAAAAACACGAATGACATCGACATCGGAACAAAAGAAAAACCCGAATACGGCAGCTTAGTAAATCCATCGTAACAAATTCAAAAAGTTGCAGTTTTACACTTTCGATGTCATTCGTGATTGAACTTTGACCTGAAACGGGAAAATACGAATGTTAGTAAATTTACCCCCTTGAAGGTGGACTGCAAAGTAGTGATTTCTCTATGCTGGCTCCTAAAAGTCACCGAGGTTTCAGCAAAGGGGGATGGTAGCTGGCAACCAGCTCCCCAACATCTAACAAAAGACTATAATGATCAGCCAAAGACTTTCAACATCAAACTGCAATTCAAATGTTTATTTAAAAGATTAGCGGTACTGGCTATGGTAATTTCAAATCCGGCTTCTATTCTGAGATAAGGTCATGAAATGCTGTACTTCAAAACAATGAAGAAATGAATATTGCCAAAAAAAGTAATTTTTCCAGGGAAAAAAGTGCTTCCAATGCAGATCCCTTCAGTAAGGCTTTATTATACTGACACAGCAAGATGCCCTCTTCCTTTATTCCAGTTACCACTAATTCAGCCAATTATTTTTTTTTAGAATCTTCGGTATTTCAGCCAATTTGTGCTACTCCTGGTTAATTCTGAATAGGCGGTACACAGCAAGAAGGTATAACAATGCCCCCACCTGGATTATTCTGAATGATCAGACACAACAGAGCTCACTATTTATCCCCAGACTGCAGTCTCTATTCATCAGAACTAACTCAAGTTGCCGTGGCCAAAGGAAACCTTTCCAATTTCCCCAGTCTAGTCCTACATGCTGGAGCTGCAACCCACTAAGCCGTGCATTGACAATGGAAAAGAGTTGTCACATAAAAGCTTTGCTTCAGCTACTTCAAAAAGAAGAGATGCCAAGCTTGTTTTCAAGAGGGAAAAGCCTCTGCCAGCACAAACGCAACTTCAAAAGTAACATGAAAGAACACAGTATATGTGATTTAGCAACAACTTTAACAAAACATTAACCCTAAAAAAGTCAGGACCGGTTAATTGAATTATTTAAAGGTAAAAAAATAAGAATATAGGAAAAGAAATTAAATGTAGCATTCAAAACACTTCAATCAGAAAGCGCAGAGAAGTTTATGTTAGCATTTAATAAAATCGTTTTCTCTCTCAAAAGATACTTTCAGAACGGATTACATATGAGAATCTCTTGCATTTTGCAAACACTGCGTTATGACAATTTGCCTACAAAGACATATTGGTCTAGATGTCTATAGACATTTAATTTTATCTCAGAAGCCTGATAAGTAAGGAATTTCATACTCGTATTAAACAATGCAAATGTATAGATAGTTAACACTCTCTGAGGGCATAGTTGCCTACCCTCCCACATTCTGCAGGAGACTCCCTGAAATAGCAGCAATCTCCCTGACTCCCTGAATTGTCCAGCAATCTCCCTGATTACACCTTACCCCCATTATGCAGCTGTTACATTCTTAGGAGGGCGGGGGGGGGGGATCAGAGATGCATATATTCAAATGGGATCATCAGTGCCATTTCCCTGCGTTGGTTATAAGACACAATGATCCCTATGACTACATGCATTTAAATAAGGTTTGTATTAGTTTCACAATCTCCCTGAAATGCTTTTTGAAAAGTAGGCAAGTATGTCTGTGGGTTACAAAGTAATAAGATGCAAATGTACGGTAACTTACTGTATATCACCCAATCAGCAATAACCTTTGATAATTCAGTGAAAACAAAGACATAGGCAAACAAACATCTGATTGGTTACTGATTACTGAACATATGCAACTTCATCACTTCTGTTCTGAATGCATATTACTCAGCAGAGAGGAAAATAAAACTTTTAAATTAGGTATATTGCCAAGGCCTATTTTTAACAGTACACCAAAAATAGAATACTGAATTTGTAATACAACTCATATTAATGTAGGGCAGGGCCATCTTAACGTATTGGCACACTGGATAGCTGCCCAGAGCCCCACATTTCTAGGGGCCTCCAAGCAGGGGTGTGTGGTGCTCACATAATCAGAGCGGCAAGGCAGCATTCTCTACCTGCCTCCCAACGTGCAGCCAGACAATTAATGGCTGTCAGCATGCTGATTGGTAGATGGCTGGAGCTATCCACCAATCACAGTGCTGACAGCCATTTACTGTATGGAAGCATGATGATAGATGGCGCAAGATTGCAGAACGGGTAAATTCTGAATTTTTTTATATAATTGGTTGATGTGAATTGATGGGTAGGGGCCAGAGTTCACTGCTTTGCACAGGGCCTACTATGTTGTTGATACCCCTTTTACACCAAAATCCCGGGTCTGACCGAGGATTTGGAACACGGTTCCAAGCCGGGTCAGACCCAGGACTCCCCCCATTTGCACTGCAGTGCCGATCCGGGATATTCCCGGATCGGCACCATTTACACTGCACCCGGGTGCAGTGTCTTGTGGGCCGGCGCTTAGAGATGATGTAATCTCCAAGCGCCGGCCCACGCTGCAGATCGGGACTCCGGAGCGTCTCGCCGGGGGCAAGCACAGCAATCTGGAAGCTGCTGTGCTGCCCCCAGCCTCCGGCGCTTCCAGGCACCAGACATGGCGCTGCTGTCTGCATAGACAGCATGTGCCATGTCTCCAGCCGCAGCATGGCAACCAGCACAGCGCCGCTGTTTGCATAGACAGCGTGCGCCGTGACCCCCAGCCTCCCGCCCGCCGGACACTGCGGTATGGGAGGTTTGCCATGCTATAAATGGGTGCCGGGTCGGCTGACCCGGCTTACCCATTTACACCGCCTCCTTCCGGGTCTTTCCCGTGTCCAACCCTGCGTATGTGCCGTGTTGGATTCTCGGGAAAGTGGACCCGGGGTGACCCTTTTACACCACCTGCAGTCCCGGGATTTTGCGCGCTCCCGTGCAAAATCCCGGGATATTTCAGGTGGTGTAAAAGGGGTATTAGAGAGCCCTGATGTAGGGTTAGTATTAAACCAGCAACAAAAGTTATGACAATTATTGCCTTTGTAATCGCCCATCATCTTATCCTCTTCTGGATTCTATCACTGTTCTTGCTCTAGTCTGACACCGTATTGCTTCTTGTTTATTTTACATCATTTCTCATCTCTGTTATCTTGTTTGTAATTTAGCAAGCTCTCTGAATAAGTAATGATAGAGCAGAGCCATTAAAAGTGTTTATCATTACCAAGCTGTACACCACTACTAGTATAGTTACATGCAAAACGACATCATTTCTAAATGATTAAAATGTACTAATGTTCATATGACATTTTTACAGGATGCTCTTCTACAGCGATTAAAGAGATATGAACGAGCTATATAGTGTTGGATGTAAAACTATTAGTGACAATATCCTTATATACACAACTGGGCAGTGATAAGTTTCTTCTAAAACATCAATCACTATCATGATGAAAATAAGATCAAGACCTGTGCACAATTTCATAAATAATACATTATTAGCAATATCCTACTGTATAACTGTATACTAACATAATTAGGAAATGTCTTTAGATGCAGGTTGACACACCATTTGATATGAAGACACTATGAAGTATACTCTACAAAACTAGGGAATTCTTTTAGAAAACATTGCAGGAACTAACACAGTGCATGTTCATTTTATTTATATATATATATATATATATATATATATATGCTATTTACTCTCTTTGACCAAGCACCCTGCCTTATAGTGTTAAAGTATGTGTGGCTGTATGCTACACTCTATCATATATACACAATACACTCACATATGTTTTGTTTCACATATGTTATTTTGGATTTATACTGTTATTCTTGTCCTTTATTTGTTAGGTGCAGCGAGGTGTATGCGGTGCCGCACCGTCTCACTGGAATAGTCACTTGCAGTAAGACTAGTAAACTACAACAGCATGCAAGAAGCATCACGGAGTGCTGGTAATATTATATTGATAGCTAGATACTTGGTAAACAACCACTTGTTGCAATGAAAAAATGTTGTTACATAGAACAAATTACTTATAATTATTTAATGCTAACGCCTGGCTGCAGCTGATAGTAAAATGACGCAAACCACAGAACAATGAAAAGCTGAAATATTGTAATATAATCCAGGTGTGGGCTCAGCTAACTGCACCCACATTAGCTGTCTGACGGTCTCTACCAGATAAACAGTTCAACATGGATATCAGGTGAACCACACGTTCCGAGATCATTCAGTCTGAGCTTTCCGATGGAAACTGCAGTTACCTCTATTCTCAATGATCACATTGCATTCCCAGGAATTCTATATACATGTGCAACATATAGGTTACAAGGAACACAAATCGATATAAGATTTCATATAAATATATTTTTAAAATAAATATTTCAATATTAATAGTTATATTTATATAGTGTTTTATTTAAAATTCACAAGAAAATAAATGTTACACTATGAGTACAGAAAATATATAATTGCATGCAAATCATAGATAAACCGATACGGAAAAGAGGGGTAGTGAGGAAGCATTTGCCTGGTTTATCACTCTCTGTACATAACAATAGGACTTTTATAGCCAGATGAGCACTTTATCAGCAAGATATCCCAACTGTGCAGCACTAGCAAGCTGGAGCTGTTAGAGCAATGAGCTGTCGGCTGTACTCTCATGGCACTGTCGTTAGAAGGTAGCGTAATGCTTTCCTCGTGGTTCTCTGAATTAGGGATTTCCTTGGTACTGAGTATTGGGATGAGCTGGAATTAGTGTTTACACAACACTAATCCTGTCTACGGCAAATCCTAATATCTACATGTAAAAGCTAATAAGGCAATATTGGGTGAATAGATCATATTGAGGGCAGAACCTGCCACTTACCTAAACCATGGGGCTGGTAACGCAGGCAGTGTGGATGGATGATGAGATGGGTCAGTGTGACATGTCTTGCTGTGTTGTGCAGTATCACTGAATCTACTCTCATGGAGGAGGAGGGGTTGTACTGCCTGTTACTAATCCATCACTGGAACCTATCACCTAGCAATACACTGCCCTACTGCCCTGTGCACTGAGAGCATCAGCACATGCCTATCAGTTGCAGCACAGTTTCTTATTGTATGCAAATACCCAGTATACAACTAGGGAGAATGTAAGTAGCATCTATTCACTTCACCTAGGACACATCCCAACACAGGAAGCATGCAGGTCTGACATATGGCAGATAGGAGCTGTGGGGAACAGTAATGCAATCCTGTATTTGTAGTGTTCAGGAATGGACGTGATGAGATACAGAGGTTTATCCTTACATCACAGAGTCATGGTTACGCTGGATGCTGATTTACAATTTTTATCTAGTACAGAAATTGGCAAAGTAATAAAAAAAAGACACAGGAGGCACCTGGAACATGTGCTGGACATGTGTGCTCTAGAATTAACTTACAGGAATTTATCAACCAACAGTAGCTCAATGGTTCATTTGCCATTAAGTAATTTAGAACAACAATTACAAGGTTAGTGCTAGATACACTTAAATAACACAACAATAACGGAAAAATACAAGGAAAGAAAACCTCAATAAATTCTATGCATGAAACAAGATACAGTAGGGCTTGGAAAATATGCCACAGTTAGTGAACTAGACTACTAATATTTAATGGCTTATGATGTATGTATATATAAGGAAATATATAATTAATTTATATAGTCGAGTTAAGCCCTCCCATCATTTGTCAGGTTGGCAGATCATTATCAAGATAGATCGGAAGGTTCTCTAGAAGAATTATAGTCTCACCGCGTGTGGTATTCTTATAGCAGAACTGTGCCTGTCAGTTTGATACGCAGCTGGATAAAGAATTAATAAAACTTTCCCAAATGTCAAAGAAGTTTTTTATTTAGAAATTTCTGTAGAGATTCAAACAGTAAAAAGCCAGGGTTCACAGCGGCTGCCTCACACAGCTGTGGTTCATGGGGTCTACTCCCCACTCAGCTTATGATAATATTTGATGTTGTGTGCCCTCTGAGTGTGTGTGTGTGTGTGTTTCAGGGGGGGGGGGGGGGGGGGGGCTATGTTATATAAGCCATATTCATGTGATATGAACTGAATACAGTTGTTCTTAGAATCCCCCCCCCATGCCCCCCAAACTAAATGGTCATCAGTAGAGGATGCACATACACAGCCACTGATTAAAGCAGTATACACTATACAGTAGGACGCTTGAAAGTCACAGTCATCTGGATCTAGGTAAGACACGCACCGGACTCTTTCCCATGCTAGCTTGCGGCAAGTGAATTTGATTTAGCCATGTGGCTCCAATGAAGAGGCCTTAGGGAAGAAGAACCATGCCATACCACCAATGGGTCTGATGCAGAACTGATTGCATACTTGGTAACGCCTGTTTTATATATGCTCAGTTCCAGAGTACGTGCAGCGTGCAACTACACAAGTTATGCTCTGCATTCGGGCATGCATTCAAGTCTGTTTCAGCCCCACAAAGAACATCTAGCAGGTGCAAGAGGCCTCCAATGAAAGTTGAGAAACATTTTAGTATTTTATTCCCTGCTGATCATCACCGAGTTTTTAAACAATCAAAAGAATTGCTCTTTATAATTGGACGTTTGCCTGGGTTATCTGCTCACCCATTTTCCTGTGGCAACTGAACTTTGGATTCATTCATTCAAGAGCTCCTTATTTGCAATTAAATCTATTATAGCTTAGTTAATGGGCAGTTAGAGCAGAGCTTGGGGGATCATTGCCAATAGATCCGGGTAACTCCATACACCCGGTATGTAAAAAGTAGCTTTTTATTTTAAATTATTGTACACTATCTAAAAAAGTCTCTTTAGCTCTGGTTAGATTTGTTTTTAATGCCCAGATATATCAAGCCTAGGAGAGTGATAAATAGCAAGGTTGACAAATACCAACCAATCAGCTCCTGTCATTTTTCAAACACAGCCTGTAACATGCCAGTTAGGAGCTGATTGGCTGGTACTTTATCACCGTGCTATTTATCACTCTTCACGGCTTGATAAATGGGCCCTAAGTTCAAGAAGAGGTGATTTGTTGACAACAAGTAGCTATAATCAGCGCATGCCATGACAACGCTCATCACAGTACAGCAAAAATAAAATAAAAACTTCAAATAATGACATACATACATACATTAATACATACATTAATACATACATTAATCAGCAAGTGAGCTATAATCAGTGAAAACTGAGACAATCAATACTCATACTTGGGTCTCAATTATAGTTAGGAGCAAAAAAAAACAAGCCAGCAGGAACAAATTTGCACCTCTGCAAAACCATGTTGCACTATAGAGGTGCAAATGTAAAATGTTCCAACAAATTTGTTGAGTAAAAAAATAAAAATGCATTTGTACCCCTTGTATCGCAATATGGGTCTGATTCAGAGATGTATGCTAATGTATTCACAGCTGCGATCCCATACACAGTGGACATGCAAAAATATGCTCATGCTGCCACTGCCTGGAAATGTATTGAGACGCCCACGGGGATCGCAGTATCAGTCTGAGACACACCTGGAAATGGTAGTGGTGCACCTGCATTTTTGCCACCACTCCCAGTTAATGGTTGCGCTCTATCACTTGCAAATGTATCCACACTGCAAGTGACTACAGTAATGCGTTAAGAAAAGTTCCTTACTGTAATGCATTATACTGAATAGTATCAATACTTTTATAACTTCTACTAGGAAAAAAAAAGACAGCACCTGTACCACTATGGAAATCCAGTTGGGATTCTCTGCACATGTCCTCTTTCTCGTTTTTCCTGGAAATGCAAGTTGCTCCCATATACCTACATTGCAGACAGCTGGAGGCAGAAAATGAAACAAAATTATCTACAGTGTATTTGTTCTTAAATTATATGTAACTATAATACAATGAAAAGCTAAATAAATGTATATATTTAAAGCCTGAATGTATTGCTGCGTATAGATTTTGGATGGATTTTTGCAGATGGTGAATCTGCACTGTATTATACTGAGAACCTGTACTGCACTGAGAACCTGTATTGTACTGAGAACCTGTACTGTACTGAGAACCTGTACTGCACTGAGAACCTGTATTGTACTGAGAACCTGTACTGCACTGAGAACCTGTATTATACTGAGAACCTGTACTGTACTGAGAACCTGTATTGTACTGAGAACCTGTACTGTACTGAGAACCTGTATTGTACTGAGAACCTGTACTGTACTGAGAACCTGTATTGTACTGAGAACCTGTACTGTACTGAGAACCTGTACTGCACTGAGAACCTGTATTGTACTGAGAACCTGTATTGTACTGAGAACCTGTACTGTACTGAGAACCTGTACTGTACTGTACTGAGAACCTGTACTGCACTGAGAACCTGTACTGTACTGAGGACCTGTATTATACTGAGAACCTGTACTGCACTGAGAACCTGTACTGTACTGAGAACCTGCACTGTACTGAGGACCTGTATTGTACTGAGAACCTGTACTGCACTGAGAACCTGTATTGTACTGAGAACCTGTACTGTACTGAGAACCTGTACTGCACTGAGAACCTGTATTGTACTGAGAACCTGTACTGTACTGAGAACCTGTATTGTACTGAGAACCTGTACTGTACTGAGAACCGGTATTGTACTGAGAACCTGTACTGTACTGAGAACCTGTACTGTACTGAGAACCTGTACTGCACTGAGAACCTGTATTGTACTGAGAACCTGTATTGTACTGAGAACCTGTACTGTACTGAGAACCTGTACTGCACTGAGAACCTGTACTGTACTGAGGACCTGTATTGTACTGAGAACCTGTACTGTACTGAGGACCTGTATTGTACTGAGAACCTGTATTATACTGAGAACCTGTATTATACTGAGAACCTGTACTGTACTGAGAACCTGTACTGCACTGAGAACCTGTATTGTACTGAGAACCTGTACTGTACTGAGAACCTGTACTGCACTGAGAACCTGTATTGTACTGAGAACCTGTACTGTACTGAGGACCTGTATGGTACTGAGAACCTGTATTATACTGAGAACCTGTACTGTACTGAGAACCTGTATTGTACTGAGAACCTGTACTGTACTGAGAACCTGTACTGCACTGAGAACCTGTATTGTACTGAGAACCTGTATTGTACTGAGAACCTGTACTGCACTGAGAACCTGTATTGTACTGAGAACCTGTACTGCACTGAGAACCTGTATTGTACTGAGAACCTGTACTGCACTGAGAACCTGTACTGTACTGAGAACCTGTATTGTACTGAGAACCTGTATTGTACTGAGAACCTGTATTGTACTGAGAACCTGTACTGCACTGAGAACCTGTATTGTACTGAGAACCTGTATTGCACTGAGAACCTGTATTGTACTGAGAACCTGTACTGCACTGAGAACCTGTACTGTACTGAGAACCTGTATTGTACTGAGAACCTGTACTGTACTGAGAACCTGTACTGCACTGAGAACCTGTATTGTACTGAGAACCTGTATTGTACTGAGAACCTGTACTGCACTGAGAACCTGTATTGCACTGAGAACCTGTACTGCACTGAGAACCTGTATTGTACTGAGAACCTGTACTGCACTGAGAACCTGTACTGTACTGAGAACCTGTATTGTACTGAGAACCTGTACTGTACTGAGTACCTGTACTGCACTGAGAACCTGTATTGTACTGAGAACCTGTACTGTACTGAGAAGAACCTGTATTATACTGAGAACTTGTACTGCACTGAGAATCTGTATTGTACTGAGAACCTGTACTGCACTGAGAACCTGTACTGTACTGAGAACCTGTATTGTACTGAGAACCTGTACTGCACTGAGAACCTGTATTGTACTGAGAACCTGTACTGTACTGTACTGAGGACCTGTATTGTACTGAGAACCTGTACTGTACTGTACTGAGGACCTGTATTGTACTGAGAACCTGTATTGTACTGAGAACCTGTACTGTACTGAGAACCTGTATTGTACTGAAAACCTGTACTGTACTGAGAACCTGTATTGTACTGAGAACCTGTACTGTACTGAGAACCTGTTTTGTACTGAGAACCTGTACTGCACTGAGAACCTGTATTGTACTGAGAACCTGTATTGTACTGAGAACCTGTACTGTACTGAGAACCTGTATTGTACTGAGAACCTGTACTGCACTGAGAACCTGTATTGTACTGAGAACCTGTACTGCACTGAGAACCTGTATTGTACTGAGAACCATAGGCCTGCGCACAGGGGGTGCCTGGTGCGCACAGGCACCCCCTAATGTCTGGCACCCCCCGCACACACGTGCACGCCTGTTGTTGCTGCTGCCGCCGATTCCTGTCTTAGTCTGACGCTGGACTTGAAGAGAGGAGAACGCTGCATGCGTCTCTCCTGCCCCTTACTGTGTGTCCCCGTCTCCGGCAGTCATTTACAATGTCTCTCGGCTGTCAGCCATTCAGAGCTCGGTGACCGGCTCTTGAGTGGCTCACAAGCCGGCGCCATATTTCAAATGGCCGACGGAGACAGCCAGAGACTCAGTGAAGTGAGTCACAGGAGAGACGCACGCTGCGCTCTTCTCCTGACCATAGTGAAGGGGTAGATGCTAGAATCAGGTTGGAGAAAGGACCTCTGATGTCAGGGGGAGGAGCCACGACACCAGGGGGAGGAGCTAGGCCAGCGGGATAGTTCTTCTACTATCCATGCCACGAACCACTACCTTTAGTAACCCGGTGGCGAGCGAATCCGAAGTGTACCGAGTGTAGCGAGGGTACATTTTTTCAGGTACCCTGTTCGGGCATGGCTCCCCTTCCCTGGTGACGTCAGAGGTCCCTTCTCCAACTTGGTTTAAGACCTAACCATAGTGAAGGAGCTGATGCGGGGGGCAGGGCAGAGGCACGGGCTGCAAAAGCCCATTGAAAAATTATACAGAAGCGGCACTAGTATAAGTGCTTCAGTGACAGGGACGTGCCTCCAGCCTACATGACAGCACGCCCCTGTCACTAAGGCAGTTGTGATTGGACAGCCGGATCCATCACTGACTGTGACTGTATCCGGCTGTCAGCGCTGTGCTGATTGATCACTTCCCCCCCGCACTATCGAAGTCACGGGGATTGGCGACAATACTGTGGCGGCGGGGATATCGGTATTTGCGGCGCGGGGGTAGTGGTGTTGGTGGTGCGGGGGTAGCGGTATTGGTGGTGTGCGGGTAGCGGTATTGGCATCGGCGGTAGCGGGCAATGGAAATGGTGCATGGTGGCAGGTTTGGATCCTAGAGGATCCAAGCCCTGTCAGCCATGCAAGCAGAGGTTGGCAGCATGTCCCATTTCAAATATGGCGCTGCTGAGCCATTTTTATTAGAAATCCAAGATGGCTGCCGCAAGCCAATCACGGCTCGCCGCGTCATCACCCCGCCCCCTCTGTCTGGCTAATAAAAGCCAGTTGGAGGAAGCGGCTGTCAGTCCGCCGGTGGGGAGGGAGCATGGAAGAGCTCCCGAAGATAGAAGCTGCTGGAGTCCTGGTGGGCGGCAGCCATGAAAAATAAGAATTTACTTACCGATAATTCTATTTCTCGGAGTCCGTAGTGGATGCTGGGGTTCCTGAAAGGACCATGGGGAATAGCGGCTCCGCAGGAGACAGGGCACAAAAAGTAAAGCTTTAGGATCAGGTGGTGTGCACTGGCTCCTCCCCCTATGACCCTCCTCCAAGCCTCAGTTAGGTACTGTGCCCGGACGAGCGTACACAATAAGGAAGGATTTATGAATCCCGGGTAAGACTCATACCAGCCACACCAATCACACTGTACAACCTGTGATCTGAACCCAGTTAACAGTATGATAACAGCGGAGCCTCTGAAAGGATGGCTCACAACAATAATAACCCGATTTTTGTAACTATGTACAAGTAATGCAGATAATCCGCACTTGGGATGGGCGCCCAGCATCCACTACGGACTCCGAGAAATAGAATTATCGGTAAGTAAATTCTTATTTTCTCGATCGTCCTAGTGGATGCTGGGGTTCCTGAAAGGACCATGGGGATTATACCAAAGCTCCCAAACGGGCGGGAGAGTGCGGATGACTCTGCAGCACCGAATGAGAGAACTCCAGGTCCTCCTTAGCCAGGGTATCAAATTTGTAGGATTTTACAAACGTGTTTGCCCCTGACTAAATAGCCGCTCGGCAAAGTTGTAAAGCCGAGACCCCTCGGGCAGCCGCCCAAGATGAGCCCACCTTCCTTGTGGAATGGGCATTTACATATTTTGGCTGTGGCAGGCCTGCCACAGAATGTGCAAGCTGAATTGTATTACACATCCAACTAGCAAAAGTCTGCTTAAAAGCAAGAGCACCCAGTTTGTTGGGTGCATACAGGATAACAGCAAGTCAGTTTTCCTGACTCCAGCCGTCCTGGAACCTATATTTTGAGGGCCCTGACCACATCTAGCAACTTGGAGTCCTCCAAGTCCCTAGTAGGCGCAAGACACCCCAATAAGCTGGTTCAGGTGAAACACTGACACCACCTTAGGGAGAGAACTGGGGACGAGTCCGCAGCTCTGCCCTGTCCGAGCTGGACAAACAGATATGGGCTTTTTTGAGAAAAAAACCACCAATTTGACACTCGCCTGGTCCAGGCCAGGTCCAAGAGCATGTTCACTTTTCATGTGAGATGCTTCAAATCCACAGATTTGACTGGTTTTAAACCAATGTGTTTTGAGGAATCCCAGAACTACGTTGAGATCCCACAGTGCCACTGGAGGCACAAAAGGGGGTTGTATATGCAATACTCCCTTGACAAACTTCTGGACTTCAGGAACTGAAGCCAATTCTTTCTGGAAGAAAAATCGACAGGGCCGAAATTTGAACCTTAATGGACCCCAATTTGAGGCCCATAGACACTCCTGTTTGCAAGAAATGCAGGAATCGACCGAGTTGAAATTTCTTCGTGGGGCCTTCCTGGCCTCACACCACGCAACATATTTTCGCCACATGTGGTGATAATGTTGTGCGGTCACCTCCTTTCTGGCTTTGACCAGGGTAGGAATGACCTCTTCCTGAATGCCTTTTCCCTTAGGATCCGGCGTTCCACCGCCATGCCGTCAAACGCAGCTGCGGTAAGTCTTGGAACAGACATGGTACTTGCTGAAACAAGTCCCTTCTTAGCGGCAGAGGCCATAAGTCCTCTGTGAGCATCTCTTGAAGTTCCGGGTACCAAGTCCTTCTTGGCCAATCCGGAGCCATGAGTATAGTTCTTACTCCTCTACGTCTTATAATTCTCAGTACCTTAGGTATGAAAAGCAGAGGATGGAACACATACACCGACTGGTACACCCACGGTGTTACCAGAACGTCCACAGCTATTGCCTGAGGGTCTCTTAACCTGGCGCAATACCTGTCCCGTTTTTTGTTCAGACGGGACGCCATCATGTCCACCTTTGGTAATTCCCAACGGTTTACAATTATGTGGAAAACTTCCCCATGAAGTTCCCACTCTGCCGGGTGGAGGTCGTGCCTACTGAGGAAGTCTGCTTCCCAGTTTCCATTCCCGGAATGAAACACTGCTGACAGTGCTATCACATGATTTTCCGCCCAGCGAAAAGTCCTTGCAGTTTTTGCCACTGCCCTCCTGCTTCTTGTGCCGCCCTGTCTATTTACGTGGGCGACTGCCGTGATGTTTTATCCCACTGGATCAATACCGGCTGACCTTGAAGCAGAGGTCTTGCTAAGCTTAGAGCATTATAATTTTACCCTTAGCTATATTTATGTGGAGAAAAATCTCCAGACTTGATCACACTCCCTGGAAATTTTTTCCTTGTGTGACTGCTCCCCAGCCTCTCGGGCTGGCCTCCGTGGTCACCAACATCCAAAACTGAATGCCGAATCTGCGGCCCTCTAGAAGATGAGCACTCTGTAACCACCACAGGAGAGACACCCTTGTCCTTGGATATAGGGTTATCCGCTGATGCATCTGAAGATGCGATCCGGACCATTTGTCCAGCAGATCCCACTGAAAAGTTCTTGCATGAAATCTGCCGACTGGAATTGCTTCGAAGGAAGTCACCATTTTTTTACCATGGCCCTTGTGCAATGATGCACTGATTTTAGGAGGTTCCTGACTAGCTCGGATAACTCCCTGGCTTTCTCTTCCGGGAGAAACACCTTTTTCTGGACTGTGTCCAGAATCATCCCTAAGCACAGGAGACTTGTTGTCGGGATCAGCTGCGATTTTGGAATATTTAGAATCCACCCCTGCTGTTGTAACAGTATCCGAGATAGTGCTACTCCGACCTCCAACTGTTCCCTGGACTTTGCCCTTATCAGGAGATCGTCCAAGTAAGGGATAATTAAGACGCCTTTTCTTCGAAGAAGAACCATCATTTCGGCCATTACCTTGGTAAAGACCCGGGGTGCCGTAGACAATCCAAACGGCAGCGTCTGAAACTGATAGTGACAGTTCTGTACCACGAACCTGAGGTACCCTTAGTGATAAGAGCAAATTTGGGACATGGAGGTAAGCATCCCTGATGTCTCGGGACACCAGATAGTCCCCTTCTTCCCGGTTCGTTATCACTGCTCTGAGTGACTCCATCTTGATTTGAACCTTTGTAAGTGTTCAAATTTTTTTAGATTTAGAATAGGTCTCACCTAGCCTTCTGGCTTCAGTACCACAATATAGTGTGGAATAATACCCCTTTTCTTGTTGTAGGAGGGGTAATTTAATTATCACCTGCTGGGAATACAGCTCGTGAATTTTTTCCCATACTGCCTCCTTGTCGGAGGGAGACCTTGGTAAAGCAGACTTCAGGAGCCTGCGCAGGGGAAACGTCTCGACATTCCAAACTGTACCCCTGGGATACTACTTGTAGGATCCAGGGGTCCTGTACGGTCTCAGCGTCATGCTGAGAGCTTGTCAGAAGCGGTGGAACGCTTCTGTTCCTGGGAATGGGCTGCCTGCTGCAGTCTTCTTCCCTTTCCTCTATCCCTGGGCAGATATGACTCTTATAGGGACGAAAGGACTGAAGCTGAAAAGACGGTGTCTTTTTCTGCAGAGATGTGACTTAGGGTAAAAACGGTGGATTTTCCAGCAGTTGCCGTGGCCACCAGGTCCGATGGACCGACCCCAAATAACTCCTCTTCCTTTATACGGCAATACACCTTTGTGCCGTTTGGAATCTGCATCACCTGACCACTGTCGTGTCCATAAACATCTTCTGGCAGATATGGACATCGCACTTACTCTTGATGCCAGAGTGCAAATATCCCTCTGTGCATCTCGCATATATAGAAATACATCCTTTAAATGCTCTATAGTCAATAAAATACTGTCCCTGTCAAGGGTATCAATATTTTTAGTCAGGGAATCCGACCAAGCCACCCCAGCTCTGCACATCCAGGCTGAGGCGATCGCTGGTCGCAGTATAACACCAGTATGTGTGTATATACTTTTTATGATATTTTTCCAGCCTCCTGTCAGCTGGCTCCTTGAGGACGGCCCTATCTATAGACGGTACCGCCACTTGTTCTGATAAGCGTGTGAGCGCCTTATCCACCCTAAGGGGTGTTTCCCAACGCGCCCTAACTTCTGGCGGGAAAGGGTATACCGCCCATATTTTCTATCGGGGGGAACCCACGCATCATCACACACTTCATTTAATTTATCTGATTCAGGAAAAACTACGGTAGTTTTTTCACATCCCACATAATACCCTCTTTTGTGGTACTTGTAGTATCAGAAATATGTAACACCTCCTTCATTGCCCTTAACGTGTGGCCCTAATAAGGAATACGTTTGTTTATTCACCGTCGACACTGGATTCAGTGTCCCTGTCTGTGTCTGTGTCGACCGACTAAAGTAAACGGGCGTTTTAAAACCCCTGACGGTGTTTTTGAGACGTCTGGACCGGTACTAATTGTTTGTCGGCCGTCTCATGTCGTCAACCGACCTTGGCGCGTGTTGACATTATCACGTAATTCCCTAAATAAGCCATCCATTCCGGTGTCGACTCCCTAGAGAGTGACATCACCATTACAGGCAATTGCTCCGCCTCCTCACCAACATCGTCCTCATACATGTCGACACACACGTACCGACACACAGCACACACACAGGGAATGCTCTGATAGAGGACAGGACCTACTAGCCCTTTGGAGAGACAGAGGGAGAGTTTGCCAGCACACACCAAAAACGCTATAATTATATAGGGACAACCTTATATAAGTGTTTTCCCTTATAGCATCTTTTTTATATATTTCTAACGCCAAATTAGTGCCAGGCTGAGGCGATCGCTGGTCGCAGTATAACACCAGTATGTGTGTATATACTTTTTATGATATTTTTCCAGCCTCCTGTCAGCTGGCTCCTTGAGGACGGCCCTATCTATAGACGGTACCGCCACTTGTTCTGATAAGCGTGTGAGCGCCTTATCCACCCTAAGGGGTGTTTCCCAACGCGCCCTAACTTCTGGCGGGAAAGGGTATACCGCCCATATTTTCTATCGGGGGGAACCCACGCATCATCACACACTTCATTTAATTTATCTGATTCAGGAAAAACTACGGTAGTTTTTTCACATCCCACATAATACCCTCTTTTGTGGTACTTGTAGTATCAGAAATATGTAACACCTCCTTCATTGCCCTTAACGTGTGGCCCTAATAAGGAATACGTTTGTTTATTCACCGTCGACACTGGATTCAGTGTCCCTGTCTGTGTCTGTGTCGACCGACTAAAGTAAACGGGCGTTTTAAAACCCCTGACGGTGTTTTTGAGACGTCTGGACCGGTACTAATTGTTTGTCGGCCGTCTCATGTCGTCAACCGACCTTGGCGCGTGTTGACATTATCACGTAATTCCCTAAATAAGCCATCCATTCCGGTGTCGACTCCCTAGAGAGTGACATCACCATTACAGGCAATTGCTCCGCCTCCTCACCAACATCGTCCTCATACATGTCGACACACACGTACCGACACACAGCACACACACAGGGAATGCTCTGATAGAGGACAGGACCTACTAGCCCTTTGGAGAGACAGAGGGAGAGTTTGCCAGCACACACCAAAAACGCTATAATTATATAGGGACAACCTTATATAAGTGTTTTCCCTTATAGCATCTTTTTTATATATTTCTAACGCCAAATTAGTGCCCCCCCTCTCTGTTTTAACCCTGTTTCTGTAGTGCAGTGCAGGGGAGAGCCTGGGAGCCTTCCCTCCAGCCTTTCTGTGAGGGAAAATGGCGCTGTGTGCTGAGGAGATAGGCCCCGCCCCTTTTTCGGCGGCCTCGTCTCCCGCTCTTAACGGATTCTGGCAGGGGTTAAATATCTCCATATAGCCCCCGGAGGCTATATGTGAGGTATTTTTAGCCAAAAAAGGTTTTCATTTGCCTCCCAGGGCGCCCCCCTCCCAGCGCCCTGCACCCTCAGTGACTGCCGTGTGAAGTGTGCTGAGAGGAAAATGGCGCACAGCTGCAGTGCTGTGCGCTACCTTAAGAAGACTGAGGAGTCTTCTGCCGCCGATTCTGGACCTCTTCTCGTTTCAGCATCTGCAAGGGGGCCGGCGGCGAGGCTCCGGTGACCATCCAGGCTGTACCTGTGATCGTCCCTCTGGAGCTGATGTCCAGTAGCCAAGAAGCCAATCCATCCTGCACGCAGGTGAGTTCACTTCTTCTCCCCTAAGTCCCTCGTTGCAGTGATCCTGTTGCCAGCAGGACTCACTGTAAAATAAAAAACCTAAGCTAAACTTTTCTAAGCAGCTCTTTAGGAGAGCCACCTAGATTGCACCCTTCTCGGCCGGGCACAAAAATCTAACTGAGGCTTGGAGGAGGGTCATAGGGGGAGGAGCCAGTGCACACCACCTGATCCTAAAGCTTTACTTTTTGTGCCCTGTCTCCTGCGGAGCCGCTATTCCCCATGGTCCTTTCAGGAACCCCAGCATCCACTAGGACGATAGAGAAAAGAACTTAAAGGCCGCCGCCCCCAGGTGAAGACACCGGAAGCCCTGGGGAGGCGGTGGCCATGAAAAAGAGCTTAAAGGTCACCGCCCCAGGTGAAGACGCCGGAAGCCCTGGGGAGGCGGCGGCCATGAAAAAGAGCTTAAAGGCCGCGTTCCCAGGTGAAGACCCTGCATAATAAACGATTACAATATTAGGTGTCTTGTTTCTTTTTTTATATTTTCTTTACAGCCAGACTACAGGTGCTAGCGGGCCTTTTGGCTGGCACTTGTGGTTCACCAAGTACCGGCATTCTGGGGCAGGGTTGCTAGGACCTGTAGGCCGCTTGTAAAGAACAATATCATAACATGAACCTCGCACCCACTGCCACCATGGGTGCGGGGCATAGGACTGGGCTATCAGCACAGTGCTGGTTGTTGCTCGGAAGGGGGGACACAATTTTAATTTTTGGGTTGTCCCCGCTTTCCGAGAAATTTCAGCCCTGGGCTGACTGGTTTGGGGTGGTTAATGTCATGGCAGGGGGACCCTACACTGAGTGGTCTCCCTGCTATGCCATTACACCCCTGGCTGGCTGTGACTAGTGCTGGTTTTTATTAAACAAGTGGAACCCCACGTTGTTTGTTTGTTTGTTTATTATTATTATTATTATTATTATTATTATAATAATAGGGGGGTCAGTGGAATGCAGGGTGCAATTAGTCAGCGCCTCCCCAGCAATGGCCCTCACCGCACGTCACTGATAGTTTGATACAACTTAATGTGCATTTTCTATGCATAATCATAGTCTATATAATAAAATTGTCTGCTAAAAATTATGTCACATCCTTGGAATATAATGACAGCTGGCCTGAACTCTGTTAGTTCCATAACACACATCTACAGTGTCTCAAGTCAGCTTAAGGGTTCAGGGGCACAAGACACGCAAGACTGGGAGGTACCTATTAGCCAGACACACATGAGGCTAAATGTACAGATAATGCCACTATAGCTGTTCCTGTTTCGCTTCTTTACCGAGGCGAAAGCAGGAAGCAGTAGTGCCGAGATGTATTACCATCTCGGCTGCCGGAGAGGGGGTGTGAAAAATCCCCCTCTGGCGATGCCTGTGAGATCCCACACAGCACGTCAGCCTAGTGCTGATGTACTGTGTCTCACCCTCGGCTGGCTCCAGTGGGCAAGATCTTACACGCAGTCGGAGCCCGGCAGCAGCCACTACAGTGGTTGCGAATGGGGCAATTAAAACTGCAGCTATCAAAATCGATAGCTGCAGGTGTCGGAATGGTCAGTATCACTGACCATTCTTACATTGTCCCACACACTGATAGCAGCACCCATATTGATAGGGGCGCTGTCCTTCGGCACACACTGCTGCAGTAATACATATGAGAGAAGCGGTATCAGCGCACCACTTCTCTACCATAACAACATTTCTTACATCTACCTCACAGTCACATAGAGACATGTCCAGAGTCACACATAGACATTTGACTATACACAGACACACCCGGAATCACACATAGATACATTGATACAGGGGCATTTAAGGAAAAGGTCCGTGTTCAGGCTCCGTGCAGGCCCTCTCCTCTCTGGCAGTGAGCATGCACAGGTCTCCGGCAACATAGCGTCTGCACCTTGTTCTTGGACAAATCTCTATTGCACATGCACAAATCACTGGGAAAATGGCCGTGGCAGTCATTTCCCAGTGATTTATGTCAGCAGTGCTGACCGCTGCTACAGGACTCCAGAGGGGTTAGTATAATTATATGGGTGCAGGGTGTGCGGTGTGAGCCCCCCTGGACCCATTTGCACTGGACCCATGTGCAATTACGGGGAGAATATACAAACTCCACCATGGCTAAAACTGTGTGGAGTTTGTATATTCTCCCCATACTTGCGTGGGTTTCCTCCGGGTACTCCGGTTTCCTCCCACAATCCAAAAATATACTGGTAGGTTAATTGGATCCAAACAAAATTAATTCTAGTGTGAATGTGTGTGTGTGTACATGTGGTAAGGAATATACATTGTAAGCTCCACCGGGACAGCGACTGATGTGAATGGGCAAATACTCTCTGTAAAGCGCTGCGGAATATGTGTGCGCTATATAAATAACTGGTAATAAATAAATAAATAATAAACATGCCCAGAGTCTCACACAATCACACAATAGTCAGGCCGGGTACACACTTGCACAATGTTGGCATGATATGTAGTTTCCAGGCAAATTGGAACTACATATTGTGTGGATCATACAGTGTGTATGGCTAATTGCGTGTTTCCACGGTTCGTATACGATATCCTTGGGTCACACCATTCACACTTAATCCGGGTTGTCTATCCGGGAACGAAAGTCCCGGGAAAAACCCTGGTCAGTAGCAGGGGCAGCACCTGGGAACGTGTTCCCAGATTGGTACCTTTCAGACATAAGCGAGTCCTGGGTAGTTCCGCCGAGCCCCAGAAAAAAACAGGGATTCTCGCTATTCTCGTCTGAAAGGGGTATTAATGGTCCAGTACAGAAATTGAGAGGCAGGCATAAATGAAGAAAGAGAGAGACTGGGAGAGAGAGAGAATGTGTGGGTGGGTGTGTGAGAGAGAGAGAGGAAGGAAGAGAGAGAGAGAGAGAGAGAGAGAGAGAGTCTGTATGGGTGTTGGGACAGACTTAATAGAGCAGCAACTAATACAAGATAGAAACATTGAGCTCTCAGGACGAATGATATGAGAAACCGAACAATAAACCATGCACAGCTTATAGAACATGATATATTGCCCTTCAGTACGTATGATATATTTGTGTAGTCTAACTCTATCATACTGTAATATTGGAGTGTTTTATCTGTATAACTATAATGTACATATAGATAATTCTACCAATTTACCCTGCTATAAATTTTACAATATATCAATAAATTGATAACATGTCAGGTACATACAGAATCCTTAACTTTCACCATTTACTAATATCCTACTGGTAAAATTAATAAGAAACATGTATGTTTTACTGTAAAATATCAACCACTTTATAGTAATATAGTAAGCAGCACTGTGTGTACACAGCACGGTAGGAAAGTGTACAACATGATAATTACCACTGACCCCACTGCCACTAAAGTTCCGGCCAGAGGATGGGGAAATCGAGGCAAACCCAGTTGTAAAGCGCAACGGAATTTGCTGCACTATATAAGAAACTGTTAATAAATAAATAAATAAATAAATAAATGAATAATCTGTTGTGTTATCCTTGCCGGATAGAGCTGAATGGATAAACCAAATGCACTTTTTCTGTAAGTCACAATACACTGAGGTTTAACAGGCCCTGTAATTTACTTTTCAGCCAAAGTATGCTCAGCTTTTTGCCAAGTTAAACAATGGCTCGGACAGTCTAAATCCTGCTAATTTAAATCCTTATCTATATGAGACATTAATAAAGACAAACCCTACTTACAGTACATATTGGGAATTATAGGTGTAGTTTTATGGATGGGTGCATACAAATTTGTTACATTGATATTCAACGGAAAGGTTTAGTACTGTTGTATTTGGTGATATTTTATGTGGATTAAAAGATTACTATTATCATTATCACCAGTTATTTCTATAGTGCACACATATTCTGCAGTGCTTTACAGAGAATATTTGGCCATTCACATTAGTCCCTGCCCCAGTGGAGCTTACAATCTAGATTCCCTATCACATGTACACACACATTCATGCTAGGGTTAATTTTGTTGGTACCCAATTAACCTACCAGTATATTTTTGGATTGTGGGCGGAAACCCACGCAAGTACGGGGAGAATATACAAACTCCACACAGTTAGGGCCATGGTGAGAATCAAACCCATGACCTCAGTGCTGTGAGGCAGTAATGCTAACCATTACACCATCCGTACTGCCCTAAAAGATCAAGGGAGTTCCTGTCTTTGATAGTACAAATGGTTTTGATAAAGTGAGTAGATCTGTCAGAATTTGCATTGAATAATTAACAAAACACTACATTTCTCATCTGCAATGAGAACGATTACTCCATATAACTATCAGTCGTACCGAATAAGACAAATACAGTCTAAAGGGGTTTTCCGCTTTGAATTTGACTTCATTCCCTCCCTTCCCAGTGTCAGTACAATTAATATTGTATAGTTAGCAGAGTTCCAGCACTTCCATATAGCCAGGCCCTCTGCTGATTACCTTCTGTGCTAATTAAACACATCACCTTGCATCTATACTGCTATGGAACGGCCATGGAGAGCCAGAGGTGTTCAGCGGAGGTCCTGGCTATATCTAAATAGTAAAATCCATATTTAAAATGTTAAACACCTTTACTATATCTATTGTGTATAGCAATATAAAAACTATTACTAAATTGAATGACCCTTACATTATAACTTAGTTAACAGAACCAATGCACACTAGTATTTCTCACTCATAGTAATTGGTGTCTCTCCTTTGAGGTTAATCATGCTTACAGTTGTGTATACGGCACACAGTTACTGTATAAGGTGAAAGTGGGAATATCTATTTATGCTTTCAACACAACATAGTGAAAAACAGGTTACACTTTCACATAAGCTAATCAAATGAGCGTTAATATTTAGCATTGATTTGCACATTGATTGCACATTGATTTGTACACTGCCCTTTAGACACTAGCAGGTAGCGCATCTGTGTTTGATGCATATGAGCAGATTCTGGACATTTGCAATACCAGAAGGAAGTCCAGGCTGCTAGAATCTATTTGAACCCAAGGAAAAAAATCTATTTTGAAAGAGCAGTTCACGCAAAACCATAGACTTACTGGTACACTAAATAGGAGGTCGCTTTTATACAGATCACAGAGGTCCACGTAGTTACAGAATGCGGTATATAATTCCTTATAAATCATATACTGTATATGTTCCTAATAAGTACTGCAGTACAGACATCAGAGCTCACACTCTATACACTTGGCGGCTGATACAGCGTTGTTGACAATATGGGCACAAAGTACTCACTACAAAGAGCATGAAAAGTGATGTATTTCCCCCCATATGCAGAACCATATACACCTGGAAATAAGCTCACCTACACATCGGAGCATGTGAGCCTGATCTGCAGCAACTCACCTACAAGGAGTGCTACAACTATACACTTGTACAAATGAACGTCGAGGTAATACCCCATAAATGCCAGTAATAACATTAATTCCTAAAACTATAACTAGAATGAATAAAGAAAAACGTTTACATTTTCAGCAATAAGTGAAATCCGTGAAAAAACAAATTTAGCCGACTACATTAATACATGATGAAAAATTTGACTTTTCAGTAATATAAAGGTTTTTGGGTTAATTATGTTCCAGCTAGAATAGATGTGATAACACTGAATGATCACTATATAGAATAATATATATGGGATATACTCGCAGAAACATTTTTGAAAGTACTTTAGAATTTTTAGAATTTTATATATATATATATTTATACACACACACACACACACACAAAATATATATATATATATATATTTACTTTGTTTGTTTTGAGTGTAATACAAAATCTTGCTGCCATTATAATTCAATTCCAAATTTTATTAGTTATTTTGTTGTATATATTAAAGTTAGCATTGGCCTACATAAGGCTAGATACTAGCAAGCTTGCATTAATTTTCACACATAATTACACAACACAAATAACGCTTCTGTACCCCATTATAGCCCTCACGTAAATGGGTACACCTCTGCTTATGACAATGTGCATGAAATAGGCTTAAGAAAACCCTGTGATCTTAATATGAGCTTTGAAGGTAACTAACAGACATCAAATATATCTATCAGATGTTATATAGGCATTTCAATATTTATTTTATTTTGAGCCACTGTAAAATATATATCACATGTCATTTGTATAACTGTGGCAAAGTACCCTGACTTGCTTCTAAAACACATTTCTAATTTTAAATGGAAAATGTATGAACCTGGAAAATGAATAAAGCCATTACCTTATACAGATTTGTCTGATGTAAGGCGTAACAGCGATTGATGTAGACTCGTCCCACTTGTTACGCTCACACTCTTCTCCTAAGTGCTGCGGGAAAATGAGATGCTCGCTACCGCTTTATTCTGGTGCATGATAAAATGTGTCTATCCATCAAAACCTGATGTGCACTACAAGATTTTTTCCCTCCCCTTTTTAAAGCATAAATGAAAAAGGAGTCTGAGTCTAGAGCAAGACTCGCTTCTGACCAGTCAGCTTGGTCTTTTAAAGTTGCTCCAAGATGATGCGCACTATGGGTGGCAGGGTCTCCCCGTGGTTAGTTATTTTACTTCAATGGAGGGGGGAGGAACCCAACAAAGCACACTGACCACACTGCATATCAAAATGTAACCATGGAAGCAATTGTCCTCTAGTCAGTGCCTCCCAGAAATGATCCAGCCATTCAATTCATTGAATCAATATTGAAGCTTTTAAGATTTATTAGGCCAGGGAATGTTTAAGTGCAGTTTTTCCTCTGCAGTGGTTAAGAATGTGTAGAAAACACATTATTTAGTCATTATTATTATGTAGAGGTTATTGATTAACGGAATACCCTTTATTATAGGCATAGAAACTGCAATGTTTGTGTTCTTCCATTATAGAATAACAGAGAACACTTTGGACCAAATCCACAAAAATGGAGTTAGCAAAAATATGGTGTAAATATAATCTCATGATTTATTTTTTATAAAAGTCCTACAACTTCATATTGACAAACAGTAGTTTTAAAATAATAAAGGTGAGTTTAGAACTTGGAGGGACTAACGTTATCTGTAGATTTAACAACGTTTCTGTGTACGGTGTTATTTAGACTAGTGCTTCTCAAACTCAGTCCTCAAGGTATATTTATCATTAGCATATTTATTACTGGGTTGGAGACCCGATAATTATAATTTATCACTATTATTCACATAAATAAGAAAGTAAGGATCACATGAATGTGTTAAAAAAACACCCGCATGGACTATCACCATGCGCTAATGCGATCATTTCACTTCTCCTTTGGGAGGTGAACGCCATTCTGCGTATGTTTGGACTGTGTGAGCGGAGAATGCTGTATGCAATCTGTAGCCCATAGGCGACAATGGCTAATGCCATCTGAAAATAAGAATTTACTCACCGGTAATTCTATTTCTCGTAGTTCGTAGTGGATGCTGGGAACTCCGTAAGGACCATGGGGAATAGACGGCTCCGCAGGAGACTGGGCACATCTAAAGAAAGAATTAGGACTATCTGGTGTGCACTGGCTCCTCCCCCTATGACCCTCCTCCAAGCCTCAGTTAGGACACTGTGCCCGGAAGAGCTGACACAATAAGGAAGGATTTTGAATCCCGGGTAAGACTCATACCAGCCACACCAATCACACCGTATAACTCGTGATAGGAAACCCCGGTTAACAGTATGATAACAAAAGGAGCCTCTGAACAGATGGCTCGCAATAATAACCCGATTTGTATAACAATAACTATTTACAAGTATTGCAGACAATCCGCACTTGGGATGGGCGCCCAGCATCCACTACGGACTACGAGAAATAGAATTACCGGTGAGTAAATTCTTATTTTCTCTGACGTCCTAGTGGATGCTGGGAACTCCTTAAGGACCATGGGGATTATACCAAAGCTCCCAAACGGGCGGGAGAGTGCGGACGACTCTGCAACACCGAATGAGAGAACTCCAGGTCCTCCTCAGCCAGGGTATCAAATTTGTAGAATTTTGCAAACGTGTTTGCCCCTGACCAAGTAGCAGCTCGGCAAAGTTGTAAAGCCGAGACCCCTCGGGCAGCCGCCCAAGAAGAGCCCACCTTCCTTGTGGAATGGGCTTTTACAGATTTAGGCTGCGGTAGTCCTACCGCAGAATGCGCCAGCTGAATAGTGCTACAAATCCAGCGCGCAATAGTCTGCTTAGAAGCAGGAGCACCCAGTTTGTTGGGTGCATACAGGATAAACAGAGAGTCAGTTTTCCTGACTCCAGCCGTCCTGGAAACATAAATTTTCAGGGCCCTGACTACGTCCAGTAACTTGGAATCCTCCAAGTTCCCAGTAGCCGCAGGCACCACAATAGGTTGGTTCAAGTGAAAAGGTGATACCACCTTCGGGAGAAATTGAGGACGAGTCCTCAATTCTGCCCTATCCATATGGAAAATCAGATAAGGGCTTTTATAGGACAAAGCCGCCAATTCTGACACACGCCTGGCTGAAGCCAGGGCCAACAGCATGACCACTTTCCACGTGAGATATTTCAAATCCACAGTCTTAAGTGGTTCAAACCAATGTGATTTCAGGAACTCCAAAACCACATTGAGATCCCAAGGTGCCACTGGGGCACAAAAGGAGGCTGAATATGCAGAACTCCCTTGACAAAAGTCTGAACTTCAGGCAGGGAAGCAAGTTCTTTCTGGAAGAAAATCGACAGGGCCGAAATCTGGACCTTAATGGACCCCAATTTGAGGCCCAACGTCACCCCTGTTTGCAGGAAATGCAGGAATCGACCCAGTTGAAATTCCTCCGTTGGGGCCTTCCTGGCCTCACCACGCAACATATTTTCGCCAAATGCGGTGATAATGGTTCGCGGTGACATCCTTCCTGGCTTTGATCAGGGTAGGAATGACTTCCTCCGGAATACCCTTTTCCTTCAGGATCCGGTGTTCAACCGCCATGCCGTCAAACGCAGCCGCGGTAAGTCTTGGAACAGACAGGGCCCCTGCTGCAGCAGGTCCTGTCTGAGCGGCAGAGGCCAAGGGTCCTCTGAAAGCATCTCTTGAAGTTCCGGGTACCAAGCTCTTCTTGGCCAATCCGGAACCACGAGTATAGTTTTCACTCCTCGCCTTCGTATTATTCTCAGTACCTTGGGAATGAGAGGCAGAGGAGGAAACACATAAACCGACTGGTACACCCACGGTGTTACTAGAGCGTCCACAGCGATCGCCTGAGGGTCCCTTGACCTGGCGCAATATCTTTTTCGCTTTTTGTTGAGGCGGGACGCCATCATGTCCACCTGTGGTCTTTCCCACCGGTGTACAATCATTTGGAAGACTTCTGGATGAAGTCCCCATTCTCCCGGGTGGAGGTCGTGCCTGCTGAGGAAGTCTGCTTCCCAGTTGTCCACTCCCGGAATGAACACTGCTGTCAGTGCTAACACATGATTTTCCGCCCGTCGGAGAATCCTTGTGGCTTCTGCCATTGCCCTCCTGCTTCTTGTGCCGCCCTGTCTGTTTACATGGGCGACCGCCGTGATGTTGTCTGATTGGATCAGTACCGACTGGTTCTGAAGCAGGGGCCTTGCTTGGCTTAGGGCATTGTAGATGGCCCTTAGCTCCAGAATATTTATGTGAAGCGAAATCTCCTGATCTGACCACAGTCCTTGGAAATTTCTTCCCTGTGTGACTGCCCCCCAGCCCCGAAGGCTGGCATCCGTGGTCACCAGGACCCAGTCCTGTATTCCGAATCTGCGGCCCTCTAGTAGATGAGCCCTCTGCAGCCACCACAGCAGCGACACCCTGGTCCTTGCCGACAGGGTTATCCGCTGTTGCATCTGGAGATGGGACCCGGACCATTTGTCCAACAGGTCCCACTGGAAAGTCCTTGCGTGGAACCTTCCGAATGGAATTGCTTCGTATGAAGGGACCATTTTTCCCAGGACTCGTGTGCATTGATGTACCGATACCTGTCCTGGTTTTAGGAGGTCTCTGACTAGAGATGACAACTCCTCGGCTTTTTCCACTGGAAGAAACACTTTTTTTCTGGTCTGTGTCCAGAATCATTCCCAGGAACAGAAGACGTGTCGTCGGGACCAGCTGTGACTTTGGAATATTGAGAATCCAGCCGTGCTGTTGTAGCACTTCCCGAGAAAGTGCTACCCCCACTACCAACTGTTCTTTGGACCTCGCCTTTATCAGGAGATCGTCCAAGTACGGGATAATTAAAACTCCCTTCTTGCGAAGGAGTATCATCATTTCGGCCATTACCTTGGTAAAGACCCTCGGTGCCGTGGATAACCCAAACGGCAGCGTCTGGAACTGATAGTGACAGTCCTGTACCACAAATCTGAGGTACTCCTGGTGAGGGGGGTAAATGGGGACATGTAGGTACGCATCCTTGATGTCCAGGGAGACCATGTAATCCCCCTCTTCCAGGCTCGCAATAACCGCCCTGAGCGATTCCATCTTGAACTTGAACTTTTTGATATAAGTGTTCAAGGCTTTTAAATTTAAGATGGGTCTCACCGAACCGTCCGGTTTCGGTACCACAAACATTGTGGAATAGTAACCCTTTCCTTGCTGAAGGAGGGGTACCTTGACAATCACTTGCTGTGAATACAGTTTTTGGATAGCCACCAACACTGCCTCCCTGGCAGAGGAAGTTGCTGGTAAGGCAGATTTTAGAAAATGGCGGGGGGGGGGGACGTCTCGAATTCCAGCCTGTACCCCTGAGATACTACTTGAAGGGTCCAGGGATCCACCTGTGAGAGAGCCCACTGTGTGCTGAAATTTCTGAGACGAGCCCCCACCGTACCCGGGGCCGCCTGTGAAGCCCCAGCGTCATGCTGTGGACTTACCGGACGCGGGGGAGGACTTTTGCTCTTGGGAACTGGCTGTATGCTGCAGCTTTTTCCCTCTACCTTTGCCTCTCGGCAGAAAGGACGCGCCTCGAGCCCTCTTGTGTTTTTGGGGCCGAAAGGACTGTACTTGATAATACGGTGCTTTCTTTTGCTGTGGGGTAGCTTGTGGCAAAAATGTCGATTTCCCAGCCGTAGCTGTGGAAACGAGGTCTGAGAGACCATCCCCAAACAGTTCTACCCCCTTATAAGGCAAAACTTCCATGTGCCTTTTTGAATCGGCATCACCGGACCACTGCCGAGTCCATAACCCCCTTCTGGCGGCAATGGACATTGCACTTATTTTTGATGCCAGCCGGCAAATATCCCTCTGTGCATCACGCATGTATAAGACAGCGTCTTTTATATGCTCTACTGTCAGCAAAATATTGTCCCTATCTAGGGTATCAATATTATCCAACAGGGAATCTGACCACGCAGCAGCAGCACTGCACATCCATGCTGATGCAATCGCTGGTCGCAATATAATGCCTGTGTGTGTATATATAGCTTTTAGGGTAGCTTCCTGCTTTCTATCGGCAGGATCCTTTAGGGCGGCCGTATCCGGAGACGGTAGTGCCACCTGTTTTGATAAACGTGTAAGCGCTTTATCTACCCTAGGGGATGTTTCCCAACGTGACCTATCCTCTGGCGGGAAAGGGTACGCTGCCAATAACCGTTTAGAAATGATCAATTTCTTATCGGGAGAAGTCCAGGCTTCCGCACACACCTCATTTAATTCCTCAGATGCAGGAAAAACTACTGGGAGTTTTTTCTCACCGAACATAATACCCTTTTTTGTGGTACCTGGGGTACTATCAGAAATGTGTAATACATTTTTCATTGCCTCAATCATGTAACGGGTGGACCTATTGGAGGGTACATTTGTCTCATCGTCGTCGACACTGGAGTCGGTATCCGTGTCGACATCTGTGTCTGCCATCTGAGGTAGCGGGCGTTTTAAAGCCCCTGATGACATTTGAGACGCTGGAACAGTCTCAAGCTGAGTAGCCGGCTGTCCTATGTCGTCAAACCTTTTATGTAAGGAGCTGACACTGTCACGTAATTCCTTCCATAAGTCCATCCACACAGGTGTCGACCCTTCAGGGGGTGACAACACACTTACAGGCATTTGCTCTGCCTCCACATCATTTTCCTGATCATACATGTCGACACAGCGGTACCGACACACAGCACACACACAGGGAATGCTCTGACAGAGGACAGGACCCCACAAAGCCCTTTGGGGAGACAGAGGGAGAGTATGCCAGCACACACCAGAGCGCTATATACCACAGGGATATCACCTATAAAGTGTGTTTTCCACTTATAGCTGCATTATATTATGCTGCGCCTAAATTTGTGCCCCCCCCCCTCTCTTTTTTACCATTTCTGTAGTGCAGGACTGCAGGGGAGAGCCAGGGAGCGATCCTTCCAGCGGAGCTGTGAGGGAAAATGGCGCCAGTGTGCTGAGGGAGATGGCTCCGCCCCTTTTTCGTCGGGCTTTCTCCCGCAATTTTAAGATTTCTGGCAGGGGTTAATATACACCTATATAGCCTCCTGGGCTATATATGGTGTCAGTTTGCCAGCCAAGGTGTTATTTATTGCTGCTCAGGGCGCCCCTCCCCAGCGCCCTGCACCCATCAGTGACCGCAGTGTGTGGTGTGCATGAGGAGCAATGGCACACAGCTGCAGTGCTGTGCGCTACCTTGGAGAAGACAGAAGTCTTCAGCCGCCGATTTTCCGGACCTTCTTGCTTCTGGCTCTGTAAGGGGGACGGCGGCGCGGCTACGGGAACGGACGACGAGGTCGGGTCCTGTGTGCGATCCCTCTGGAGCTAATGGTGTCCAGTAGCCTAAGAAGCCCAAGCTACCACCACTTAGGTAGGTTCGCTTCTTCTCCCCTTAGTCCCTCGGTGCAGTGAGCCTGTTGCCAGCAGGTCTCACTGTAAAATAAAAAACCTAAATTATACTTTCTTTCTAGGAGCTCAGGAGAGCCCCTAGTGTGCATCCAGCTCAGCCGGGCACAGAAATCTAACTGAGGCTTGGCGGAGGGTCATAGGGGGAGGAGCCAGTGCACACCAGATAGTCCTAATTCTTTCTTTAGATGTGCCCAGTCTCCTGCGGAGCCGTCTATTCCCCATGGTCCTTACGGAGTTCCCAGCATCCACTAGGACGTCAGAGAAATGACCATTGAACCTCTGTGCAATCCAATGAGTCTTACCTAAGGCACCTGGGCCTTGCCAACTGTGTATGAATTTGAGGTTGCTGGTGACTATGGCACGCCCACAAAATGGTCCAGACACTCCCGCGGCTTCTAGTCACCCCCCTCCCTCATTATCTTCCCCAAATGATGACTATGGGGTATATTCAATTGCAGTCAGATCCATTCCGACATGCATTTGTTGGAATGGATCCGGCAAGGGCTACTCAATGACCATCTCAATCCGACTTTAAAAAAAGTTGAATTGAGATGAGGGAGCCTAGAGGAGAAGACGGGAGAGAGCCGCGGATAGACGGGGGAGAGCAGCGCCACAGCAGCGTTGTAGGAGGATGTGGCACCGGCGTCAGACCTCACGGCAGCGTCCATCCAGCTCCAGCAATCCAGACTTCGCTTGCTGGAGCCGAGTGGATGATACCGTGAGCGCCGGCTGTGCCACATCCTCCTGCAGCAGTGTGCTGTAGCCGCTGCTCTCCCCCGTCTCCCTGCGGCTCTTCCCCATCTCCCTGCGGCTCTCCCCCATCTCCTCCTCTCAGTTCCCTCATCTCAATCCAACTTTTTTTAAAGTTGGATTGAGATGGTCGGAAACAGGGCCAAACCTGTCGGATTTGGCCCTGTTTCTGACAGAAGCACGCAGATCGGCAGCTATTCTGCCAATCCACGTGCTTTCCAACAAGTCGAATTCCCCGACTTGTCGGATAAAAAAGCCAGGAATTGAATAGGTCAGAAACCCCTTCCGACCTGAAAAAGTCGAAAAAGCCGTCTTTCCTACAAGACGACAGTTTCGACTTCAATTGAATATACCCGATTATGTCACATACTTTACAAATACATACTCTGTGCGTATGCTGTCACTTATTAATTGCCCCGCGTTTGCTTTGCAGCTTTGGCACTTGTGCAGTAGCAAAACATCGCTCCACTGTGTCCATAATCAACACCGCATCCACAATTCATTTATAAAATGTCCATCAATGACAACTTAAAATGTTAATATTGTTTGATGAATTACTGAACTAGAGCAACACATCTTTCTTTAAACCATAAAATGTGTAGACTTTAATCACACATTATGTTAGTTTAGTTGTAATTCCTACCCAGAGCCGGCCCTAACCAATATGATGCTCTAGGCAAGATTTTGGCTGGTGCCCCCTAGCACCACCGCTAGTTCTGCAGGACATGCCTGGCATGAGTCAGCTGGCAGCTCTGCTAACATTGGGGCACCTTTTGTTTATGAAAATGCATCTTATTTGCATTACTATGTGGCTAGGATGCACATGCAGCTTTTGCTGATTAAAATGATATGCAGCATGCCTATATTCTGTGTGCGACTGCGGCTATATCTGCATACGAAGTGCTACATTACAGTGATTTTCACAGAATATAGGCATGCCGCATATCATTTTAATCAGCAGAAGGTGCTGATGCCCCTAAGCATATCAAATGCCCTAGGCATTGCCTAGTTTGCCTATGCCTAGGGCCGGCTCTGTTCCTACCACAGATTATAGATTGGACAGCAATAATAAATTACTATTAATATTAATGATGTTAACTATTTCTAATGAAGCACCGGAACCTGGTTCATAATCAAAAACACTTCTCTGAGTACTCCAAGTAGGTGATACAGTATAGGAAATGTTCTGCATTTCTGGGAGGTAACAGGGGGGTTGGCTAGCCAGACACTGGCGTGTCGCGGTCAGCGACTGTACCAAAAGACGTAGTTGCACTGACACAGGAGGCCATGCTCAGATGAGGATATTACACCTGTCACAAGGCTGGTGCAATCTTTGATGTTGCGACTGATACTGTGACCAATGATGCATCTTAGCATACACTGCAACGGAATAGCACCGCAGCCAGTGGGCGTCTCCGTAGGAGAGAATCAGTCGCAGCATAGCAAAAAGACACACACAGTGCTGTGGAAAAAGGATGCAGCCACGTCTGTATGCACCCCTGACTCTGACTTTTGCGTGCTGTGCGGCCACCAGGCCCGGCGACAGGGGGGGTCAAAGGGGACACTCGTCCCGGGCCCCAAGGGTCAGAGGGGCCCCAAGGGTCAGAGGCGCAAAAAAACGAGCCGCAGCACCTGTTAATGCTGTCTAAACTACCCACTCCTCTCGGCCGCTAATTAACTAAAAAAATTAATTAATGCTGTCGGCCGCACCAACATTCTCCCCCGGCCCCCCTTACCCTGTCACTTGGTCCAGGCCCGTTGTGGTGCTGACGTCAGGCGTCAGGACGCTGCGCTGTGGCCCAGGCCCTGCCCATCCCCTGTCTCTTGCTGTTGCTGTATGCCATACAGTGTTATCCTGAGCTGTACAAACTCCTTTCAACAGTATGGCTCCTCGACGGCAACAACTTAGCAGTACTAGTACAGATCAGGATGACACGGCAGGGCATGATGTACAGTATACATAATAACACTGTAATAGAAGGGGCATTATTATTGGCAGGCAGGTTGCTGTGTGGCTTGTGGTGCTGTAGTGCACACTATGACCCGGGATGGCACTGAGTTATATCATCCACTGTAATGGAAGGGGCATTATTACTATTATTATTACCAAGCAAATTGCTGTGTGTCTTTTGGTGCAGCTACTGTACATGTGGGTATAACTTGGTGCACACTATGCACCAAGTTATACCCACATGTAGCAGCACCACAAGCCACACAGAAACCTGCCTGGTAATAATATTAATAGTAATAATGCCCCTTCCATTACAGTGGATGATATAACTCAGTGCCATCCCGGGTCATAGTGTGCACCAAGTTATACCCACATGTAGGAGCACCACAACCGACACAGCAACCTGCCTGCCAAAAATAATGCACCTTCTATTACAGTTTTATTATGCATACTGTACACCATGCCCTGCCGTGTCATCCTGATCTGTACTAGTACTGCTCGGTGCCGCTGAGGATCCTCACTGTTGAAAGGAGTCACAGCAGTTACGGCACTTCCACCTGTCTGGTAGCAGGAACCAGGCACAGCGGACCCCATACAGCATGGGAACTGTGTACAACTACTGCTGGAGGGAGCCACTATAGTGACGGCACCAACACCTGTATTGCAGCAGAATACCAACACAGCGGACCCCCGCATTTCATCGGGCACAGTTCATTTCTGGGGGGAGCCTCTGGAGTGAGCACATCTAACTGAGGGCAGTCAGACTGTCACACAGAGAGCGCACAAAGTGAGATCTGCAGCGCTGAACCATCTCTCCATGGGGTACGAGAAGACGTCTGTAGGGTAAGATAGGGAAAGTTTGCCACATTACATGGGGGCTGCAGTCCAAATTTTTGTGTTAAGAGCCTAAACATTGTTAGTACATTTTATACGTATTTTAATATTTTCACTTAATTGGTACACATTTTATACACAATTATACATTTTTTTATATTATATATATATATATATATATATATATATATATACACACATTTATATACATCTTAAATACAGATTTTATACATGATCTTCTACCTCTTATATTTATGCTACCTTATATGCACATGCAGGGGTGGGATGTTTGGAGGAGGGGATGATGAGGAAGGGGGGAGCTTGAGGGCGGTTATGGGGGGCCCCCATAGATATCAGTGTACCAGGCCCCAAGATTTCTGTTGCCGGCCCTGGCGGCCACTAGATGGCGCCTGACAGAGCAAGTGTTGCTCTGTTCGGGCACTGCACAGCTGCCGGTGCTGACATTACTGTAATGTTGGTAGTTCATTTTTATGGGCTGGTTACTAGTATGTAATACTCTCTGATGCTGATACTGGCCATTTACACAACACCTATACCATAATAACAACTCTTATTGTATTATACTAAATCAAGTAATGTCAAAGCTGTTATTTTGCTCTGCAATAATATTATGCTGAGCGACACATCTGCAGCGCATCCCTCCGAGGCCTGTGCTCTGCTACTGTACTTGGACGATGATAAAAGGAATGCCACAGTGGATTAGCTGAATTATAAGCCAATTCTACCGAACAAAAGATGAACCAAGAAACTTGATTACTATAACACTTACTAAAAACCCTAATGGTGCATGCTATACAAAAGCAACGCATGAATAAGTGTAGTTATCTATATCACTAAGGGGGTGATTCAGAGGTGGACGCAAGTATGACATCGGGCACTTCCACTTGTGCACATACCTCAGGGATGCACTGACGCAGATTGGAATGGCATAGAGATCTATATAATTTTGAAGTGCGTTCCTGGGCAGTGACTAGGGGGATGATACCTGTGTTACTGACTGCGTCGAAAGAAGTAGTTCCACTGACACTGGCAGCCATGTACCAATGGACATTCTGACCAACCACAGGGTTGCCCTAATGTCTTGTGGTATGGCCAATGTTTGATCGATGGTGCACCTTTGTGCGCACATCAGATCCGCGCCCAGAGGGCATAGCAATAGGGAGCCCATCGGTCGCAGCATTATCATACAGATACAGTAGCTACTGTGTCCACATCTGAATCTGGCTCTAAATCACCCAGCAGCAAAAACCTATAATGTTAGGGACCTGCCCGATGAGGTTACTTTGACGATTGGTGGGCAGGCTCATAATATTGGCCAATTTTATGCCAAAAACCTCAGATATGATGTATAATTACATTTATTATAATTATAATGGTTGCAGGGCCAGTTCCGGGGCTTCTGGCGCACCGGGCGGCATTAGGGGGCGTGGCTTCGTACAGGGGGCGTGGTCATTTACGCCCCCTGTACAGACTGAAATGATGTGCGGTGCGCGATGACGTCATCGCGCACCGCACAGCAAAGGTCCTCTCCGCGAAGGGAAACTAGACGCGTAGCGGCTAGTTCCCTTCGTGGAGAAGACCTTTGCTGTGCGGTGCGCGATGACGTCATCGCGCACCGCACAGTAAAGGACCTCTCCACGAAGGGAAACTAGACGCGTACGCGTCTAGTTTCCCTTCCCAGCGGCAGCGGGGGGGGGGGGGGCAGCGGCCAGCGGCAGCAGGGGGCAGCGGGGGGCACACAGCAGCAGCGGATCTTGCCCTGGTGCGGCGCCCTCCGGATGGCGCCCTGCGCCCTCCGGAAGGCGGCGCCCCGGGCAAAAGTTCTGCTTGCCCGTGGCAAGATCCGCTACTGAATGGTTGTATGGTGCACCTGCTCTCTTGTTTCTATGTCCTAAATCACCTATGCCAGAATTTGCTGAAAACTAAAATGAAGCCATTTTCACCAATCTCCAAAGTTACTGAAGAGAGAGCGACTAACATATTAAGGATTCAACGTATGTGACCGGATGCACCATGCTGCCTACGTCAAGTGATCACAGATTTGGATTGGGTCTCATGGGATCTGGGCTAATAGGGGATTCCCTCTTACTATCAGTAACCGCCTGTTACTGACTCCACCCACTGCGCAGTGGACTGGTATTTTGCTGCCACCACCAGGTCCTATCACCAGCCCTGGAACCGCTTATTTCCACCCAAGCTCCTATCACCAGCAGCTGATACCGCTTGCTGCTGTGTATGCATAGACACGCTGCTCTCACACTTCCTGACTGGTGTCTGTTGACCCCCACTAATCATACAAAGCAAAAAATTTACGTCTCACTTTGTGCTTTCCAATATCCTCACACTCTTCATACATAATGGATTCAATCCTCAGTGGATTTTGATATACAAAATCAACAATGTGTAAAACTGTTTTAGGAGTCCAATATTATAGTTCCAAATGTGCAGGAAGCAGAAAGGTGATGAGTCCTCTCCCCAGCATGCACCATAAAGATCCCTCAATAGGTATTTCACACCCGAGGTGTATGATAGAAATCAAATCAGTACTCACATGTATATTGCTGCAGCTTCCACATAAAGGTTTCTTTCAAAGTCCCTTTTATTATTGAAGACATCCGTTTAGCACCACCATAGGTCTCAAAACAAAAGGCAAGGAAACGTATGTGTAGTTTCCATAACATAACAATATTTATTGAAAAATTAAAATAGAAACCAACCCTACCCTGACAACACGTGTGAATGATGGTACCTGGGTAACTGACACAATGTTGATGGGGAATGGATGGCGTCTGCACTCTAATACAACGCGTTTCGACGCACTGCGGCGTCTTTATCAAGTAGAGTGCTTGAAATTAAAACACTCTTGTCAAACGCTGACAGCCTATATTCAGTCTAGCAGCTTCCTGCTATGCTGAGAATCAAATGCTAATCGTTGACCTGGACAAGGCCCTGCATGGTAGCTGGCAGCAGGCACAGCTTGGAGACGCTGGGCAGAACAGGCGGAGAACGGGACTGTGTGTGTCGCATTCCGGTTGGTCGCAAGATAAAAGGCAGTCATCTTGAAGGCAAGATATTTATTGCTCAAATAGTCTTTAAAAAGAATCTTCCATTTTTCAAGGGGATACAGCATACACATGTTAACAGCAGTTCCACACGTTTAGATGTCAGAGAAAGTATATATTCTGAGGCACGTAGGCCTCCTTATTATCTCAATCCAACACACAATAGCACAGGGGGTAGTTCTGCCCTGTTGTCTTTACCCAATCAAGTTAAGTGCATGTGTCCTGCATGCCAAAGTCATGATCACCTTTAACATGTCCCCAATGAACAGTGGGGAGTGGTCCCTCCTCTGTGCCTAAGCTCATCTGGGATATTAGGAACAGCCCAGGTGCCAGCTCGTCTGGAACGGAATAAGATTCCCTCCAAAACGATCTTCCAGGAATCTACTAAGGGACCCAGCTCACCATCTGTAGCCTGAATCTGAGCATCCAGAGATGTGCAGACCAGATTCCCGGGTAGAGTAACTTGGCCACGGGAGGTGGTCCGGGTGACCCAGCAGCTCAGAGAGAGCTCCAGATCCCCCCTACACCACCAGGGAGAAAGGCAAGTGCATTTTCTATCTGTAAATACATTTAAAATACACTTCACATAAAGGGTGTGGTCTGTTAGGGTCTACAGTCAAAAGGTCGACTTTTTTGCTGTTATTTTGTGTTTTTTAACATATTTCACCCAAATTTGTTGAAACGGATCCCCTTGTGGGCTTGCTTTGCTTGGCACAAGATTACTAAACGTAATAATTTGTGACATGGATATTAAAATGCAGCAAAAGTTGTAAATACATGAAAAAAATCCCTAAAAAACACAAGTTGACTTTTTTCATGTCAACCTTTTGACCCTGTAGACCTTTTGACTATCGACCCTATGGTGTCGACCTATTGACTGTCAACCTTGTAACTATCAACCACCTCCCCATATAAATACATTCTCTGCCTAGTGCCCAGCACTAGGCTTTACATGTCCACGCAGTACAGCATGGCTGCAGTACAACATACTCTTAATACTGTTTATTTTAAACATTTATAAACATTTATATATTTGCCTTTATTTTATACACTGTGCCCAGCATTCAGCACTGGGCTCCATAGCCAGATTAAGGGGTGGGGGTGGGGGGGGGGGGGATACAGGGCATACTGTACCCCAGGCCTCCAGACAGAGCACACTGACATCACTAGCTTTCCCTCTTATGCAACAGCAGTACCAGACCGCCAGAATGCGAGCAGGACAGTGTGCAGTGCAGGCAGAGATACAGGAATATCAGATTTCATGAACTATCGATGGAGCTTTCCGACCAGAGGAGAAATAGAAGGGTGGAGAGAGCTGTGACACAGGGTAGGATCCCTGTGTCACTTACAGCTCTCTGCACACCTGGGTGTCTGAGTCCTGTGTAACTTGTTATCTAATGAGAGTCTAGAGAGACACACACACACACACACACACACACACACACACACACACAGTCCTCCAGAGTCCTGTCCCAGTGTGTAAGTAGTACAACGGCTGCTGCTATTTTTGCATGGGACAAGATTAATTATAGATTTTATTTTTCTATGTGTATTTTAAGCTTGTTTAAGTTGTCTTTGTTCCACTATAAGTACATGTTATAAAATAGTTGACTTTCAATTAGGTGGAGCTATAAACATTACCCAGGCATTATTAAACTATTAGTTTAAATCTAATATATACCATTGGGCTAAGCTTAATATACACAATCCATACATCCCAAAATGACCCATTCCAAGAGGGACAAAATTCTTAAATGATGTGTGTTGAAACACCTTTCTTATCAATTAAATAGTTCAACAAAGGTGACGCCACTCATATATTAAGAGGGAAGTCCATGTAAAGGGTATTTTTTCACTCCTGGAATGGGTCATCTTGGGAGGTATGCATAATCTAATATACAGCCACCCCTTCCACCAGGGCCCCTCTGTCTAAAGTGCCCCGGGCACCACCCAAGTCTTAATCCGGCCCTGCTGTGCTCAACTAGCCCTGCAGTCTCGGACTGCTGGGACACTCCTCTAGTGCATCGGGGGTTAACAGCATGTCCTGGCTGAAGAGCACAGCTTGTGGTGTCTTCTCAATGCTGGAGGGTACAAAGAGCTGCATTCCCTGGTTCCCCAGCGCTACAGACTCCCCTTACATAACCTGCATTGCCACACTGGGAGCAGGCTCCGCTGCCTGTTAAGGCTGGGGGTGCCGGGAGCCAGTACCCAGGCCCCATTGGTCGGCACTTAGCCCTGCAGCCTGGGACTAAGTCCCAGCTGCAGTGGCTTCCTTTACACTGCCCCCTAGTGCTGCCCGACCAGGTTCTTGGATACCTTGCACATCCTTTGAGCTGAAATCAAATTAGACTTTATGCAATTGATAATCCAGGTATGCACTTCCAGCACCATATCTGTCTGTTTCACATGGTCCAACAGGATTTCTGCAGAGATTTTTCTTATGAGAAAGGCAACCACGGTGGACCTGAGAAATGCTGCCATAATTAATGTAAATACCATTGGAGCTATGGTTATGCCAAAGGGGAGTGCTCTGAATTAAAAGTGATGACAAATAACTGCAAATCAAGATAGTATAATTTAAATACTCATCTTTGATACTGTATCTATCGATGCAATAAATAACCACTCCCCCATGCAACTAACAACAGCTCTTAGGGACTGCATTTTAAATTTATGTCCACCTATAGATAGATGAACAATATTTTAAACTGAGCAAGAATCAAAGGGGCCTGTTTGGTTTCTAAATCACATAGGGATAGAATTAAATCCCATCCCTCTCTGAATCCCAGGAACAGGGACAATTGCCGCTGCCTGAATAGTTTCTACCAATCCTCAACACACTAAAGGGATCTACAGGCAGACCTTAAGCAAAGACCCCACTGCTAGGTCTATGAAATAACCCCCTGAAATTATTTTTCCTATACTGGTGTCTCCAAAGTGGAACAGACGAGCTCCCACCTTAGTTGTCACCGAATGACCGGTAGTCTCCCAACTCGAGACAGTAAGGATGCGTTACATGCGTCTTTAACCGTTAACTGGAAACCAACGCCTTACCTTCACCCCGTGCTCTGGCCGCAGCCTGGGAACGCCAGCGTGTACCTGCTAGTACATACAGCTGGCGCCCGCTGTAACACCAGTATTTACATGAAGGTAACTGTTGTTGCGACACTGGTGGGATATTGTTGGAGCGACTTTGTCAATGCGTATAAGACGCATATTAAAGTCACTAAAATATATATATGTGTAATAATAATAATAATAAAAGCTTCTACAGTGGTCCGGCTTCTGCCGCACCAAACAAAAAACTAAGTTCCCTGGGCCAGGAGGTGGGGTTATAAGGAGGCTGGACCAATGCATGCTGGTAGCACCAAACGCTTTAACTGTTTGGTGCTCAATCCTCTGACGCCACCTACGACCCAATGTATATCATGTGGATACTACTGTAGACCCTGAAGGAGGAAAAATGCATTTCTTTGCTCATAGAGGGTCAAAACGAGTTGATCGTAGCTGTGCTAAATTTAGCACAGCTACGATCAGGCACTCAGACATGCGGGGGGGCCGCCCAGCACAGGGCTAGTCGCCCCCCGCGCAGAAATGCAAAAGCATCGCACATTTGAGAAGTAACTCCCGGCCAGCGAAGCTCCTGCGGCTGGCCGGGAGAACCTCTTCGCTGCCCGGGTCGCAGCGCCCCCAACGGTCCGGCCATGCCTGCGTTGGCCGTACCGTGCCCCCTGAACGGCGGCTTAATGCCACCGTCCAGCCCCCTACCGCCCAGCGACCACCTCTGCCTGTCAATCAGGCAGAGGCGATCGCAAGGCAACGACGGCTTTCGGCCATCTGACATGCGCAGGCGCAGTTCCAACCCAATCGCTGCACTGCGATAAACTGCAGCGAGCGATCGGGTCGGAATGACCCCCATACTCAGAGTTGGCTGCATCATCCCTACACATCCACTTGAGAAAGTATCCATCATCACTATCAGCATGCATTGCAACAGCACTATAGCTGGTAGCGGCGTATTAAGAGAAGAGGGGGCCTATGTGCAGTCTTCATCTGGGCCTACTCCTCTCTAGCCAGCAGGGCAGCAGAGGCTGAGCACTAGGGTTGCTAGTAGACCCTAGCGCTGAACCAGAGTCTAGTGTGTATGTGCAGGCCTTCTGGGAAATGGTGCGGTGGCCATTTTCCCAGTTATCTGCACATGCGCAAATCAATAAGGTAATGCTCACATTGCCATTTCCCCGGTGAATTGTGCAGCCCTGCTGCTGCTGGCCTGGGGCCTACTTCAGACCTTATCGCTACTCTGTAAATTTGCAGAGGTCTGCGATCAGATAGTCGCCACCCATAGAGAGTGAAAACCCGCCCCGTGCACGTGTGCGAATGCATGTGTTTGCCATACAAAAACTTCTCCAGACAGCGGACAGCTGCAAATCCGTTTGCAACTCACTCACCATCAAATGCTTTTTCCAGTCTGTGCGTAGCCCAGGACTTACTCCTACAGTGCGATAGATTCAGGCTGTTCGGGGCCGGAGCTGACGTCACACACCCTCCCAGAAAACGCTTGGGAACGCCTGCTTTTTTCCTGACACTCCCAGAAAACGGCCACTTACCACCCCCAAACGTCCGCTTTCGACATTTTCGCACCATTCTGACGCTGTTTGGCATTGCGCCTGCGCATTGTGGTGCATACGCATGCACAGTCGTTCGACAATCGTCCGCAGTGCGATTTCGCACAGCAGTGATCAGGTCTGAATCAGGCCCATGGGACCCCAGAGGGATATTAAAAAAATGAGTGCAGACTGTGCGTTGGGTGGGCCCGTGTGCACTCATTACAGATACACCACTGATACCTGGTACAGGGGATCCTTGTGGATCTCTGCATACACGCTCATATCTCAGTAGCCCGCAACTGCAGCTACACATCCTCAGGACACTTAGCCTACATGTGATTGTCCAGTTCCCTCCCAGTTACACCCACTGAGCAGCAATTGAAGATGAAGCTTAGATGATTATGACTATATCACCCATAGTTGCGCAGAGTTGCACATGTTTGGCTATGGAACACGTGCAGCACAAAAATAGCAGGAACAGTCCACACAATGGACTTGTGTGCAAATTATGAATCAGCGTCTAAAAGGCATATTGGTAGAATGTAAGACTAAGCTTACCAATGATAGAAGGCATGGGATAATAGCTGACACATCTTCTTGCTTTGGCTATTCCAGTAGTGGTATTTTTCTTAAATTCCATCAGGCCAGGAATTACTTGGTCACTGTTGACAAAATAAAAAACAAAATAAGTAAAAAAGAGTTGGAATTTCAGTAGATAAACAGCCTTTCACACATATTTTTATATTCTTGGTATATGCACACTGCACAAAGTATATACACAAACAGATAATTATCTCTTTGTATATACAAAATACACGGAATGTTTCCCAACATTGGCCCTCATTCCGAGTTGTTCGCTCGCAAGCTGCTTTTAGTAGCTTTACACACGCTAAGCCGCCGCCTACTGGGAGTGAATCTTAGCTTATCAAAATTGCGAACGAAAGATTAGCAAAATTGCGAATAGACACTTCTTAGCAGTTTCTGAGTAGCTCCACACTTACTCTGCAACTGCGATCAGTTCAGTGCTTGTCGTTCCTGGTTTGACGTCACAAACACTCCCAGCGTTCGGCCAGACACTCCTCCGTTTCTCCAGCCACTCCCGCGTTTTTCCCAGAAACGGTAGTGTTTTTTCGCGCACACCCATAAAACGGCCAGTTTCTGCCCAGAAACACCCACTTCCTGCCAATCACATTACAATCACCAGAACGAAGAAAAAACCTTGTAATGCCGTGAGTAAAATACCTAACTGCATAGCAAATTTACTTGGCGCAGTCGCACTGCGGACATTGCGCATGCGCATTAGCGACTAATCGCTCCGTTGCGAGAAAAATATAACGAGCGAACAACTCGGAATGACCCCCATTCAGTGTTCATTATAGGTACACAATTTGCCACTACATGACAGGGATTAAAATAGTGTGCAGATCTACACAATGGGGCTAATTCAGATGTAGTTGCAGTGGCTATGGCTATTTCCTTGGAAGCAGCGGTGATAGCGCCGTATGGTAATGAAGCAGGAGGCGTCTATAACAAGTAGATGACTCCAGCTGCAGTGGTGATCTGACCTGGGTCCTAGGACACAGGCACCGGATCACTGACTCACCATCGGGAAACTTGCGGCATCCATGGGGAAGGCAAGCCGCCTGTCGCAGAGGCCAGGAAATCTCCGTCCAATCACAGGGATCAACGCCCCCCCCCCCCCCCCAATCGGTGACGTCACACCTCTATTTTCACAAACATAGGCTGTCGTCGCCTCCTCCCTGCTCTCAAAACGGCATAAGACTGTTAATCACTGACGAACTGATGCCGGTTTGCAGGACCCAGTTGCGCACATGTGGAACAGTTGCTGTGCATGTGCCGAATACAGAACATCCAAAAAAAGAAGAAAATATTGCTTACAGCTACAGTGGTAATAATTGGGGAGGGGGGTGGGGGTCATCAAACATTACATACAGTACTATGGAGAAGGCCTGTTTTATGGGTGTGTTATGGAATTGCTGCAGTTGTGTCCCTGAAGTGGTAGTAAATTCAGATGCATAATCCACTTTAGAGGCCATACTCTGACGGACAATCTGCACCTATAATGGGGCTGGTGCAAGTTTCTATAGTGCGTCCGGTGATGGCACCTAAATGCTGTACACTCAAAGTGGGCATCTCCGTCCCTGCAGACTCTTCCACACCGGGGAACGACTTGTAGCAGAATTTGCATAAAGTCACAGAAACAATACCGGCAAAACTCGCACACACACAGGTGCTGCAACTCAGAATCAGGTCCTTCATGATTCGCATGGAGTGTAAATATAGGCTGCTTTTGCATGCAACTCAAAAATTCTGGATAGCTTTATTTGTACAGTGCAATTTAGCACTGACTTTGGATACGCCACCAGGGTCGGACTGGCCCACAGGGGAAACCACCGGTGGGCCCCACCCCCTCCTCTAGGCACCAGGATCCAGACTGTGCAATTGCGTTATACATATGTTACTATATACTGCACAGGACTATGGTGTATTTTGTACAGAGCATTGCTGTTATTAATCTGGTACATTATCATACATGCACTAGCAGTATTCACTATATATATATATTTATTAATGGGCCCAGTATATGCACTCGCGCCAAGCCTCTAAGCATGGGCCCCTACCACTGCATCCCCCCGGTGGGCCCTTCATGCCCCAGTCCAACACTGTACGCCACTCTCAATTCAGCCTCTCTCTGCACATGCTTCGTCTGCTCCGCCTGCACTGCAGCATGGTTTGGCCAAGAGTGGTCATTCCGAGTTGTTCGCTCGCTAGAAGTTTTTAGCAGCCGTGCAAACGCTATGCCACCTCCCACTGGGAGTGTATTTTAGCTTAGCAGAAGTGCGAACGAAAGGATCGCAGAGCGGCGGCAAAAATTTTTTGGGCAGTTTTAGAGTAGCTCAATACCTACTCAGCGCTTGCGATGACTTCAGACTGCTCAGTTCCAGATTTGACGTCACAAACCCGCCCAGCGTTCGTCCAGCCATGCCTGCATTTTTCCTGGAACGCCTGCGTTTTTTCGAACACTCCCTGAAAACGGTCAGTTGCCACCCAGAAACGCCCACTTCATGTCAATCACTCTGCGGTCAGCAGTGCGACTGAAAAGCTTCGCTAGACCTTGTGTGAAACGACATCGGCCCTCATTCCGAGTTGTTCGCTCGCAAGCTGCTTTTAGCAGCTTTGCACACGCTAAGCCGCCTATTGGGAGTGAATCTTAGCTTAGCAAAATTGCGAACGAAAGATTCGCAATATTGCGAAAAGACTTCTCTGTGCAGTTTCTGAGTAGCTCGAGACTTACTCTGCCAGTGCGATCAGTTCAGTGCTTGTCGTTCCTGGTTTGACGTCACAAACACACCCAGCGTTCGCCCAGACACTCCTCCATTTCTCCAGCCACTCCCGCGTTTTTCCCAGAAACGGTAGCGTTTTTTCAAACACTCCCATAAAACGGCCAGTTTCCGCCCAGAAACACCCACTTCCTGTCAATCACATTACGATCACCAGAACAAAGAAAAAACCTCGTAATGCCGTGAGTAAAATACCTAACTGCATAGCAAATTTACTTGGCGCAGTCGCACTGCGGACATTGCGCATGCGCATTAGCGACTAATCGCTCCGTTGCGAGAAAAATATAACGAGCGAACAACTCGGAATGACCCCCATTCAGTGTTCATTATAGGTACACAATTTGCCACTACATGACAGGGATTAAAATAGTGTGCAGATCTACACAATGGGGCTAATTCAGATGTAGTTGCAGTGGCTATGGCTATTTCCTTGGAAGCAGCGGTGATAGCGCCGTATGGTAATGAAGCAGGAGGCGTCTATAACAAGTAGATGACTCCAGCTGCAGTGGTGATCTGACCTGGGTCCTAGGACACAGGCACCGGATCACTGACTCACCATCGGGAAACTTGCGGCATCCATGGGGAAGGCAAGCCGCCTGTCGCAGAGGCCAGGAAATCTCCGTCCAATCACAGGGATCAACGCCCCCCCCCCCCCCAATCGGTGACGTCACACCTCTATTTTCACAAACATAGGCTGTCGTCGCCTCCTCCCTGCTCTCAAAACGGCATAAGACTGTTAATCACTGACGAACTGATGCCGGTTTGCAGGACCCAGTTGCGCACATGTGGAACAGTTGCTGTGCATGTGCCGAATACAGAACATCCAAAAAAAGAAGAAAATATTGCTTACAGCTACAGTGGTAATAATTGGGGAGGGGGGTGGGGGTCATCAAACATTACATACAGTACTATGGAGAAGGCCTGTTTTATGGGTGTGTTATGGAATTGCTGCAGTTGTGTCCCTGAAGTGGTAGTAAATTCAGATGCATAATCCACTTTAGAGGCCATACTCTGACGGACAATCTGCACCTATAATGGGGCTGGTGCAAGTTTCTATAGTGCGTCCGGTGATGGCACCTAAATGCTGTACACTCAAAGTGGGCATCTCCGTCCCTGCAGACTCTTCCACACCGGGGAACGACTTGTAGCAGAATTTGCATAAAGTCACAGAAACAATACCGGCAAAACTCGCACACACACAGGTGCTGCAACTCAGAATCAGGTCCTTCATGATTCGCATGGAGTGTAAATATAGGCTGCTTTTGCATGCAACTCAAAAATTCTGGATAGCTTTATTTGTACAGTGCAATTTAGCACTGACTTTGGATACGCCACCAGGGTCGGACTGGCCCACAGGGGAACAGGGGAAACCACCGGTGGGCCCCACCCCCTCCTCTAGGCACCAGGATCCAGACTGTGCAATTGCGTTATACATATGTTACTATATACTGCACAGGACTATGGTGTATTTTGTACAGAGCATTGCTGTTATTAATCTGGTACATTATCATACATGCACTAGCAGTATTCACTATATATATATTTATTAATGGGCCCAGTATATGCACTCGCGCCAAGCCTCTAAGCATGGGCCCCTACCACTGCATCCCCCCGGTGGGCCCTTCATGCCCCAGTCCAACACTGTACGCCACTCTCAATTCAGCCTCTCTCTGCACATGCTTCGTCTGCTCCGCCTGCACTGCAGCATGGTTTGGCCAAGAGTGGTCATTCCGAGTTGTTCGCTCGCTAGAAGTTTTTAGCAGCCGTGCAAACGCTATGCCACCTCCCACTGGGAGTGTATTTTAGCTTAGCAGAAATGCGAACGAAAGGATCGCAGAGCGGCGGCAAAAATTTTTTGGGCAGTTTTAGAGTAGCTCAATACCTACTCAGCGCTTGCGATGACTTCAGACTGCTCAGTTCCAGATTTGACGTCACAAACCCGCCCAGCGTTCGTCCAGCCATGCCTGCATTTTTCCTGGAACGCCTGCGTTTTTTCGAACACTCCCTGAAAACGGTCAGTTGCCACCCAGAAACGCCCACTTCATGTCAATCACTCTGCGGTCAGCAGTGCGACTGAAAAGCTTCGCTAGACCTTGTGTGAAACGACATCGGCCCTCATTCCGAGTTGTTCGCTCGCAAGCTGCTTTTAGCAGCTTTGCACACGCTAAGCCGCCGCCTATTGGGAGTGAATCTTAGCTTAGCAAAATTGCGAACGAAAGATTCGCAATATTGCGAAAAGACTTCTCTGTGCAGTTTCTGAGTAGCTCGAGACTTACTCTGCCAGTGCGATCAGTTCAGTGCTTGTCGTTCCTGGTTTGACGTCACAAACACACCCAGCGTTCGCCCAGACACTCCTCCGTTTCTCCAGCCACTCCCGCGTTTTTCCCAGAAACGGTAGCGTTTTTTCAAACACTCCCATAAAACGGCCAGTTTCCGCCCAGAAACACCCACTTCCTGTCAATCACATTACGATCACCAGAACAAAGAAAAAACCTTGTAATGCCGTGAGTAAAATACCTAACTGCATAGCAAATTTACTTGGCGCAGTCGCAGTGCGAACATTGCGCATGCGCAGTTAGCGGAAAATCGCTGCGATGCGAAGAAAATTACAGAGCGAACAACTCGGAATGACCACCATCGTTCGTTGAAATAGTACTTCGCACGTGCGCATTGCGCCGCATACGCATGCGCAGAAGTGCCATTTTTTTGCCTCATTGCTGCACAGCGAACTAATGCAGCTAGCAATCAACTCGAAATGACTACCCAGATGCAAAGGTGCGATTTTTTGCTTTGCTTCCAGCTCAGAATCAGCCTCACAAGTTTATTATAAATCTAAATCAAACATTGATCTAATGTTTTCCCAAACAAAAAGCAAATATCTTGCAGCATAATAAATAGAACAATTATTTATCAGACTTATTTATCATGGTCATTATGTTTTCACTACTGCATTATTATTTTCTGTTCGAGTTAAGGCAGAAAAATTTCCTGGTCATGCTATCTTTCCCACTGGACAGGTAAAACATCATCTGAATGGAGTTTGATCATTTTTTTGACCCAGTACTAATGTGTGATCATGACCTGCTTAGCAAGTTATTAATCAACTCATAGAAGACAATCCAGTTCTAGCAATCCCTAGTATACATCTGGTTAGTCATGTGGGTGCTTTTATTAAGAACATGACTGCGCTGTTTGACACCCACTCACTTCTACGGGTGTGGTGTACAAGATCTACAATGTCTAGGCCGACAGTCATTAGGTCGACCCCAAAGGGTAGACATGCATTAGGTCGACATTAACAAAAGGTGGCCATGGACAAAAGGTCGACCTATGAAAGGTCAACACTGGAAAAGGACAAAAGATCAACAGGATCAAAAGGTCGACAAGACAAAGGTCAACACGAAAATGGTCGACACACTTTTTTTTTGCATTTTGGTGTTAGTGTGGATAGTTTTTACATCTGGGACCACAATTTGTAGAAACTCTCAAACTCACTTTGCTCGCCACGCTTCCTGCACGGTGTCTCGCTCCACTCGACTCAAGGATGGAAAAAGTCCAAAAACAAGAACCCCCCCCCCAAAAAAAAGTGTCGACCATATGTGGGTCGGCCATTGCCATGTCGACCTTTTGTCCATGTCATCCTTTTTCAGTGTCAACCTTTTTGTCCATGTCAACTTTTTGTCAATGTCCTAATGCAGAGGTTCCCAAACTGTGTGCCGTGGCACCCTGGGGTGCCTCAGAGCACTTGCAGGGGTGCCTTGGACTGGTGGTTCAGGACCAATTCCAATTATTTATTGTAAGTGTAATAGGTAAAAGCAGTGCTGGTGGTTGACAATCCTAAAATATGTGGACAAACAGAAGCAAATCTCGTCCCTCACCACACAATTGAACCTAAGGATAACATATAAACACAATTTACGTAATTTAATATTTATTTCTAAATTTCTCAATAAGAAACTTTTGGCACAGGGGTGCCATGAAAACAATTCTGATATTCTAGGGCGCCGTGATTCAAAAAAGTTTGGGAACCACTGTCCTAATGTATGTCACCCATAAGAGGTCGGCCTATTGACTGTCAACCTAGACACTGTCGACCTATAGTCTGAATCACCACTTCAACAGCTCAAAATAATTCTATAGCAGCAAATTTTACTACTGCAGAACATCTTGGATAGATGTCCAGCCAATCATGTTTTGTACCAGAAAGTCATGCGCAGGAAAGTGTATATTTCTATAAACAAATGAACTGCCCGGGCCTACCCCTCAACCTATGCAGGTAGGTGAACACCAGGGACATTTCTATCGGACATTAGTGTGCTCCCCACATTATCACACACACCCGCACTGCTCCCATGAGACCAAGACATTTATAATTTGGTCAAAATAATGTTATTACATTTTTCCTTCTACCTTTGATTACCTGCAAATGTGTTCTTACCATGTGTTTTTTTTTTAATTCTTACAGCGTATTTCCACCCCACTGTGTGCTATTCCTGTAATGTAAAAATTATTATTATTATGTTGCAGGTGTGACTGCGTCACAGGATGCTAAAGCAGTCGCAGCAGCAAGGAACTCTGTATAAGCCCCCTAATGTCAAAAACATACACGATCAAGGCTGTGAATTAAGGATATTAATTCCTATACTGTACATGCTTAGAAATAGAGCTGAAGAACGATTCATTAATTACTATGTAAGAGCAAGCTCATGGGTATGTTTTATGCATGATCCTCTCATCTAGAAATTCATAATGGCCAGTGTAAAATAAATAGTTTGGTGCTCTGCAAATCAATCCAAGCCTTTCAGCCACTGTTCCGCCGCTGAGATTTTTGGTGTCCATCCTTCTTCCACCGTAGATGGAAACTACTCATGGTCTACAAGGGTACACCAAAAAATGCAGCCACCTCCTCCAGGCTATGGCTGTGCTGTAGGCCAAATACAATTACTCCCTTTTGCCACTCAGTGACGTCACATGTACGACCCATGGTTTCACTTGAAGAAGAAACAATGGGGGGTCATTCCGAGTTGATCACAGCTGTGCTAAGTTTAGCACGACTACGATCATTCAAACTGACATGCGGGGGGACGCCCAGCACAGGGCTAGTCCGCCCGCATGTCAGTGCCGCCCCCTCCACCCCCCCCCCCCCCGCAGAAGTGCAAAGGCTTTGCACAGCGGCGATGCCTTTGCACTTCAAGAGTAGCTCCCGACCAGCGCAGCTTTAGCGTGCTGGCCAGGAGCTACTCGTCGCTCCACGGCCCGCAGCGGCTGCGTGTGACGTCACGCAGCCGCTGCGGCTCACCCCCCAACGATCCGGCCACACCTGTGTTGGCCGGACCGCGCTCCCTAAACGGCGGCATAATGATGCCGTCCAGCCCCCTCTCACCTCTGCCTCAGAGGCAATCGCTAGGCAACGACGGCTGGCATGCACCGGCGCATGCGCAGTTCCAACCCGATCGCTGCGCTGCGAGAAACTGCAGCGAGCGATCGGGTCGGAATGACCCCCAATATCTCAACAAATTGGCATTGAATCAATACCTCAGACACTCACAATGACCATAGTGTCATTATCTACATGCATGTTCACGTCCTGTGTCGTTGAACTTATACCACTTGTCTTTCCACATTTGGGTGATTCTCCAGAAAGTGAACATAAAGTCCCGTGCATCACACGCTTTTAATTTTTTCTTTCCTTTTAAACTGGTCTGTTAAATTGTTGTTATATGAAAACCTAATGACTTAGTAGCAATGCCTTACCCTATAACTGAAGACTCACTAAGATCTTGGTATTTTGGGGAAATATGTCATTTGAATTTGTGTTGCTGTCCCGTGCATCATGGCGAATCGCCCATTCCATTTTATTTTGTCCGGTGTGCTTATAAGACAACATTAACCTTCCTGTATGTTTTTTTAATTTTAAAAGAAATCTTAAGCAGTTGGAGAAAACCCAACTAAATGTATACATATATGCAACACATGGCTGATCCAGAGTTGGCTGCAATTGCACTTGGTTAATTTAAAAAGTCCCAATGGCGACCATATGCAAAGCAGTTGCTATATTAAGAGGCACAATTGGCAACAGTACCACATGTACAGCTCCTCATCATCATAGGCGTGCGCAGCACATTTTATTAGGGGGTGCACCGTTGGAGGGGTGTGTCTAGCACCATCTATTGACGGTCAACGCAATATAAAATATCCACCCTTGTACCAAGCCTAATAAAGCAGATACATTGTCAGATGTTGTGGTGTGCACCAAACAAACAGCCCTGATGGCATTCACTGCAATTACACTGCTCCTCCTCAGCCTGGTCTGGCTCCCCCTCTCTTTCCCCTGCAAGCTCCAGCAGCTTACTTACAAGTCAAAAACTCACTGACACTGACAGTCGCAGACTAGTACTGCTGCTGCTGGAAAAACGAGTAACGTGTCAAAGCTGCTGCCGATCGCCTGCCAGTATTGAATTTGTCTTCCTAAGAGGACCACTGGCTGCATGCTGATCCTCATCAGTGGCTGGCGTGGGTATAGCATAGGAGAGAGGTGGGCATGTGACGGGTGTGACGGGTGGGCGTGCGAGAAGCATGACGTACTCACGTCACATCACGCTGTTTTTGTACATGGAGGTGGAGCCGGGAGTTTGAAAGCCAGTGGCAGTGGCACCCTTGATTAACCCAGACATCCAGTCAGTAATGCAGTCCTCACAGGGTTCAGCGCAGAGGGGACAGTAATCAGCCTGCTTGGCCATCGCTGCATCAGGCATGTGAGATCGGGGTGCCAGACATTAGGGGTGCCTGTGCGCACCAGGAACCCCCCCTGCGCACACCTATGCTCATCATATGTACCATGTGATATGTGTCCAATTTGTAAGGGTTGGTTCTAAATCGGAGTGGGAGAAGGGACCTTCTGACGTCACTAGGGGAGGAGACACGTCACCAGGGGGAGGAGCTACGGCCGAACAGGGTACCCGAAAAGTAAGCTCGCCACGCTTCGGGCTCGGTGGCTCGCTCCGCTTCGCTTGCCACCTGATTACTAAAGGTAATAGTTGGTGGCGTGGATAGTAGAGGACCTATCCCGCTGGCCTAGCTCCTCTCCCTTGTGTCGTGGCTCCTCCCCCTGACGTAAAAGGTCCCTTAGGCCACTTGAATCTAGAATCTACCGGGTACACACTAGGGACTAGATGATATGTCATTTGATCCAGCGGATCAGACCGACATATCAGGTCTATAGTATTGTAATGCCGATGCCAGTGCCCCCTCACATCTGCCCCTGCAAATTAGGAATAACTGCACTTGTGCGGGTGACTCACACTAGAATTTACAATGACAGACATATGAAGGGACAAACCCTAGGACCATCCCTGGGAACAGAGAATAGCTGGTGACAATATGCACACATCAGATCTGACGCATGAAGCAGGGCGCTCACTGCCGCCCTCACTAAGCATGGTGACATCGCACCCGTCGCCCTTCCTGCGATATGACGTCACAAGTCAAGAATGAGGATGTGAGCGCAGCAGCCTGCGGACGTGGCCTGTGTGGAGTGCTCGTTCCCGTACTCGTTCCTGACGTTCCACCGCGACGGGAGCGCGCAAGCGGGACACCTGTCCTGTGCTAGGACGGTGGCCGGGATGAGCCCTACGAAAACGAGAGCAGAGGCCAAGAGATGAAGGTAAGGAAGAGAGTGTGGGCAGGAGGACCGCCGGGCCGGTGCTGGCTGCTGCTCTGTCACTCTGTGCCATAACGTGCTGGTGGGGTTACAGCGAATATACAGCATACATCCTGTAGCAGCAAGTGTGCTGGTAGCATTGTGTATGTGTGTATAATATAGGACAGTTATATTACTGATATCCTGTGGCTGCTACTTACTGTATATCCCATGTCCTGGCTTGGAGACGTTGTGTATATGGTGTTCACTGTACACCTAGTATACGGTATGGTGATCATGCGCTCCTGTTTCCAGGAGCTCCAGCAGAACTGTGCATGTCCCACATCAGGTTATTCCATGCACTTACCCCGCTAGCTGTCTCATCCTGTGTACAGATGTGCCCACAATACACCTATCCTCACATTGTGCCAAATACACCGCTTGGCATGCCATGGACTTTGCTGCTCAGGTGCACCAAGCGTCCTGCCAGAGAGTTTTAGTGAAATCTGCAATGCTATGTGCATCAGTAATATGACAGGAGTATAATACACTGGTACCCCGAGTGCTGACACTGCATATAGCTGCTGTGTGCCACCCACTTGATAATCTGGGTAAAAAGACAAAACTCAGAGGTCTGCTATGGGAGACCTGCACCCTGCATTGCTAAACTTTAATCTTCCGGAGTCTGTGGACAAGAACACATCTCTGCTGGGGCACAGTTAAGGTACACACCATACTTGCCTACCTGACCCTCTCCATGAGGGAGAAAATGCTCTGTTCCTGGACTTTCCTGGTAATGTATGATTGCCATCACCTGTGGTGAAAAAACTTTCTTATCAATTAACTAGCTCACCACAGGTGATGGCAATCATACATTACCAGGAAAGTCCAGGAACAGAGCATTTTCTCCCTCATGGAGAGGGTCAGGTAGGCAAGTATGGTACACACTATAGTATACCATAGGTTCTCAAACTCGGTCCTCAGGACCCCACACAGTGCATATTTTGCAGGTAACCCAGCAGGTGAACAGGTGTATTAATTACTCACTGACACATTTTAAAAGGTCCACAGGTGGAGCTAATTATTTCACTTGTGATTCTGTGAGGAGACCTGCAAAACATGCACTGTGTGGGGTCCTGAGGACTGAGTTTGAGAACCTGTGCACTATACAATTATCTGGCAGATCTAGCTGGTTGGAATGAAAATCTGGTAATGGATGAGAGTAAATTACAATCTACCATTTGCTCCCAAACACTGCAAAACTGTCAAAAACAGTCGTTCATCCAAGTTGGTTAAATTTGTGTTTAACCAATTTGTTTGAGCAACAAGTTTTGTTCGTTTTCCAGTGTTTGGGGACAAATGATAGATTGTATTTTGCTCTCATCCATTACCAGATTTTCTTTCCAACCAGCTAGATCTGCCAGATAATTGTATAGTGTGTATCTAGCCTAAAAGTGTGTGTCACAATGATATTTGTTTGTATAGGCTGACCATATTATCTCTTTAATCTGGGATACTCCTGAATTACTCCGGTTCTGTGGCTGCTTAAAACCAGGTGAAATGCAGGCTTGTAGTCAACCAACCACAGAACCCGTGTAATTCATGAGTGTCTCAGTTTAAAGGGATAATATGGTCAGCCTAGTTTGTATACTCTTTGTTCATAGCAATTAACATACCGGTTATTAGCCATGGTTTAATAATTAATTTTCTCAAACGTCCTAGAGGATGCTGGGGACTCCGTAAGGACCAAGGGGTATAGACGGGATCCGCAGGAGACATGGGCACACTATAAGACTTTGAATGGGTGTGAACAGGCTCCTCTCTCTATGCCCCTCCTCCAGACTCCAGTTAGACTCTGTGCCCAGAGAGACTGGACACACACTAGGGGAGCTCTCCTGAGTTTCTTTGAAATGACTTTGTTAATTTTTTTTATTTTCAGGGAGACCTGCTGGCTACAGGCTCCCTGCTTCGTGGGAGTGAGGGGAGAGAAGCAGACCTACTTCTGTGAGTTTCAAGGCTCTGCTTCTTAGGCTACTGGACACCATTAGCTCCTGCTTGTTCCCGCGCCGTCAACCCCCTCACAGAAGCCAGAAGAAAGAAGCCGGGTGCGTATTAGAAGAACAGAAGACTTCAGTGATGGCAGAAGACCTCAGAGTCTCGGAGGTACAGCGCAGCAGTCGCGCTGCACGCCATTGCTTCAACACACAAGCGGCACTACAAGGGTGCAGGGCGCAGGGGGGGCGCCCTGGGCAGCAATATACCTCTTCAATAAGCCTGGCAAAAGATGTATACAGTGCATAGGCACTGTATAAGGACCCCCGCCAGTATAAAAATATAAAATAATAGCGGGGCTGAAGCGTGCCGAGGGGGCGTGGCTTAGCCCTCACAACTCGATACAGCGCCATTTTCTCCTCACAGAGACGCTGACCCCGCCAAAGCACTGTTAGGCAGCTAGCAGTGTAAAACGAGGGAGGCACAGTGATTTAGTGCAATATAGGTGAAATGTAGCACTATATACTATAATGTGCGTGTACTTAATGAGTTATGAATAAGTTTCTGTGTTTTCCCTGTCAGATATACCGATTATAGCTTTTTAGTACACGTGTGTCGACATGTGTGAGTGCTCTGCCGCAAACAGCTATGGGAATCCCTCTGTCGGCATTGCCGACTCCTGATGGTACTTGATTCAGTAGATGAAATGTCAGCAGGTCGGCAGTTGTAAGCATTTCCAAAGTAAACACTGTATGGGAGACACAGTAGTATGTGGGTGACCCTGTTGGCACCAACTGTTATTACTGGGTGTAATTTAACATGATGTAATTAACCTATACCTTTATATATGTATGGTACGGTTCCATTGGCCTGTAGCGCGAGCACAGACGTGGTTGTATTTGTGGGGGAGTGTTATTAAAATTATGTGTATATACTTTCCTCAGACCCCTCGGGGTCACAAGAATGTTATTTGGCCTGGTTACTACTCCCTGTTGTTGACGAATACTATGTGTTATGTCGACCATAAGGTTTCCTGGTTCGATCCACAACTTGGGCATTCAGTACATGTTCATACACATTAATGTCACGAGGGACCCTGCTGTTCCAGACAAAATACATATATTTGTGTATATGTGTGTGTGTGTGTATGTGTGTGTGTATATATATATATATATATATATATATATATATATATATATATATATATATATATATAATGTTGAGTATCCCATATCCAAATATTCCGAAATACGGACTTTTTTGAGTAAGAGTGAGATAGTGAAACCTTTGTTTTTTGATGGCTCAATGTACACAAACTTTGTTTAATACACAGTTATTAAAAATATTGTATTAAATGTCCTTCAGGCTGTGTGTATAAGGTGTATATGAAACATAAATGAATTGTGTGAATGTAGACACACTTTGTTTAATGCACAAAGTTATAAAAAAACTATTGGCTACAATGACCTTCAGGCTGTGTGTATAAGGTGTATATGAAACATAAATGAATTGTGTGAATGTAGACACACTTTGTTTAATGCACAAAGTTATAAAAAAATGTTGGCTACAATGACCTTCAGGCTGTATGTATAAGGTGTATATGAAACATAAATGCATTCTGTGCTTAGACTTAGGTCCCATCACCATGATATCTCATTATGGTATGCAATTATTCCAAAATACGGAAAAATCCCATATCCAAAATACCTCTGGTCCCAAGCATTTTGGATAAGGGAGACTCAACCTGTGTGTGTGTGTGTGTGTGTGTATGTGTGTGTATGTATGTGTGTATTAAAATATGTATGTTCATACTACAATTTCTAATGAATGCTGAAGTAAAGTTATTCCTTCTCATGTGCTGGTCGCTCTGTTGATAAAGCTCTAGGTCAGCCGTGACGAGATGGTCTCAAATCCTCACGAGGAGTCAGAGTATTTATTCTTTTCCCGCCGTGGATAGAATAAAGTGAAAGTTAACCCCTGGTCTGCACGGGGCCCTGTCACAAAGGATCGTATACAGGAAGCTAAGTGATATTTTAATTATGCTTTGATGATATTTGCATTACATACGCATGGGGGAGTGCTTGCATTCAGAAATGGTCGGTTACCTTGGCATCCGATAGAATTACCCTAGAGAGAGAGGGAATATTTCTTAAGTTGGGCCTTCTCTAGAACATTGCAGCAGGCTGCCATGCGACTACAAGAGGTATGGGTCTCTTGGGTTCGCGGGCCACTTCCATGGCCCTCTCGACTGGGAGGGCGTTGTGGATTCACCAAGGGAATGCTGAGGCTGACTCGGAGAGATACTGGAGTATCTTCCCTAGGAAGGTGTAACCGGTTTGGGGATGCCTTGGTTAAGTTAATCTCTGCAGATACCACTGGTAGGTCTACCTTCTTGAGATAGATTCCCTCACAACGGTTGATGACGCATTCTCTTGTGGGATGCAGTCATTTTAACCGGTTGAATACCATTCTTTTTTCCCTTTCTTTGCAGATAGTGGAAGGTGAAAAGGTAAGAGGTCTGCAGCCTTTTCAGGTTAGCAGAAGCAGATATCGTCTTCTGTTTCTACCACATCCACCGCATGTCGCTGGGTCTATCTTGCTGGAGCCCACACCGGTGGGAACTCGTCTACTATTCTTCAGTCAGTCCTGGAATGGACTTGGACCAGTGTTAAAAAAAAAAAAAATGTATGTATGTGTGTCCTGCTGTCCCTGTCCTAAAAAATAAATAAATATTTCTACTTAAGAAGTTGCACTACAGGGTGGAATCTCTCAGGCCAGGGATCTCCAACCCGTAAAAGAAGAAAGGGGTTTAAATGCGGTTTCATCCGCATTAAGCTTACCTGGGTTTGCTAGCCAGGACTGTTATTGCCATTTCACCGGAGTGATGGCAGTATGATGGTTTTCCTTCAATAGTAATAGCCATTATTATTCTGTACTGGGTCGCTCTCCTGACTACGGCGAGGTCAAGAAACAAGTGGTACAAATCCGTTGTTTCTCTCTGACAGTTTTTCAACAGAGAATCGCTGTTGATCCCAACGACGCAGATGTCGGAGGTGGAAATAAGATTAGATACTGAACTGTTGAGAGTTGTTTTTTCCTGTGGAAAGAGATCTGAGAATCCAGAGTCGGATTAGATTTGCAGTGACAACCCATCAATATGTTCCGTTGATGAAGAAGATGGTTGCGGCCTAAGAGGCCTTTTGGGTGAGCAGGTCAAATGCCAGAGTGGTTTTCACGGGACTAGTTGGACATGTGGTCCGGGTCTCACCTGCACATGCACCGGAAAATAATGTTAAGGACCAGGATATCGCTCCTGTGGTATCTGCACAGTTCTCGCCTCCTAGAGGGACGAAGGTTCGGGATCCAGGATTAGATCCGGGTGTCCATGGTTGCAGGTCTCCGAGGCTGGGGAGCAGTCTTTCCAGGGGAAAAGGTCAAGCTGAGAAGTTTGTCTGCAATAAGCATTCTTGAATTAAGAACTATTTTCAACGAACATCTTCTTCGTGATCTGCCCGTCTTAATTCTGTCGGACGACTTAACAGCAGTGGCGTAAGTAAGCCGCTAGGGCGGAACAAGGAGAAAGGAGGCAATGGCAGAAGCCGCAAAAGTTTTCCGCTGGGCGGAAAGGCAGGTAAACGCTATATAAGCAGTCATTCCGGATGTTGACGACGGAGAAATAGATTTCCTCTGCAGACGCGATCTCCATCCAGGAGAAATGCAGTCGTCATCGAAGTTTTCACAGAAGTGACAAGTCTTTGAGAAATGCCTCAATTGGACATGATGGCATCTCGCCTCAACGAGAGATCTCGGGGATATTGTTCCAGGTCAAGGGACACTCAAGCTATAGCAGAGGACGCCCTCGTGACACCTTGGGTGTTTTCAGTCGGTCTATGTGTTCCCTTCACTTTCTCTCTTTCCGAAAAACATAAGAAGAACAAAGGTTCAGGCGGTCCTCATTGTTCCGGTCTAGTCAAGGAGGGCTTGGTATCCAGATCTTCAAGACTTACTCATAGAAGTTCCATAGCCTTTTCCTCTACGAGAGGACCTGTTGCAGCAGGGACCGGGCGTGTATCAAGACTTACCGCGGCTGCGTTTGACGGCATGGCGTTTGTACGCCATATCCTAGCCCGAAAGGGTATTTCCGGTGAAGTCATTTCTCACGTTACTTCAAGCTAGGAAATGAGTAACGGCGAAGCTTTACCTCCATATTTGGAGGAAGTATGTGTCTTGGTGTGAATCCAAGAAGGCTCCTACGGAAGAATTTCAGCTGGGTTGTTTTTCTCCATTCTTTGCAAGCAGGTGTGGATGCAGGCCTAAAGTTAGGCTCCATTTAAGTGCAGTTTTCGGCCTTATAAATTTTCTTTCAAAAAAGACTTGGCCTCCTTTCCAGAAGTTCAGACTTTTGTGAAAGGAGTGCTGCACATCCAACCTCCATTTGTGCCCCCACTGACACCGTGGGATCTGAACGTGGTGTTGCAGTTTCTTATGTCACACTGGTTGGAACCTTTATGAAAGGTTGTGTTAAAATTTCTCTCTTGAAAAGTGGTCATACTATTGGCCTTGGTGTCCGCAAGGCGGGTGTCGGAAGTAGCGGCTTCGTCTCACGAGAGCCACTATTTGATCTTCCATGTGGATAGAGCGGAATTGAGGACTCGGAAAATAGTTCTGCCAAAAGTGGTTTCTCTGTTTCACAGAAAAAAGCCTATTTTGATGCCTGTGGTTATTTAAGCATTGGCTGTTTCAAAGTCTCTCGATGTAGTCAGGGCTTTGAATATTTATGTCGCCAGATCCACTCAGCTTGGGGAAACAGAGGCTCTGTTTATCCTGTATGCTCCCAGCAACATTGGGGCTCCTGCTTCTATGCAGTCTGTTACACGCTGGATCTGTGATACGATTCGGCATGCTCGTGCTACAGCTGGATTGCCGTTACCGCAGTCAGTGGAGACCTATTCTACTAGGAGGATGGGCTCTTCTTGGGCAGATGCTCGAGGAGTCTCGGCGGTTCAACTTTGCCGAGCGGCTACTTGGTCGGGTTCAAAGTTTTTGCTAAGTTTTACAAGTTTGATACCCTGGCTGATGAGGACCTCATGTTTGCCCAATCGGTGCTGCAGAGTCGTCTGCACTCTCCCACCCGGTCTAGAGCTTTGGTATAAACCCCATGGTCCTTACGGAGTCCCCAGCATCCTCTAGGACGTTTGAGGAAATAGGATTGTAATACCTACCGGTAAATCCTTTTCTCTTAGTCCGTAGAGGATGCTGGGAGCCCGTCCCAGTGCGTACTGTGTCTGCAGTTCTTGGTTATGGTTACACTCTTGTGGTGTTTCTTTTCAGTCAGGCTGTTGCTGACGTTATTCATGCCATGGCATGCGGTATCTTGTTATTGGTTGTGTTGACACACAGGTTGTGTTACATATTCTCTCAGCATATGGCTGTATATTTTTCATGCCGTTGACTGGCGTTTCTATTGAATGCCACGTTCTGCGGCATGTTCGAGGTGTGAGCTGGTATGACACTCACCGTGTTTAAACAATAAATTCTTTCCTCGAAATGTCCGCCTCCCTGGGCACAGTTCTCTAACTGGAGTCTGGAGGAGGGTCATAGAGGGAGGAGCCAGTTCACACCCATTCAAAGTCTTATAGTGTGCCCATGTCTCCTGCGGATCCCGTCTATACCCCTTGGTCCTTACGGAGTCCCCAGCATCCTCTACGGACTAAGAGAAAAGGATTTACCGGTAGGTATTAAAATCCTATTTTTACACATCACCCAGATTCCTTTCCTATATAATAAAAGGCTAGTGATGTTCCTAACCTCTGTAGGGAGAATTCAAGTGTTTTGCGTGCCGGCAGCCACTAGATTGCACCCGATGCAGCAATTTAATTGTTGCTCCATTCAGGGAGCACAGCCGCTGGCGCTGACATTACTGTTATGTTGTTCTGTCATTATGACGGGGTGGTAACTAGTTTGTGATCCGTAATTATGAGAAGGTAACAATAAAGTCTTTAAGAAAAGTACTTTGAGCTGTTATCTGGAAACTCTTTACCTAGAAAGTTTAACAAATCAGAAACTACATAAAACAGACCATAAAGCTGTAATCCGTCATGATCACTGTCTTCCTGCTGTTCCTGAGAGGATCACTGATTGAGTGTTGTGAGGAGGAGGAGGATATGAAACACAGATCAGAGGAAGAAGAGTTGTTTTAAAATGTAATCTAGAATATTTTAGAAGCAAACCTGTGTGGATATTCATATGTTTTTAACTACTAACCAATCTACAGGTTGCAAAACTGATTATGATTTAGGAAAAGAATATGGTTAGTAAAACCAGTTAAACAAAGGTGAAAGACATACTTGCCTACCTGACCCTCTCCATGAGGGAGAAAAGGCTCTGTTCCTGGACTTTCCTGGTAATGTATGATTGCCATCACCTGTGGTGAGCTAGGTAATTGATAAGAAGGGTGTATATCACCACAGGTGATGGTAATCATACATCACCAGGAAAGTCCAGGAACAGATAATTTTCTCCCTCATGGAGAGGGTCAGGTAGGCAAGTATGGTGAAAGGTTCTTCTCCTAGGGCAACATCACATAAGCAATTACATTGTTGGCTTTTAAACATAGTGTAATTGCTTGGGCTCTGAAAATAATAAATGGTGACTTGAAATTAGTTTATTTCTACTAAATAAAACTTCCCCCAAAAATTGTTACTTAATAAACATAAAAAAAAAAATCTTTTTAAAAAAAATGTGAATTCACAAAGAAGGGTTGATATACATTCAGATTAGGGTACTGGGCCCTACACACTAGACGATTAGTGCAATTTGAACGATGATCGATATGAATGATTATAGGTATCGTCCAAATTGGCTTGCATTGAAAAACAATGAAAAGCCAACAATGAACAACAGCGGAGACGCGCATCACTTATCATCGGTGCCTCCACACTAATTGGTATGAATGATATATCGTTCATTTCTCAACAATATGGTTCTAAGATTATTGTCCAGTGTGTAGGGCCAATACCACTTTAATTATTATACACAATAGTGTATACTTAGTATAAATGGACAATTTAGGGGGTTAGTTGGTGAACAGTTACCGTCACATATACAGTTGTTTCATAATAAATGAGAGACCCTATTATAGAGTTTGTAAACACTAGTTTTCACTCGCTGTTTCTTACTACGGGTTATCCCAGGTGAGGTTTTGGGGTTTTTTCCATGTCATGAGCCCTTTGACAATTTATGATACTGAGCCACCCTCCCTGTAGTTTTGTTGTACCTATAGCATCACCCCCCCACCCATCTGTCTATAGGTCTCCACTGTAGTTTTAAAAAGGGTATAGTGTTAAGGATGTCTGATGGGTATGTAAGGAGGTCCATATAGCATGTTAGCAGTATGTGTGTGTGCATGGTGGTGGTGGTGGGGGATGTTAGTGGCTTATGGGGGAGTTTTACAGCATATGTGGGGTCTGAAGACTTGGATTATTTTGAGACCAGGTGGTTTTGAGGGTTTATTAGTCTATTTGGAGCAAGTGTGAGGTGTGAGTCGCATGTGGGACTATTTTGGGATGAGGGATGTGGATGTGGCGTGGTAGTTTGTGTGCTTTTTTTTTTTACATTCTTGAAGTAAAGTATATCCAGTTGCTCTTCACTGGGTTCAGTATTGTATTTTACAGTTTTCTTTTACACACTATTAAAAACTTTTCACTACTGTTTCCACCTCTCATTCCTCACCTACTCTTCCTTTTTTTGCAGAGGTTCCGATATGAGTAGCAAGTAGTTGTTAGGTGTGTCGTGGGGAATGGTTGATCACTTGTTGTGCTGATAATGTACATATTGCATCTTCCACTAACAATCCGATTGGGAGAGGTTATTCATCCATAAGAAATATGCTCAACTACATAATAACTATGCTCAACTACATAATAACTTACACCAGTTCTCAAACTGTGTGCCTAGGCAACCTGGGGTGCCTCAGGGCACTTGCATGGGTGCATTGGATTGGTGGTCTAGAACCAATTCAAATTAATTGTAATAGGCAAATCAGTGCCGGTGGCTGCCAATCATAAAATATGTGGACAAACGGAAGCAAATCCTGTCCCATACCACATAACTGGCCCTAAGGATGACATAAACACAATTTACTTAATGTAATATTTCTTTCTAAATGTCTTGATAAAAAACTTTTGGCCTAGGGTTGCTGTGAATAAAAATTCTGATGCTCTAGGGTGCCGTGATGCAAACTTCTCCCAACTTTATGTCTGGAAATGGGCACAGAACACAAAATATAATTATTGTATTCCTTGACTTTCAATAGTAAGATACTGTTTTTTAAAACGTGAAAATGAACTACAGGTACTTTCATTTTTTTTATGTGGATAAACCAGAATATTCAGATAATATTGAATACATAACACGTGTTTTTATTAGCATGAACACCTTTTAGTTCAGGTGTTTTGTTTTTTTTTTAACATCCCCCCCCTTCTTCCTTCTGTTAAGTAATCTGGTTATGTTTTCATGCCTATGATGTGGTCTAGCAGGAAGGGAACAGTTGTTTCTTTATGTGGAAGAGTTTTAGGAATGAGTAATGCATTTCAGGTTGAATTTGGATAGAATTTGTTTGCCCAACCACTGGCGTTATAATGGATGCAGTGTGTGCGGTGCACACGGGCCCCTGAGTCCAGAGGGGTCCCAGACTGCACACACCCCACCCATTTTTTTAATACTCACCCCTCCGGAGTCCCGCACCGACTTCACCGACGCTGATAAAACCCAGTGAAAATGGCACAGCGGCCATTTTCATGGAGTTCTGCGCATGCGCAGTAGAGAAATCTCTTGGAAAATGGCCGCTGCACCATTTTCCCGGAGAACTGCACATGCACAGTAGAGTCTGAGCCCTCTAGTGCTCAGACTCTACAGCTCTCCTGCAGAGAGGAGAAGGCCCGAAAGGAGGCAGCACACGGGCCTCCTCCTCTCTTAAAGCGCCCCTGTGCCCAACATTGAGTTAAGTGAACAAAGGTTAGAAAATTACAGTAGCTATATACAGTATAGAGTTCTTCTCATCTGTTCAGAATGCAGAGGCAATATTACACTGTAACTATTGCCCTTTCACACTGTTTACAGAAAAGAGCTGGAAAACAGGACAAACCTTATTACAGGGACTTAAACAGGGTCACTTTAAAAAAATACTTTTAAACACTGGCGGTCAAAGGTTGAGTAATTATGTAGTTTTGTGTCTTACTTTATTCCATTACCATGGGCAATCAGTCTTCTGAATGATTTTTAAACATCATTGAACTGTAAACCTATTAATTAAATTACATACTTATTAATTAGGTTAATATTAATTATAGCATTATTATTATTTTTATTATTATTATTATTTATCCTATTTTAAATATTAAAAAAGAAGCTTTAATTTAAAGACCTCTCCAACCAAAACGTAAAATCTAGCTAGGCTAAAGACTACGTTCAATTGGCAGCGGTAATTTTACTGTGAGGGGAAAAGGGTGGTAGCTATTCAATTAGAGCCCCTTTTCCTCTGTGGGTTAACGCGAGGTATCGTCTAATTTAGTGTGCGTTAACCCATAAAATCCGGAATAAGTGCCCTGACCTACAGTATGTGTTATTAGGTCATGGCACCCGCGATCAGGGTAGTTAATGTGGCTGTCTGTTCAAGACTCCTCAGGCTCGTACAGAACTCTGCGTTAACTGTAGCCTGCGGTCTGATCACTGGTCTAGTTGAATAGCCCCAGGGGATCAAATAGCCGATGGTAATTAACCTTGGCTAAGTGAATACGGCTCTGAAAGTCACGTCATTGTACACGTATTAGTGGAGTTGGTTCCCTTTTGAATGTTGCAAGATGCCTGTAACAGCTGGGCACTGCTCTCCTTTGCGTGGTGTGTGCAGCGGGCCCAATGTGTAGCGAGCACAGCGAGTCCGCCGGTATTCCGGCAGACTGGATGCTGCTTTCGGTATACTGACAGCCGGCATCCCGTCTGCCTGGCTGTGCCAGACTATTATACTACCCACACGCATTACAAAATGTATTCTGCTCCTGTGCAAAGCAGATATGTTTCTTTTTGCATGGGCAGGTAAGACCCAGGGTTTCTTTGGAAACCTTTTGCTACATCCAGATATAAATAGGGCTCTGGTAAGTGAACCGTTTGGCTTTCTTACAGGTCTCGCTGATGGATAATTCCGTATGCTTTGCCCCTCTGGAACTGTCTGCAAATTACATTGAACTTGGTGGTAGGTCATCTTTAAAGTCCTGACCAATGTAAATGTATCATCAAATGTAAAGTCCCGCTCTCATTGGTTAAAGAGCAGATTGGTGGATTTAGAAGACCTTGGACATGGTTTAATTCTAATGTGCCAAGAAATACAATGATTATCAGATAAGGTTTATTATTATCTAAATGCCACATATTTTGTTAAAAACAGTTAAGTGCAGCTGTGACCTACAAAGAATCTGTATTCCAGTCTGTGTAATGGGCCCTACACATTGGGCGATCCGCCGCCGAGCTGCCCGACGGCGGATACGGGCGACCTGGCGGCGGAGGGGCAGTGACGAGGGGAGTGAAGTTCCTTCACTCCACCCGGCTCCATAGCAGTGCAGGCAAATATGGACGAGATCGTCCATATTGGCCTGCATGCACAGCCGACGGAGCACCAGCGATGAACGAGCGCGGGGCCGCGCATTGTTCATCGCTGGAGCCTCCACACTCAAAGATATGAACGTTATCTTGTTCATTTATGAACGAGATCGTTCATATCTTTGACTGATGTCGGCCAGTGTGTAGGGCTTATAAGGCTTTCTCCTAGCACTATTCTCCTTGTTTATGCTTTGTTAGAACATAATTAGAAGGAATTTATTATGCCCATAATGTACTGATCAGAAATAAAAAAAAATAGGAGAGCGTCAGGATGACAAATACTGATTTTCTGTCTCCCACCACATGGCCAAACAGTGGGCGTTATTCAGGTTTGTTAGCAAATCAAAAAAGTTAGTAACTGGGCAAAATCATGTGCACTACAGGTGGGGCAGGTGTAACATGTACAGAGAGAGTTAAAGTGTTGTCAATGTAACTGAAAGATATGAACGATCTCGTTCATTATTGAACGAGATAACGTTCATATCTTTCAGTGTGGAGTCACCAGCGATGAACGATGTGCGGCCCCGCGCTCGTTCATCGCTGGAGCCCCGTCGGCTGTGCATGCAGGTCAATATGGACGATCTCGTCGATATTTGCCTGCAGTTTAATGGAGCCCAGTGACGGGGGGAGTGAAGAAACTTCACTCCCCCCGTCACTGCCGCCGGGTCACCCGTCTGCCGTATTGGCGGTCGGGCAACTCGGCGGCATATCGCCATGTCTGTCTGTAGGGCCCTTTAGATTTGGGTGGGGTGTGTTCAAACTGAAATCTAAATTGCAGTGTAGAAATAAAGCAGCCAGTATTTACCCTGCACAGAAACAATATAACCCACCCAAATGTAATCTCTCTGCACATGTTCCATCTGCACCACCTGTAGTGCAGCATGGTTTTGCCCAATTGCATACTTTTTTGGTTTGCTAACAAACCTGAATAACCTACAGTATCTTTAAGGAAAATCTCCAGTATCAGTGGCAACGGCTCAGGTTACACACAGTACTTTTGCATGTACTGTATGTTTGTCCTGCTGATTTTATTCATTTACGTTGTTGGTGATTGAAATCAGTCTGGAACGGGTATTTCTCTGACGTCCTAGTGGATGCTGGGAACTCCGTAAGGACCATGGGGAATAGCGGCTCCGCAGGAGACTGGGCACAACTAAGAAAGATTTAGGACTACCTGGTGTGCACTGGCTCCTCCCTCTATGCCCCTCCTCCAGACCTCAGTTAGAATTTTGTGCCCGGCTGAGCTGGTTGCACACTAGGGGCTCTCCTGAGCTCTTAGAAAGAAAGTATATTTAGGTTTTTTATTTTCAGTGAGATCTGCTGGCAACAGACTCACTGCAGCGAGGGTCTGAGGGGAGAAGAAGCGAACCTACCTGCTTGCAGCTAGCTTGGGCTTCTTAGGCTACTGGACACCATTAGCTCCAGAGGGATCGAACACAGGCCCAGCCTCTGTCGTCCGGAGCCGCGCCGCCGTCCCCCTTGCATAGCCAGAAGCAAAAAGAACATCCAGAAAATGGGCGGCTGAAGACTCCGGTCTTCATTAAGGTAGCGCACAGCACTGCAGCTGTGCACCATTGCTCCCCATGCACACCACACACTCCGGTCACTGATGGGTGCAGGGCGCTGGGGGGGGGGGGGGGGGGGGGCGCCCTGGGCTGCAATATAAATACCTTAACTTGGCAAAACAACACATAATATAGTCAGTAAGTGTATATATATATGTGTAAAATCCCCTCCCATAAATTTCCTGAAAAAAGCGGGAGCAGTCCGCCGTGAAGGGGGCGGGGCTATCTCCCTCAGCACACTGGCGCCATTTCCTCTCACAGCTCCGCTGGAAGGACGCTCCCCAGGCTCTCCCCTGCAGTTTCCAGGCTCAATAGGGTAAAAAAGAGGGGGGGCACTAAATTTAGGCGCAAATTGTGTATTATAGCAGCTATAGGGGGAAAATCACTGTGTGTAGTGTGTATCCCTGTATTATATAGCGCTCTGGTGTGTGCTGGCATACTCTCTCTCTGTCTCCCCAAAGGACTTTGTGGGGTCCTGTCCTCAGTCAGAGCATTCCCTGTGTGTGTGCGGTGTGTCGGTACGGCTGTGTCGACATGTTTGATGAGGAGGCTTATGTGGAGGCGGAGCAGGTGCCGATAAATGTGATGTCACCCCCTGCGGGGTCGACACCTGAATGGATGGACATGTGGAAGGAATTACGCGACAGTGTCAACTCCTTACATAAAAGGTTTGACGACATAGCAGATGTGGGACAGCCGGCTGCTCAGCCCGTGCCTGCCCAGGCGTCTCAAAAGCCATCAGGGGCTCTAAAACGCCCACTACCTCAGATGGCTGACACAGATGTCGACACGGAGTCTGACTCCAGTATCGACGACGATGAGACTAGTGTACATTCCAATAGAGCCATTCGTTATATGATTACGGCAATGAAAAATGTGTTGCACATTTCTGATATTACCCCAGGTACCACAAAAAAGGGTATTATGTTTGGGGAGAAAAAGCTACCAGTGGTTTTTCCCCCATCTGATGAATTGAATGAAGTGTGTGAAGAAGCGTGGGCTTCCCACGATAAGAAACTGGTAATTTCTAAAAAGTTACTAATGGCATACCCTTTCCCGCCAGAGGACAGGTCACGTTTGGAGACATCCCCTAGGGTGGATAAAGCGCTCACACGTCTGTCAAAAAAGGTGGCACTACCGTCTCCGGACACGGCCGCCCTAAAGGAGCCTGCGGATAGAAAGCAGGAGGCTATCCTGAAGTCTGTATATACACACTCAGAAATTATACTGAGACCGGCTATTGCTTCAGCATGGATGTGCAGTGCTGCAGCTGCGTGGTCAGATTCCCTGTCGGAAAACATTGATACCCTAGATAGGGACACTATATTGCTAACCGTAGAGCATATTAAAGACGCTGTCTTATACATGAGAGATGCACAGAGGGATATTTGCCGGCTGGCATCTAAAATAAAAGCAATGTCCATTTCTGCCAGGAGAGGATTGTGGACTCTGCAGTGGACAGGAGATGCAGATTCTAAAAGGCACATGGAAGTTTTGCCTTACAAGGGTGAGGAGTTGTTTGGGGATGGTCTCTCGGACCTCGTTTCCACAGCGACAGCTGGGAAGTCAGCATTTTAACCCCATATTCCCTCACAGCCAAAGAAAGCACCGTATTATCAGGTACAGTCCTTTCGGCCCCAGAAAGGCAAGCGGGTTAGAGGCGCGTCCTTTCTGCCCAGGGGCAGAGGTAGAGGGAAAAAGCTGCAACATACAGCCAGTTCCCAGGAACAAAAGTCCTCCCCCGCTTCCTCTAAGTCCACCGCATGACGCTGGGGCTCCACAGGCGGAGCCAGGTACGGTGGGGGCCCGTCTCAAGAACTTCAGCGACCAGTGGGCTCGTTCACGGGTGGATCCCTGGATTCTACAGGTAGTATATCAGGGGTACAAGCTGGAATTCGAGACGTCTCCCCCCCTCGCCGTTTCCTCAAATCTGCCTTGCCGACAGCTCCCCCGGACAGGGAGGCAGTGCTGGAGGCGATTCACAAGCTGTATTCTCAGCAGGTGATAATCAAGGTACCCCTCCTTCAACAAGGACGGGGTTACTATTCCACAATGTTTGTGGTACCGAAACCGGACGGTTCGGTGAGACCCATTTTAAATTTAAAATCCTTGAACACTTATATAAGAAGGTTCAAGTTCAAGATGGAATCGCTCAGAGCGGTGATTGCAAGGCTGGACGAGGGGGATTACATGGTATCACTGGACATCAAGGATGCTTACCTGCATGTCCCCATTTACCCTCCTCACCAGGAGTACCTCAGATTTGTGGTACAGGACTGTCATTACCAATTCCAGACGTTGCCGTTTGGTCTGTCCACAGCACCGAGAGTATTTACCAAGGTAATGGACGAAATGATGATACTCCTTCGGAAAAAGGGAGTTTTAATTATCCCGTACTTGGACGATCTCCTTATAAAGGCGAGGTCCAGGGAACAGTTGTTGATCGGAGTAGCACTAGCTCTGGAAGTGCTACAACAGCACGGCTGGATCCTGAATATTCCAAAGTCGCAGCTGGTTCCTACAACGCGTCTACTGTTCCTGGGGATGGTTCTGGACACAGAACAGAAAAAAGTGTTTCTCCCGGAGGAGAAGGCCAAGGAGTTGTCATCTCTAGTAAGAGACCTCCTAAAACCAAAACAGGTGTCGGTGCACCACTGCACGCGAGTCCTGGGAAAGATGGTGGCTTCTTACGAAGCAATTCCATTCGGAAGGTTCCATGCAAGGATCTTTCAGTGGGATCTGTTGGACAAGTGGTCCGGATCGCATCTTCAGATGCATCGGCTGATAACCCTGTCTCCAAGAACCAGGGTGTCGCTATTGTGGTGGCTGCAGAGTGCTCATCTTCTAGAGGGCCGCAGATTCGGCATACAGGACTGGGTCCTGGTGACCACGGATGCCAGCCTGCGAGGTTGGGGGGCAGTCACACAGGGAAGAAACTTCCAAGGACTATGGACAAGTCAGGAGACTTCCCTACACATAAATATTCTGGAACTAAGGGCCATTTACAATGCCCTAAGTCAGGCAAGACCCCTGCTTCAACACCAGCCGGTACTGATCCAGTCAGACAACATCACGGCGGTCGCCCATGTAAACCGTCAGGGCGGCACAAGAAGCAGGATGGCGATGGCAGAAGCCACAAGGATTCTCCGATGGGCGGAAAATCATGTGTTAGCACTGTCAGCAGTGTTCATTCCGGGAGTGGACAACTGGGAAGCAGACTTCCTCAGCAGACACGACCTCCACCCGGGAGAGTGGGGACTTCATCCAGAAGTCTTCCAAATGATTGTACACCGTTGGGAAAGGCCACAGGTGGACATGATGGCGTCCCGCCTCAACAAAAAGCTAAAAAGATATTGCGCCAGGTCAAGGGACCCTCAGGCGATAGCTGTGGACGCTCTAGTGACACCGTGGGTGTACCAGTCGGTTTATGTGTTCCCTCCTCTGCCTCTCATACCCAAGGTACTGAGAATAATAAGAAGGAGAGGAGTAAGAACTATACTTGTGGTTCCGGATTGGCCAAGAAGAGCTTGGTACCCAGAACTTCAAGAAATGATCTCAGAGGACCCATGGCCTCTGCCGCTCAGGGTCCCTGCAGCAGCAGGTCCTGTCTGTCTGTTCCAAGACTTACCGCGGCTGCGTTTGACGGCATGGCGGTTGAACGCCGGATCCTGAAGGAAAAGGGCATTCCGGAGGAAGTCATCCCTACGCTGATTAAAGCTAGGAAGGAGGTGACCGCAAACCATTATCACCGCATATGGTGAAAATATGTTGCGTGGTGTGAGGCCAGAAGGGCCCCAACGGAGGAATTTCAGCTGGGTCGATTTCTGCACTTCCTACAGTCAGGGGTGACTATGGGCCTAAAATTGGGTTCCATTAAGGTCCAGATTTCGGCTCTGTCGATTTTCTTCCAAAAAGAACTGGCTTCACTACCTGAAGTTCAGACGTTTGTTAAAGGAGTGCTGCATATTCAGCCCCCTTTTGTGCCTCCAGTGGCACCGTGGGATCTCAACGTGGTGTTGGATTTCCTTAAGTCACATTGGTTTGAGCCACTTAAAACCGTGGAACTAAAATATCTCACGTGGAAAGTGGTCATGCTATTGGCCTTGGCTTCGGCCAGGCGTGTGTCAGAATTGGCGGCATTGTCATGTAAAAGCCCTTATCTGATTTTCCATATGGATAGGGCGGAATTGAGGACTCGTCCCCAATTTCTTCCTAAGGTGGTATCGGCTTTTCATTTGAACCAACCTATTGTGGTGCCTGCGGCTACTAAGGACTTGGAGGATTCCAAGTTACTGGACGTAGTCAGGGCCCTGAAAATCTATGTTTCCAGGACGGCTGGAGTCAGGAAAACTGACTCGCTATTTATCCTGTATGCACCCAACAAGCTGGGTGCTCCTGCTTCAAAGCAGTCTATTGCTCGCTGGATCTGTAGTACGATTCAACTTGCACATTCTGCGGCTGGACTGCCGCATCCTAAATCTGTAAAAGCCCATTCCACGAGGAAAGTGGGCTCTTCTTGGGCGGCTGCCCGAGGGGTCTCGGCTTTACAACTTTGCCGAGCTGCTACTTGGTCGGGTTCAAACACATTTGCTAAATTCTACAAGTTTGATACCCTGGCTGAGGAGGACCTTGAGTTTGCTCATTCGGTGCTGCAGAGTCATCCGCACTCTCCCACCCGTTTGGGAGCTTTGGTATAATCCCCATGGTCCTTACGGAGTTCCCAGCATCCACTAGGAAGTCAGAGAAAATAAGAATTTACTCACCGGTAATTCTATTTCTCGTAGTCCGTAGTGGATGCTGGGCGCCCATCCCAAGTGCGGATTGTCTGCAATACTTGTATATAGTTATTGCCTAACTAAATGGGTTATTGTATGGAGCCTTCTGTTGAGAGGCTCAGTTGTTATTCATACTGTTCACAGGGTATAGTATCACAGTTGTACGGTGTGATTGGTGTGGCTGGTATGAGTCTTACCCGGGATTCCAAATCCTTTCCTTATTGTGTCAGCTCTTCTGGGCACAGTTTCCTAACTGAGGTCTGGAGGAGGGGCATAGAGGGAGGAGCCAGTGCACACCAGGTAGTCCTAAATCTTTCTTAGTTGTGCCCAGTCTCCTGCGGAGCCGCTATTCCCCATGGTCCTTACGGAGTTCCCAGCATCCACTACGGACTACGAGAAATAGAATTACCGGTGAGTAAATTCTTATTTTTTTACTGGACGTAAAAATGTTTTTGATAACAAAGATCCAATCTGTACTGCCCTTATTAAAGATCAATATTGGGTCACTATAAATCATGCAGTCAATAGACTTCACATACATGCTGAGTCAGGCGCGTAGCCAGAACTTTGTAAGTCCTATAGAGACCTATTGAAGGGTCCCGGGTCCCATTGCTTCTAGAGAGACACCTCTGCAGCAGTTTCTAATTTTGTGCCCCATAATATTGCCCGAGTTCATTTTCTAAACCATTGTAGAGCCTTAGTTCACATTATATCACATTGTAAGACTGCCAATACACATTATGCAATACAGTTACCCGCAATCCATATGATGTCATAACATCCCCATTTCATATTCTGTAATATTATAATTGCCTCCACTTTATATTTTGCCACGTTACAATGAGTAGGTCCTGGGACATGATTAGATACATTGTAGAAACTCAAGGCAAAAGTTTGTAAATGGTGAAAAGGTATATAACGCATGTAACTTTGACAGGGAAGGTGGGCCCCTCTCAATTCTTGGCCCCAGGGCATTTTCCAATTTTATCATTCCCCCCGTGGTATCTGGTTGATAGAACTACATTAGAAAGGTCTACAGTGAATAGGTTGACCACAAATGGTCGACAGGTTCATAAGGACGACATGTAAACGTAGACAGTTCAAATTATATACGGGTTCCAAAGGTCAACATGACAATGGTCGACACAAGTTAAAAAATTTTTTTTAAAGTTAATCTTGTACCATCCACTTGGACTACAATTGGGAATAATAACCTGCCTTGTCTGAAGCATAGAGAAGGCACAGGATACACTAATAAGGGTTTTTGGTGGGTAAGAATTGAAAAAGAAAACCCTAAAAAAAAACAAATACATTGTGTCGACTTTTTCTACTGTCTACTTTTTTCTTGTCAATCTCTTGACCATGTCGACCATTTGGGGTCGACCTATTGACTTTATACCTTTTTTGAATTTACAGATATAGCCATGCTCATCTATCCTCTGTGTGGCGTGTTGTGCAAAAAACTTGCATTAAGGGCCTAATTCAGACCTGATCGCACGCTAGGTTTTTTCGCTGTGGGGAGCCGCTGTGGGGTACCAGTTGTGAACTATAAGGCAGCGCTGGGTACACTTAATCTTCTGTGTCCCAATACAGGCGCTGGGGTGTGAGCTGGCATACTCCCTCTATCTCCTCTTCTGGAGATCGCAAGGAGATTGACATGAAGAAGGCGTTTATGGGTGTCAACTGACCGTTTTCTGGGAGTGTTTGGAAAAACGCAGGCGTGTCCAGGCGTTTGCAGGGTGGGTGTCTGACGTCAATTCCGGTCCTGAACAGGCTGAAGGGATCGCAGCGGCTGAGTAAGTCTTGAGCTACTCAGAAACTGCACAATCTATTTTTGTACCGCTCGGCCTCACATGCGATCGCACACTTGCACAGCTAAAATACACTCCCCTGTAGGCGGCGACTATCTGATCGCAGCGCTGCAAAAAATAGCTAGCAAGCGATCAGGTCTGAATTACCCCCTTAGTTTGCCTGCGTCTTGTCGCAGAGTGGTGTATTAAGTCACAGCGTAATGAATTAAGTCTCCGTCAGGTGCAATATTAGTGTTTGTCCACCAGTTGTCGCTTTTGAAAACCACCATTGCACATGTGTTAAGTCTCCATTGTAAAGTCAAACGATGCTTGTAGTTTAAGAACAACTTTTTTAGATGATCTCTACATACTTTCATTTGCGGGAATCGAACCATAGCTCATGTGCATGGTAACCATCAGCAATACCACTATGCCAAGAGAGCCATGGAGACGGGTGATTGACACCTGCAGTGACATAGTGATGTCGCTCATTGTAATTTTTTAAACTTTTTTTTTTATAGTGCTGTGTGTCTCAACTCTATCGCTAATTGTAATGATTTTTTCTCTTACGTCCTAGAGGATGCTGGGGACTCCAAAAGGACCATGGGGTATAGACGGGATCCGCAGGAGCTTGGGCACACTAAAAAGACTTAAGACTGGGTCTGAACTGGCTCCTCCCTCTATGCCCCTCCTCCAGACCTCAGTTAGACTTTATGCCCAGGAGTGACTGGATGCACACTAGGGGAGCTCTACAGAGTTTCTCTAGGAAAATACTTTTTGTTAGGTTTTTTATTTTCAGGGAGCCCTGCTGGCTACAGGCTCCCTGCAGTGTGGGAGTGAGGGGAGAGGAGCAGACCTACTTCTGTGTGTTTCAAGGCTCTGCTTCTCGGCTACTGGACACCATTAGCTCCAGAGGGTTCGATCACTTGGTGCGCCTAGCTGCTTGTACCCGGAGCCACGCCGTCACCCCCTCACAGAAGCCAGAAGTCAGAAGTCGGGTGAGTATGAGAAGAACAGAAGACTTCAGTGACGGAAGGTAAAGCACAGCGGTAACGCTGTGCTCCTCCGGGAGCAGTACTAAATGCCGCCGGCCGGAATCCCGGCGGTCGAAATACCGACGCCGGAATCCCGACCACACAATCCTGACAGGGGTGGCGAGCGGAACGCAGCCCCTTGCGGGCTTGCTACGCTCGCCATGCTGCGGGCACGGTTATATTCTCCCTCTATGGGTTTCGTGGACACCCACGGAGGGAGAATATGTTGGGATTGTGGCGGTCGGTATTTCGACCGCCGGGATTCCGGCCGGCGGCATCTTGACCGCATCCCGCTCCATGCTCCCATACACACATCACCAACGCTTGTCACTGGGGGGGGGCGCCCTGGGGGGCATGTTACTGAGCCGGCAAAAGATCGTAGGTGCCGAGGCACTTTATTACAGACCCCCGCCGGGCATTTTTTGTATGTTAAAATTTGGCGGGCCGAAGCCGCCGGGAAGGGGGCGGAGCTTCGGTCCGCCGCTCACTCGCGCGGCATTTTCTCCCTACACAGCACTAAGGGAGAGACGCTGCCGGGACCTCCACGTTTTCTGCAAGTATAAGGGGCATCTCCAGTGGGGAGCCGCTGTGGGGTACCAGTTGTGAACTATAAGGCAGCGCTGGGTACACTTAATCTTCTGTGTCCCAATACAGGCGCTGGGGTGTGAGCTGGCATACTCCCTCTGTCTCCTCTTCTGGGCTGAATTGTGGGCCTGTCACCTTGCTGGGACGGTTCTGGGTGTTGTGGGTGTCGGTACTGCGTGTCGACATGTCGGAACCTGAATGTTATTCACCAGAGGAGGTTATAGGAGGTGGGGATGCGGGGCTAGAGCTAGCACTGTCGACGCAGCCGACTCCTGATTTACTAGCACTCCTTAGTACAATAAATTCCAATGTAGCTTCTTTATCTAAGAGGTTAGATAAGTCTGAGTCACAGACCCAGGTGTGGAAGAAATCTATGGAGGAGGCTTTATCTCAGGTACAGATCCCATCCGGGTCCCATAAGAGGCCTTTTACTCAGGTGGGGGATACGGATACCGACACGGAGTCTGATTCCGAGGTCGATTTCACTGAGGCGGCGTTACATCCACGTTTGGTTAAGAGTATTCAGTACATGATTGTGGCTATAACGGATGTGTTGCAGATTTCTGATGAACCTGCGGTGCAGGAAACAAGGATTTGCTTATTCAAGGGGAAGAAACCTGAGGTAAAATTTCCCCTCTCTCATGAAATGAATACTCTTTGTGAAAAGGCTTGGGAATCGCCGGATAAGAAATGGCAGATTCCCAAGAGGATTTTTATGGCGTATCCTTTTCCCTCTGATGACAGGGAAAAATGGGAGACATCTCCAACCGTTGATAAAGCTCTATCCCGTTTGTCTAAGAAGGTGGCGCTTCCGACTCCTGGCACGGCAGCTCTCAAGGATCCGGCGGATCGCAAGTTGGAGACGTGTCTGAAGTCCATTTTCGCTAATACGGGTGCATTGCTCAGACCTGCTGTGGCGTCGGTATGGGTGAGTAGTGCTATTGTTAAATGGGCGGAGAATTTAGCTAGTGACATGGATACTCTTGATAAAGGTAATGTCCTTCTAACTCTTGGTTATATTAAGGACGCTGCAGATTACCTGAAGGACGCGGCAAGGGACGTCTGTCTCTTGGGATCAAGGACCAATGCCATGTCGATATCTGCCAGGAGGGCCTTGTGGATCCATCAATGGAATGCTGATGCCGACTCCAAGAGGTCTATGGAAGCTCTACCCTTTAAAGGTACGGTCTTGTTTGGGGACGGCCTGGCGGACCTAGTCTCGACCGCGACTGCGGGTAAGTCCTCTTTACTTCCTTATGTTCCCACACAACAGAAGAAGGCACCACATCAGCAAATGCAGTCCTTTCGTCACAATAAATACAGGCGTGGAAAGGGTTCGTCTTTCCTTGCCTCAAAGGGTAGAGGACAGGGAAGAAAAATTCCTGCAACCTCAGGTGCACAGGACCAGAAGTCCTCCCCGGCTGCTACCAAGTCCACCGCATGACGCTGGGGCTTCCCTGGGGGAGTCCGGACCGGTGGGGGGTCGTCTTCAGGTATTCAGCCAGGTCTGGATTCAATCAGACCTGGATCCTTGGGTGTTAGAAATTGTGTCTCAAGGATACAAACTGGAGTTTCAGGAGATGCCCCCTCACCGGTTCTTCATTTTCGGCATTACCAGTGGTTCTTCCGGACAGGGAGGTGGTCCGGGCGGCCATTCAAAAATTGTGTCTACACAGGGTCATTGTTCCCATCCCAGCGGGGGGAGGGGTTCTACTCGAGCCTCTTTGTGGTACCGAAACCGGACGGTTCGGTCAGACCAATTCTAAATCTAAAATCCCTCAATCCATACTTGAAAGTCTTCAGGTTCAAGATGGAATCCCTTCGAGCGGTGATTGCCAGCCTGGAGGTGGGGGATTTTATGGCATCTAAAGGATGCCTACTTACATGTGCCGATATATCCTCTGCATCAGGCTTTCCTCAGGATTGCGATACAGGATTCTCATTACCAATTTCAGACGCTGCCGTTTGGGCTCTCCACGGCTCCGAGGATTTTCACCAAGGTCCTGGCGGAAATGATGGTTCTTCTTCGCAAACAAGGGGTTTCAATTATCCCATACTTGGACGATCTCCTGATAAAGGCGAGGTCCAAGGAACGATTGCTGACAAGTGTAGAGTTGTCTCTATCGGTTCTGTGACAACACGGATGGGTCCTCAATTTGCCGAAATCCCAGTTGATTCCGACCACTCTGCTTCCTTTTCTGGGCATGATTCTGGACACGGAGTTACAGAAGGTATTCCTTCCAGAAGAAAAGGCTCTGGAATTGCAGACGATGGTCAGAGAACTTCTGAAGCCGACAAGTGTGTCGACCCATCATTGTACTCGGGTTCTGAGGAAGATGGTTGCGGTGTACGAAGCCATTCCATACAGCAGATTTCACGCCCGCATGTTTCAGTGGGACTTGCTGAGCAAATGGTCCGGGTCTCACCTACACATTCACCGGAAGATAAGTCTATCTCCCAGAGCCAGAATTTCTCTCCTGTGGTGGCTACAAGCTCATCACCTCCTGGGGGATGCCGATTCGGTATCCAGAATTGGGTACTTCTGACAACAGATGCAAGTCTCCGGGGCTGGGGCGCAGTCACCCAAGGAAGAAATTTCCAAGGAAAATGGTCGCTCCAGGAAGCCTGTCTCCACAAAAATGTTCTAGAGTTAAGAGCCATTTACAACGGCCTGCTCCAAGCAAAAAGTCTTCTTCAGGGTCGACCGGTCCTGGTACAGCCAGACAACATCACAGCTGTGGCCCATATAAACCATCAAGGCGGAACGAGGAGCAGAGCAGCAATGGCGGAGGCCACAAAGATACTTCGCTGGGCGGAACAACACGTCGGTGCACTGTCAGCAGTTTTCCTACCGGGGGCGGACAACTGGGAAGCGGATTTCCTCAGCAGACACGACCTCCATCCGGGAGAGTGGGCTCTGCACCAAGAGGTATTTGCAGAAGTGACAATACGCTGGGGAATTCCGTTGATAGATATGATGGCGTCTCGGCTCAACAAGAAGCTCCCAAAGTATTGTTCCAGGTCAAGGGACCCACAAGCCATGGCGGTGGATGCCCTGGTGTCTCCGTGGGTCTTCCAGTCGGTGTATGTGTTCCCTCCTCTTCCTCTCATTCCAAAGGTGCTGGGGATCATTCGTCGAGCAAGGGTTCAGGCGATTCTCGTCGTCCCAGACTGGCCAAGAAGGGCCTGGTACCCGGATCTTCAGGACTTACTGGTGGAAGATCCTTGGCCGCTTCCTCTAAGAGAGGATCTGTTACAGGGTCCATGCGTGTTTCCGGACTTACCGCGGCTGCGTTTGACGGCATGGAGGTTGAGCGCCAGATCTTAGCTCGTAAAGGTATTCCCAGGGAGGTCATTCCAACTCTCATTAAGGCTAGGAAAGAGGTTACGGCGAAACACTATCACTGTATCTGGAGGAAATATGTTTCCTGGTGTGAGGTTAAAAAGGCTCCTGCGGAGGATTTTCACTTGGGTTGTTTTCTCCACTTTTTACAGGCGGGTGTAGATGCAGGCCTGAAATTGGGTTCCATCAAAGTGCAAATTTTGGCTTTGTCTATTTTCTTTCAAAAAGAGTTAGCTGCCCTCCCAGAGGTTCAGACTTTTGTAAAGGGTGTAATGCATATCAATCCACCGTTTGTACCGCCTGTAGCGCTATGGGACCTTGAGGTCGTCTTACGGTTCCTCATGTCTTCCTGGTTTGAACCTTTGCGGACGGTTGAATTAAAATTTTTCACTTGGAAGGTAGTTATACTTTTGGCACTGGCATCTGCCAGGCGAGTATCGGAATTGGCAGCTTTATCTCATAAGAGTCCGTACTTGATTTTTCATGCGGATAGGGCGGAATTGAGGACTCGTCAACAATTTCTACCGAAGGTGGTTTCGTCATTTCACATTAACCAGCCTATTGTGGTTCCGGTAGCTACGGAAGAAGTGGCGATTCCAAAATCTCTGGATGTTGTAAGAGCGTTAAACGTTTCGTTTCTAGGACAGCTGTTACTAGGAAAACTGAATCGTTGTTTGTTTTGTATGCGGCCAATAAGGTTGGTCATCCCGCGTCAAAACAGACTATTGCACGCTGGATTTGTAGTACGATCCAGCAAGCTCATTCTTCGGTGGGGTTGCCGGTGCCGAAGTCGGTTAAAGCCCATTCTACCAGAAAGGTGGGCTCATCTTGGGCGGCTGCCCGAAGTGTTTCGGCACTACAGCTTTGCTGAGCGGCTACTTGGTCGGGTTCGAACACTTTTTTGCTAAATTCTATAAGTTCGATACCCTGGCCGATGAGGACCTGGCATTTGCTCAGTCGGTGCTGCAGAGTCGTCCGCACTCTCCCGCCCGTTCTGGAGCTTTGGTATAATCCCCATGGTCCTTTTGGAGTCCCCAGCATCCTCTAGGACGTAAGAAAAAATAGGATTTTGGTACTCACCGTTAAATCCTTTTCTCCTAGTCCGTAGAGGATGCTGGGCGCCCGTCCCAGTGCGGACTATTACTTGCATTATATATTTTCTTACTGGTTAAGTTAGTTTATACACGACTTGTGTATTGGTTTGTTGCAGCTGGTTGCTGGAGTTTTATGCATACTGTTATCTGGTTTGGCGTTATTCCGGTTGTACGGTATGTTTATGGTGTGGGCTGGTAATTTGGTAGCCCTTAGTTAAAACAAAAATCTTTCCTTGTAATGTCCGTCTCTCCTGGGCACAGTTCCTATAACTGAGGTCTGGAGGAGGGGCATAGAGGGAGGAGCCAGTTCACACCCAGTCTTAAGTCTTTTTAGTATGCCCAAGCTCCTGCGGATCCCGTCTATACCCCATGGTTCTTTTGGAGTCCCCAGCATCCTCTACGGACTAGGAGAAAAGGATTTAACGGCGAGTACCAAAATCCTATTTTTTTCTTTTAGAGAGCTGTGTAGAACTCTGAACTGTATTGTAGTTTTCATTAGTGGAACAATCGCCACCCAGTGGTGAAGCTATGTATTGCATGCTGTGGATCCTCTTGTGCCTTATCACGCCTTACTTTGCTACCTGCGCTACTTGTATGGTGCGACTAGGACGCATGTATAGCCCAGCAACAACGATGATTGTGGCTATAGCTGTAAATCTGTTGAACTATATCTGTCTCTCGCAATGGTCCTAGTCACTGGCCAGTCTGCATAAGCCGAAACCTACTCAGATTGGCCGTCTGAATCCCTCTGTCGGGTCCAGGAAATCTGTGTTCCGCGACACAGACCCTTAGCTCAACATGCCCCTGTTTTGCAGAACAGTCCCGATCTTTGACTCCCCCCACCACCAACACAATAGCGCAGCATGTCATTCATGCTACAGCTGCGATGGGACTTCAACCAATCACGCAGGAATGGGTTCTTTGCATGCTCCATTCGCCAAACATCAAATTTATACGTAAACCATAGGGTTGCGAACCAGGCCTTTTAACCACATAAGCCGTAAAGTGAAGTCAGGAGACGTACCCTTCAGTAGAAGCATTTATTGTCCCAAGTACTTTGCACAGAACAGGAGGGTGAAGGAATTGAGTGCTATACAGTATATACAATACATGAGCTTACCCAATACACCCTTATCTCCCAACTATCCCAAGTATTAGAATCGGGATGTGAGCATAGGGTCATGATCACCATGGGTACCTATAATGCTTGTGAGACCCGATTTTCCTTCACTCCCCCCCCCCCCCCCCCCCCCCCCAACACACCACTACACTGTCACATACACTAGCACTGTGCAGAGCTGCAGAGCTCCCAACGTTACTATATTTTCCAAAGTTGGGATAGCAGGCAAGTGAGCAAGAGAGTTGGGGGGTATGTACTCCTTTTTACCTGAGGAAGGGGTAGAGCTAGCCCATGCCTACATGTGGCAGTCTCACCCTACCACAGGAGTGTGTTTGGGAAAAGCTCAGTATTGCATGTCACTCTTAATACTTGTTCCCAGTGATCGCGTTGAGCGAACAAAATTGTGGGTCCCAGGGACCCATTACTTTACAAAATTGGGGTCCTACTCCACTGTTTCATCACATAGTATGGGGGAGAAGCAGGGAGAAGTTGGTTAGAGCTGGGAGGTAGAGAAAAGTTGGAGTACAGCTGGGGGTAGAGAGAGTAAGGGCAAACAGTGCTGGGGTAGGGAGTGGGTAAGTGCAGACAAAAGCTGGGGCAGTACTGGGGCTAGGGAAGGGGGGGGGTAAGTGCAGCCAGCAGTTGGAATAGTGCTCAGGGGCAAGGAAGGGGCTAGAGGCAGGCAGTGTTGGGGGTAGTGAGGGGCTAAGGGTAGATAGCACCTGATGTAGTACTAGGGGACAAGGATGGGGTAAAGAGGGGGTTAGGGGCAGGCAGTACTAGGAGTAATAAGGAGTAAAGGGTAGATAAGAGCAGTACTAGGGCAAGTAGCGTTCACTCTAGATTGGGGATAGGGCATGGTGCTGAGAGGGCACCTTTGCTGAAAAGGGGACGTGGCTGAGCGGGGACGGGGCATGGTTGGGGACAGCAACCCTAAGTTCCAGGAAGATGGGCAGCAGAATCACTCAAGTACAATGTCCCAGGTCATCTCCCATAAATTGCTCATTTATCAAGCAGTATTTGCGTCTATGTCCCCGAAAAACACCAGTTTTCAGGGGTTAGCCACAAATACTATGTATCTATGGAATGTATGAAGGAGGGATCGAAGCAGGTACCTGCTGTATTCCCTCCATTGCCGCATGCAGCCGCATCCCCCATAGGTTTCTATGGGGATGCAATGCTGTCCGATGTGTCAATATTGGGAATTCTTTGCATACCCAATATTGGCCCCAGCAGCTACCGCAATCAAAAAGGGCAGTTTTCCATTTTGCAGGGCACGGTTTACCTATGCAAGCCTTAGGTGTGCTCATCCAAAAAGGAGTGTGGCCCAATGACATGCCCCCATTACCAAAACTCTGGGGCTGTGCCGTGCATTTGACCACCCCCTATGCCCCTCTAAATCCACATTCCCCACCATACCACCCTATATGCTTCTCCTAACTCCAAACAGTTTTACCAGTTCTCAAGCCTTCACTACCTTACATGCTCTCGTGTGTACAGTTGCAAATAAAACTTGGAGACAGGGTAAAGGTGGGTACACACTGGTAGATATATCTGCGATCAATTTATCGGCAGATATATCTATGGACTGATCGGGCAGTGTGTTGAGCATACACACTGCACGATCCGTCGGGGACTGACGTCATGAACTGTTCAGCTGTCAATCACCGCCGGCTGCCGCAGCATGTGTACAGGCGGTCTGCCGACCGCCCGTACACACACAGCGATGCGCCGATATATCGGTAGATATATTGGCCGTCGGCTGTGCTGCGAGGATGATGCGATATGTCTGTGAACGATGGAGTTCAGACGTATCTCCCGTACACACTGGCCGACGGACCCGCAATATATCGGCCGTTCAAGAGAATGGCCTATATATCGGTAGTGTGTACCCACCATAAGTGACTTTATGAACTTGTCTTGCATTACTGTATATTTTATAGCGATAGTTGTCATGACAAATTGGAAAATAGCAGAAGTAACATGCACCCCTACCTGCTCTGGACAGTATGCAGTGGTGCTGCTGGCCATTGTATATAGGGATGTGGTTATGTATAGTACTGTTTTTACTCCTTTTTGTCTCTAATGGAGGGCTTCCTATGGGAGTCATTTTTGTCCATACCTGGCCCATGCAGGGAAGGGGAGTTCCTTTGGAAGAGATGGTGGGCTCTGGAGCTGGTCACACAGGGCATGTCATGCAACTGCTCTCGAGGCAAATTAGGAACAGCAACAGCCCACCTCCTCCTCAACCATCTCTATCACTCATGCTGCTGCTTAGGGTCCCCGGAGCCTGTCTGCTTGCGCAGGATGACACTAAGTACAGAGGCGGGAGTCACTTGGTCCTGGGTCTCCGGAGTCTATGCATGGAGCTCAGCCCCCCCCCATCTGACCCCCGTGAGTACAGGCTGCAGTGCCGGCTTGTGGGGGCAGCAGGACCGCACCAGCAATAATAAGCAGGACTAAACATCCGGCACTCGCACAGTGGGCAGGGCGCATATCGGAATGTAAAAAATAGCCAGGGCCCTGCACCCTGCTAAAACGCTGGACACCTCACACACTCCACGCCTGACCAGCACCGCTGACACCCGCCAGCACATGAACGAGAGGCGGCAAGGATCACGTCACACTGCACACAGAGTGGGCCACGCATTACTGATCAGTGTGCAGCACACCCTGACCCCGTCCCCAATCACTCCCTGTCTGTCAGCGGCGCCTCTAGCATCTAGAGACTGGGACACAGCACCAGTGGAGGCCGAGGGTGATATGAACATTGGCGCTGTTCCTCGGTTCGGGGGGGGGGGGCTGTGTAATCTCCACTGGACACGCTTCACTGGGATTGGCTATGATTGATGTCTCCCTTGCCCGGCTGGCTCCTCCTCCACTTTTATAGTCCCCTCTGCAGCCGGCAAGGGAGACTTCAATCATTAAGCCGGTAGCCAATCCCAGTGAAGCGCGTCCCCTGGGACCCACCCATTCTGAAAGTGTGAGTCCCCGATCCTCAATATCGGGTAAAAGACGCGCTATAGCGCGTATTTAGGAACACTGGTTCCATGTATGGTACATTATATAGATGATTTTCTCAGGGTCATATATTAAGTGCATGGATTTGATTGGTCATTGTAAGATGATGCACAGGAAGCACAATCAGTCATGCAAATTAAATGCTTTGTCATAAAACTGAGACATGTTTTACTGTTATGTTTGTGTTTTGTCATTAGTAAGCTGTAACGTTTAGATAAAAAAACAAAACCGAGTGATATCAGTAATGGGGACTTTACTGACCATTTAGCTAATTATTAATTACAAGGGGAAAAAATTGCTCCTTTGCACTTAATGATCCCTCAACAGTGTATCAGTGTAACTAAAGGTGCATGCCCACTGGCCGATATATCACTGGTCAACCGAACGGCTGATATACAGTCAGGTCCATAAATATTGGGACATCGACACAATTCTCATATTTTGGACTCTATACACCACCACAATGGATTTGAAATGAAACAAACAAGATGTGCTTTAACTGCAGACTTTCCGCTTTAATTTGAGGGTATTTACATCCAAATCAGGTGAACGGTGTAGGAATTACAATGGTTTCTGAATGTGCCTCCCACTTTTTAAGGGATCAAAAGTAATGGGACAAACTAAACAATCCTAAATCAAACTTTCACTTTTTAATACTTTGTTGCAAATCCTTTGCAGTCAATTACAGCCTGAAGTCTGGAACGCATAGACCTAACCAGACGCTGGGTTTCATCCCTGGTGATGCTTTGCCAGGCCGCTACTGCAAATGTCTTCAGTTCCTGCTTGTTCTTGGGGCATTTTCCCTTCAGTTTTGTCTTCATCAAGTGAAATGCATGCTCAACCAGATTCAGGTCAGGTGATTGACTTGGCCATTGCATAACATTCCACTTATTTGCCTTAAAAACTCTTTGGTTGCTTTCGCAGTATGCTTCGCGTCATTGTCCATCTGCACTGTGAAGAGCCACACAATGAGTTCTGAAGCATTTGACTGAATATGAGCAGATATTGCCCGAAACGTATCCGAATTCATCCTGCTGCTTTTGTCAACAGTCACATTATCGATAAATACAAGGGAACCAGTTCCATTGGCAGCCATATATGTCCACGCCATGACACTACCACCACCATGCTTCACTGAAGAGGTGGTATGTTTTGGATCATGAGCAGTTCCTTTCCTTCTCCATACTCTCCTCTTCCCATCACTCTGGTACAAGTTGATCTTTGTCTCATCTGTCCATAGGTTGTTATTCCGGAACTGTAAAGGCTTTTTTAGATGTTGTTTAGCAAACTCTAATCTGGACTTCCTGTTTTTGTGGCTAATCAATGGTTTACATCTTGTAGTGAACCCTCTATATTCACTCTTGTGAAGTCTTCTCTTGATTGTTGACTTTGACACATATACACCATCCGCAGTACGGATGGTGTAATGGTTAGCATTACTGCCTCACAGCACTGAGGTCATGGGTTCAATTCCAACCATGGCTTTACCTGTGCGGAGTTTGTATAGTCTCCCCGTACTTGCGTGGGTTTCCTCCGGGTACTCCGGTTTCCTCCCACAATTCAAAAATATACTGGTAGGTCAATTGGATCCCGACACAAATTAACCCTAGTATGAATGTGTGCTTGTGTACATGTGTTAGGGAATATAGATTGTAAACTCCACTGGGGCAGGGACCGATGTGATTAGCCAAATATTCTCTGTAAAGCGCAGCGAAATATGTGAACGCTATATAAATAACCAATGGTAATAATAATAATATACACCTACCTCCTGGAGAGTGTTCTTGATATGGACATCTGTTGTGAAGGGGTTTTTCTTCACCAGGGAAATAATTGATCTGTCATCCACCACAGTTGTTTATCGTGGTCTTCCGGGTCTTTTGGTGTTGCTGAGCTCTCCGGTGCGCTCTTTCGTTTTTAAGAATGTTCCAAACAGTTGATTTGGCCGCACCTAATGTTTTTGCTACCTCTCTGATGGGTTTGTTTTGATTTTTCAGCCTAATGATGGCTTGCTTCACTGATAGTGGCAGCTCTTTGGATCTCACATTGAGAGTCGACAGCAACAGATTCCAAATGCAAATGTCACGCCTGGAATCTACTCCAGACCTTTTAACCTGCTTAATTGATGATGAAATAACGAGGGAATAGCCCACTTCTGTCCATGAAATAGCTTTTGAGCCGATTGTCCCATTTACTTTTGGTCCCTTTAAAAAGTGGGAGGCACATATAGAAACCGTTGTAATTCCTACACCGTTCACCTGATTTGGATGTAAATACCCTCACATTAAAGCGGAAAGTCTGCAGTTAAAGCACATCTTGTTTGTTTCATTTCAAATCCATTGTGGTGGTGTATAGAGCCCAAAGTATGAGAATTGTGGTGATGTCAGTATGAGAATTGTGGTGATGTCCCAATATTTATGGACCGGACTATTTCGCTGGTCCGCCGACCAGTATATACCAATGGTATGTCTGTGAATGACGTCGTTCACAGACATAGAGCATCGGGCCTGCAGCACAGCCTACCACCCGTACACTTGCTGCACAAGCCGGTGGTGATTTGACAGTGCAACTGGGTATGTAAATGTCTGCCCAGTTCGTGACATCGGTCACAATGGATCAGGCAGTGTATATGCACAACACACCGCCCAATCAGTCTGTAGATAAATCTGCAGATATATCTATACGTTTTTACCCAGCCTGCTGCATACACACTGGAGCGACGGGGATTCGGTCGAACCTAGAAACATCCCCATCAGCCCGAATTGGCCGTACGCACTGGGGCGATTTTAATGAAGGACGGGACGACCATGTTCCGTCCTTCATTAACACAACACAGGAAGCTTGGTTTGATGTGCAGCACATCAGACCAAGTGTCTGTCGCATGCGACCGTGGAAGCACGCAATCCTTGGTACACACTGCGCAATGTAAGTGATATGTCGCACCAAAAAGGCATTTTGGTGCGACATCGCTCTATTGTGTACCAAGCTTAAGGGTTAGTTTGGTGCCTAAAAATCCTATCTTCCAATATGATCCAATATTAAGTAGCTGAAAGCCTACTAAATATCTGACATGTTTGTGTGTCTATAATACTTGCCAGTAACGCCAGTGTGTTATATACAATGTTTTGGATTTCTCCATTTATCCAAAATAATTTGTTCATTTTATAGTAAGAAAATGCTTGATTGTTAGTTAAAAACTGTCTTTGAAACCAGTTAATTATTAATCTCTGTGAACGTGATGCTATAAATGGACCTCAGTCCTTAATTCTTACAAAACTACACCTTAAAGTGGATGGTAAACATAATGATTGCAGTTCTGTGCCTGTCAAGTTATTCTTTTAAAATTAGTTTTATCCATAAGCCGCTTGTTTTCAAATATTGTGCTTAAAATTCATGTTAAAATAAGACTGTCCAGCTGGCTGCAATCCTCTTACTGCAAGCCAAATGCCCATTGCCAACTGTCTCTGATGCAGCTGATGGTGCGGCAGTCCTTTCTTATAATTGGAATAAATCTGGTTATTTAGCACGGATCAGTTGGGAACCTATTAGTGATGTTGGCATATGTTCTAGCACACACCGACAGAAGTCATGGCAGATGCATGTTTTATTAGCCTTTATAGAGATCCAGCATATCACTGAGTGCAGAGCAAGTTTTATCACCACATCCGTTTATTTGTATGCAACTCTATACATTACCCCATCAATTTCCATCCAATATCGATCAGGCATACAGATAGTGTAGTGGCCAAATAATCGCTATTATTGGGCCAATATGCCAGGTACTGTACAGTACATGTGTGAAGTTGAAATGAAAGCTGCTCAGTCAAATTAGTAATGCCTCTCGGGTACTGAAGGAGAGGGGTTGTTCCAAACTAGAATTATATGCAAAACAGGTTTTCCCCATCACACCAAGAGGTCACACCAAGAGGCATTAGCAATACGATTTGAAAAACTGCATGGTAGTAGATAATTCAGAGATCTTAGTTGCAAAGCTATGGTAAGCCTCCAGACCAAACATCAAGGCCTCTCTTATCACTGGCGGTTCCTACACTGCATGATAACAGTACCCATTCTGGGCCATATAATTGTCTACTGTAAGGCTACATGATAATAGCACAAACAAAAATACATCTAAATTGAGAGCCAACTTACCAGGAGTCACCCTCGGGTCCCCCTGATGGACTATTGGAACCTGCATGCTTGCCAAATGCAGGTCTCATCTATGCCTGTCTAAACTGTGTAGTCTAAATAGTGACATCAGGGGGACCTGGGGATGACTTCTGGTAATCTGACTCTCAATTTAGGTATATTTTTGTTTGTGCTGTTATGTAGGCTTACAGCAGACAATTATATGGCCCAGAATGGGTACTGTTATAATGCAGTGTAGGAACCTCCAGTATTCAGCGAGGCCTTGATGTTTGGCATGGAGTCTTACCATATCTATGCAAATATATGCAACTAAGATCTCTGAATTATTTACTACCATGTATTTTTTCAAATCTTATTGCTAATGCCGCTTGGTGTGCTGGGGAAAACCTGTTTACAGTACATATGTGACCAACTTTGGTCCCATGAAACCGGATTATGTAACCTGATTACGTTAAAAACAGAAAATATACAGTTGTTCTCTAAATTATCTTTTTGATTATATTATGTGTATGTTCATCTGCTGGAACATGCAAGTTGTTCGCTTTTCCCTTTTAAAGATAGGCATTATTGACACATGTCTAAATAAAGCAAGATGCAAAAAAAATTTGCAACTTTTAGCACTGGGCCAGGATGTAATGAAACCATGCCTTGTACATGAATGTCCCTTTAAAAAAAAAAAAAAAAAATCCAGCACGACCGCCGAACTCGGCCTTCAGTACATCCTGCCCCTGGTGTTTATTGGATGTAGAATCAAAACGGAAGAACAATAATGTAGAATGAGATCAAGTTAATTGTTAATGCAGTATATTTTCAGTCTCTCTAGCAGTTGGCCTGAGGATGGCTGGCCGGCATGAATCCCGGAGTTACCTGAAACCAACATCTATGTCCTCTACTACAGGAGGTCACAGCTATCACTTTGCAGCCATGGCTAACTTAGAGAATGACCTTTCAGAAGAAGAAGCCGAAGAGTATGAACTGAGGCCCCGGGGTAGAGAGAAAACTAGAAGGAGCACTTCCAGAGAACGCCTTGATGATATTATCCTTATATGCAAGGACATTGCTGAAGGGGACACGTTAAATTCAATAGCACTCCAGCATTGCTGTACTGTAAGTTCTGAATTGTGTTTAAACTATGGGGATTGTTTGCTAAACTGTGGCATTTGAAAGATTATATTGATTAATATTTTTGCCTGCAGAATTTAGAATGGCAATACTATTACAGGAGAAACACACCTGATATTTAACTTAATTGCTGCTTTAACCACTTAACTGACGTTTTATTTAGCCGAAAACCGCTCCGAAATTGTCAGGGGTTTTTATGAGTGAATTAAGTGAAGAACATGACTTTAATCCTATCCCAAATGATTTTAGTTTAAAAAAATAAAAAAATCAAATTTTTCCCCCTTCAAACATCGATCGGGAACATCGCGACCATCGGAACATCGCGACTATCGCGGCTTTCAATTTGAAATCCAGGACAGCCTGCAGGTATGCAGGGGGTGTCTGGGGGTGGCTTGGGAGGGTTCATTTACTCTCCCCAGCGGCTGCCATTGTCTGCAGCCGCTGGAGGGGGGGGGATCCTGCCCTGCTGACCGATCAGCAGTGATCGGCATCATGGCAGACACAGGGGGAGAGTGCGGGGAGGCAGAGGGACCTTCCGTCCCTCTGAAAGCAGCAGCGAAGGGAAGTTTATCTAACCTGCCGCTGCTAACACTCTCTATCTGACTGGTTGCATCCTGTGCGACCAGGTCAGGTAGAGCACTTGCAGTAATGGGCGCATCTGATGCGACCATGCCAAGCAAGTGGTTAATAACTTTCTGCATAAACTCTGATAGTCATCCAACTTATAAACACCTTTATGCCAATTTACTTTGACGCATCTCGCTTTGTGCGTTTTTAGACGTTACCATGGTACACACCATTGAAACTTGCGGTCGCCCAATGCTAGGTGCAGATTCTCCATCAGGACTCTAGTGTAAACATCAATGTATGCAACCACTTCTGTGATAGTCCTATAACACGCCCATAAAACAGTACATCTCTGGGTGTTTAAATAGCCCACCTCTCAGTCATGCCCAGTACTTGTCCAGTACATTACCTTACCAGCACGGGTCCGGCGCATGCGCAAAGTACCAAACATCGGTACTTTGCTGCATGTGCCACTATAAAGTCGGGACCTGAAGCAGACCCGCAGTGTAGACTTCTCCAGAGGGCTTTACCAGTAACCACAGATTCTTGTAAAATAATATCCTACAATTGTTCAAATATATTATCCTATAACACTTATTCTGTTTATTAATTGTATTCCCACAGGTAGCCGATCTCAAGAGAGTCAATAACCTTATTAATGAACTGGACTTTTTTGCATTGCGGTCAGTTAAAATACCAGTGAAGAGGTTCAGTTTATTGACGGAGTCACATTTCTCCCCAAAGGGGAAGATATCAAGGACGGTGCCTATCCAGCCTTCGGTCGAAATCCAAGAAATTAACTTGGCTCTAACTTCAGAGACAGTCGATAGTTTCTTACAAGAAGTAGACAGAGACATTGAGCAGATAGCGAGGTCTACAGACATGAAAAAAGAAAACCTACACGAAGTGGTCTCTGCCTTAAGTCAAGAACCCCAATTTGAATCTGACCACAAAATGTCTAGGCAAAAAAATCCTTATCATGGAGCGGACTGGGGACTGGGCTGGTGGACAGCCGTTGTGATAATGGTTGTTGTTGGAATAATCACACCAGTGTTTTACTTTCTTTATTATGAGGTTCTAAACAAGGAACCACCTTCAAACTCATCACATGTTCCATAGCTAGATCTTTTAAAACTCACTTCCACTGTTCATAAAGATAGAGGTGGCATCCTCCTCTAGAGACGGAACCTTCATGGCTACACCTGCTGGAAGGATCGGCAGCAGAAACGGCATTCTGAAGGTGGAATTCAGCTTTTTGGAGGATACTGTTTTTGTATTACACATGCAGTTAATTCCTTCTTTATGGATGGTTTTGTTTTGTCCATTCTGGCACTTTTCTACGTGCTCGAATACAAGAGACCTAAAATATCTGTATATTTATTACCATGCTAGAATTTTGGAACTAATTTGTGATAATTGGCAAAATACTGTCCTCTATACCACCACTGTCTGATGGTGTCGACTGTGTGTCGGCATGATGCTTTTATTTTTTAAGCTGGCTTTTTCAAAAGAAGAAGTTTGTTTTTTTTCTTAAAGTCCATGTCCGTTTTTTTAAACTTGCTAAAATAGTGATTGAACTATTTTTATTCCTAAAGCAGTATTCTAAAGTAATGTCCAGGTTTTGTAGAAAAACAAATGATATTTGGTAAATTCTCCTAAAACACAACCTAAATTTAGCTAGAGAGAAATTTCAATAGTTTTAGGGCTTGTATGTGTGTTATTTTCTGCTTTGTAACGCTTCTGAACTTGCAATTAGCCAAATACAAGCTGAAACATACACTACAGAAGGTTAGCTGGCGGTATATTTACTGAAAATCAATGTTTGGTCAGTTTTTGATTTTGTGTTTAAGAGTCTAAGGGGTATATTCAATTGAAGTCGAAAGCTGCCATCTGTCGAAAAGACGGCAGTTTTTCGACTTTTTTTTTTAGGTGTGAAGGGGTTCTGACCTATTCAATATAACCCCAAATTTTTCGACAAGTCGATGAATTCGACTTGTCGAAAAGCACGTGGATCGGCGGAACAGCTGCCGATCCACGTGCTTGTGTCGAAAACGGGGCGGCCCCCTTTTCGACCATCTCAGTTCGACTTTAAAAAAAAAGTCGAATGAGATGGGGACAGCAGGGACTGGGAGAGGCGGGGACGGGGTGAGCAGCACTAGAGGGTGTCAAAGCCGCGTCCACCCGGCTCCAGCAAGCGAGACCTCGCTTGCTGGAGCCGGGTGGATGCAGCCGTGAGCGGCGGCTGTGATGCAGGGAGGGGGGAGAGCCGCGGGCAGACGGGGGAGAGCAGCGCTGCGCTGCTCTCTCCCGTCTGCCCGCGGCTCTCCCCCGTCGAATTGAGATGCCATTGAATAACCCAGGTTGGATTCATTCCGACAAATGAATGTCGGAATGGATCCGACTTCAATTTGAATATACCCCTAAATCACACATTTACTAACAGATGGTTTTTAACATTGTTTAAAAAAAATGACAAAAATAATCTGTTAGTAAATTTGGAATTTAGACCCTGAAATACAAAATCGACCAAACATCGTCCAAAAATCAACCTAGATCTTTTTTTTAAACTAAATATACCCCTAAATACCACATTTACTAACGTATGATTTTTGATTTTTTTTTTTTTAAAGGATTTAAAAAATCATCATGTTAGTAAATGTGTGATTTAGACCCCAAAACACAAAAGCAACCCAACATCGACTATTGGTAAATATACCCCCTTGTGTCTTAATGCTTTAAAAATGATTTCAAGAGCCATAAGGTGATTGCAAGAGCCATTCACACTGCCTTTTGGGGCAACACAGGAAAGCATTTGATAATGCATAGATGCAGCAGGAAATATTTTCTCTCATGTACAGATATGTCCCCCTGTGCCTAGCCCCAATACGCTATGCGGTGGGAGACACCGTGCACGAGTGAGACATGCTGTGAAGTTTACTGTCTTAGTTGCAATTGAATGCATCAAAACTGCTTCATGAGCGTGACTGAGTCGGACCTGTATCTGAAGCACAACGGAACTTGTCGTGAAGAAAAAGCCACGCCGCTGCATCATAGCTCTTAGTATACACATAAAGACTCTGCTGTACACAGATGTACAAGTTTCACCTATCAGATTAATCAGTGCAGTCTCGTTAAGCAGTTTTGTCATATTGCATTGCAATTAAGATGCACATTCAAGTGAAAGACGCTTATGTAAGCCGAGTCGCATGAGACCTGGTGTGCTGAGAAGGTATGTTTCATGTCACTGCAGTAATAGTGTATGTGGACATATCGGTATGCTCTTTCAGCCATTTACCCTGCATTGACTGAGGGAGTGTGTAAATGGCCTGTTTGTTCACCATTGGGGTCTATGATCCTGTTGTGCAGTATTCTGATCCTTTCAGTGTATGGGCTCATGCACCTTTATGCAAATGCCAGTTGATTAACAGAATAAATAAAATAATCTGTCAAAGGTGGTTTGGTAACATTTTGACCTACAATTAGGGACAAGGTTGCCCTGTCGCACAGTAACCCTGCCTCCCATGTCCTTGGAAGGAAGACACAGGTAGAAGAGTATGCTGAGTCAGGCGTATCCAGCTGCAGAATTGTCAGAGTTGTACCGATTTCCCTGATGATGATTTGTGAACATTGCTGGTATGGACTAGAGCAGTGTTTCTCAAACCCAGGGGCAGATGTATTAAGCCTGGAGAAGGCATAAAGAAGTGATAAAGCAGTGATAAGTGCAAGATGATAACACACCAGCCAATCAGCTCAATTTACATATTGCTGCTGATTGGCTGGTGCGTTATCACCTTGCACTTATCACTTCTTTATGTGCACTGGGGTGATTTATAGTCTACGAGGCCAGGGAGTGGAACTGGACAGGTTCATATTGCAGGACACAACTAAAATAGCTATAAAAGGAGAGGTCATAATCATGGGAGACTTGAATTTATAGGATGTAAACTGGGAGTGTCTGTTGCAAGTTCCTCTAAAAGTTGGGACTTTCTAAATTCCTTGTATGGTGCCTCCCTCAATTAATTGGTGAGGGAGCCCACTCAAGGAGACACTATTCTAGACCTGATTCTCACAATGGTGTCAGAATTTCAGACGTAAATGTGGGTGAGAACCTGGGATCCACTGATCATCAAGCAGTATGGTTTAGTATAAAGACATAGCTCAACTCTCTCTTGTCGCTGTCATACAAAACAAAGGTGTTAGATTTCCGGAAGGCTGACTTTGCAGAGATTGGGATATGTGTAATACTTTTTCACTCCGCACAAATAACCCTGTGTCGACCCGGTGTATTGCTGGGTCGACTGTACAGTGTGAAAGGGCCCATGGCGAATTCCCAGGTCGCCTGACCCGGTAATTTAACACTGCTTTATTCCCGGGTTGTTCACAGGTTGAATACCAGGTCAGGGGCAGTGTGAACGGGTTGTCAGGTCGATGCGACCCAGGGCCCATCACTACATAGGGAGAGGCGGCGCGGAGATGAGCTCATCTACCAGCGCTGCCCCTGGTGCCGGTTCCGCCCCCTGCTGCTATGGCAATCTGACCCGGCATATTGCTGGGTCAAGGAGCCAGTTGTTAGGGTCCAGGGCCGGGTCCCACCCGGTAAGGACCTGTTTGCAATTACCGGGCATTTGCGATGTGAAAGGGATGTAAGTGATCCATTGGCTGATTGAAGGAACAAAGAGGTGTATCTTGCCAGAAGTAAGGAAAAGGTAATCAGACGTGCAGAGGCACAAGAGAACATGGCGTAGTCAGTAGGTAAAAGGGGCAAACAATTTTTACAGTATATAAGTGAAAGGAGAAAAAACAAATTAAAAAAAAAGCCTTAAGACAGAGTGAGAGTCTGAGGGAGACAAGGCAAGAGCAGATCATCTAAAGCACAGGTTCTCAAATTCTGTCCTCAGGACCCCACACGGTTCATGTTTTGCAAGTCACCTGTAGATTTTTAAAATGTGACAGTTGGTGTACACAGTGCACCTGCCGGGTGACATGGAAAACGTGAACCGTGTGGGGTCTTGAGGACCGAGTTTGAGAACCACTGATCTAAATAATTACTTTTCAGTATTCACTACAGAAGGAGAAGGGAAGGGGGCCACAATTAAGTTAAAAGTATATTCATAAAAATGAGGTAGATACAAATATATTTATACAGGAGACAGTCCTAAAAACTCTCAAAACTGAAAGTGGAGAAGTCAATGAGACCAGATGGGATACATCCAAGGATACTAAAAGAGCCTAAAGGTGTTCTGGTTATACCATTAATAGAATTATTCAACCACTTGCTATCTACAGGAGTAATTCCAGAGGACTGGAAAAGAGAGAATGTAATCCCTCTGCACAATAATGGATTTACAGGATCCCAAACAGTTTGGATTTAGTGGGAGGAGATCATACCAAACAAATCTTTAGGACTTTTTTGACTTGGTGACTCTAGTAATAGATCAAGGGTGTGGGACTGAGATAGGACTAAATCCAGTACTGGCTGAGAGTGGGAGTGTGAGTGGGATCAACTTAGTAAGAAAACATAAAAATAGCTACCTAGTAAGTAGCACAGCTATAAAGCAACATTTATTTAAATAGGAAATAAAACCATAAATTTGCCATTAACAAATATCAAAGGCTGAATAATATACATGAAAGCGCCCCCTTTAACCACTTGCGTCCCCTTTAACCACCATTTGATGCGACCATACCAGCAAGTGATTTATCTGTCCTGGTCGCACAGGATGCGACCAGTCAGATAAACAGTGTTAGTGGCAGGGAAGAGAAACCTCCCTCTGCTGCTGCTCTCAGAGGGACCATAAGGTCCCTCTGCTTCCCCTCAGTGTTGCCGTGCACGGCAGGACCCCCCCCCCCCCCCTCCAGTGGCTGCAGACAATGGTAGCCGCTGGGTAAGTGTAAACCAAGCACCCCCCCTTCCTCCTCGTTTCCCTGAGTACCTGGCAGCTGTCTTGTGTCTGTAAAAGGAACGTTGCAATGTTACCGTTGTTCCACTGTTACCGATCTTCCCAACCAATGTTTGAGAAGTTATTTTTTATTTAAAAAAATATATATATTTTTAACTAAAATCATTTTGGATAAGTTACATTAATGTTCTTCATCTAATTCACTCATTAAAAAAACAATTTGAGCTTTTTTTGCGAATAAACGGCAGTTACAGTAAGACCTGGTTCAGTGTGAACTCTTCTGACCCGGGAATTTCCTGGGTTTTTTGGTGTAGTGTGAATGGGGTTCTCAGACCTGAGAAAATTCTAGGGTCATAACCGTGTATTTCCTGGGTCTTATGTCTGAAAGGGGTATTCTCATATTTTGAAAGAAGCCTCCACCAGGACCGGATTAAGCCTTGGGGGTACCCGGGGCACTTAAGACAACATGTCCCATTCCAGGAGGGACAAAATGCTCTCTACCTGTGTTGAACTATTTAATTGATAAGAAAGGTACTTCAACACAGGTGATTGCAGTCATAGATTAAGAAGGAAATCCAGGTAGAGAGCATTTTGTCCCTCAGGAATGGATCATGTTGGGAGATATGGATTGTGTATATTAAATTTAAACCAATGGTGTATATTAGTTTTAACTAATAGTTTAAGAATGCCTGGGTAGTGTTTATAGCTCCACCTAATTGAAAGACAACTATTTTATAACATTTTCTTGTAGTGGAACAAAGACAACTTAATCTTACAATACACATAGAAAAATAAAATTATTTATCTTGTCACATGCAAGAATAGCAGCAGTCTCTACTACTTACACACTGGGACAGGACTCAGGAGGACTCTCTCTGTGTGTGTGTGTGTGTGTGTGTGTGTGTGTGTGTGTGTGTGTGTGTGTGTCTCTCTCTCTAGACCCAAATGATTTAGTTGCATAACAGTTTACACAGGATTCAGACAGCCAGGTAGGGAGGAGGAGAGGCCAGGATCCCTGTGTTACTTACAGCTCTCTCCACCCTCCTATCTCTTCTCTTGTCAGAAAGCTCTGTCGGTAGCTCATGAAACATGATATTCCTGTGTCTCTCCCTGCACTGCATACTGTCCTGCTCACATTCTGGCTGCTAGTTCTGCTGCAGCTTAAGAGGTAAATCTAGTGACATCAGTGTGCTCTGGCCGGGGGGGGGCGACTGACAAAGGGGGCCCTGGGTACAGTAAGCCCTGCATCCTCCCTTTAACCTGGCTATTGCCTCCACTGATGCATGAATGTGTTTAATACATAAAGCAAGTATGGAAGCCAACAATACACAAGTTTACAACCTTTTCTCTATCGTCCTAGTGGATGCTGGGGTTCCTGAAAGGACCATGGGGAATAGAGGCTCCGCAGGAGACAGGGCACAAAAGTAAAGCTTTCCGATCAGGTGGTGTGCACTGGCTCCTCCCCCTATGACCCTCCTCCAAGCCAGTTAGATTTTTGTGCCCGGCCGAGAAGGGTGCAATCTAGGTGGCTCTCCTAAAGAGCTGCTTAGAAAAGTTTAGCTTAGGTTTTTTATTTTACAGTGAGTCCTGCTGGCAACAGGATTACTGCAACGAGGGACTTAGGGGAGAAGAAGTGAACTCACCTGCGTGCAGGATGGATTGGCTTCTTGGCTACTGGACATCAGCTCCAGAGGGACGATCACAGGTACAGCCTGGATGGTCACCGGAGCCTTGCCGCCGGCCCCCTTGCAGATGCTGAAGTAAGAAGAGGTCCAGAATCGGCGGCAGAAGACTCCTCAGTCTTCTAAAGGTAGCGCACAGCACTGCAGCTGTGCGCCATTTTCCTCTCAGCACACTTCACACGGCAGTCACTGAGGGTGCAGGGCGCTGGGAGGGGGGCGCCCTGGGAGGCAAATGAATACCTATTTTGGCTAAAAATACCTCACATATAGCCTCCGGAGGCTATATGGAGATATTTAACCCCTGCCAGAATCCGTTAAGAGCGGGAGACGAGGCCGCCGAAAAAGGGGCGGGGCCTATCTCCTCAGCACACAGCGCCATTTTCCCTCACAGAAAGGCTGGAGGGAAGGCTCCCAGGCTCTCCCCTGCACTGCACTACAGAAACAGGGTTAAACAGAGAGGGGGGGGCACTAATTTGGCGTTAGAAATATATAAAAAAGATGCTATAAGGGAAAACACTTATATAAGGTTGTCCCTATATAATTATAGCGTTTTTGGTGTGTGCTGGCAAACTCTCCCTCTGTCTCTCCAAAGGGCTAGTGGGTCCTGTCCTCTATCAGAGCATTCCCTGTGTGTGTGCTGTGTGTCGGTACGTGTGTGTCGACATGTAGGAGGACGATGTTGGTGAGGAGGCGGAGCAATTGCCTGTAATGGTGATGTCACTCTCTAGGGAGTCGACACCGGAATGGATGGCTTATTTAGGGAATTACGTGATAATGTCAACACGCTGCAAGGTCGGTTGACGACATGAGACGGCCGACAAACAATTAGTACCGGTCCAGACGTCTCAAAAACACCGTCAGGGGTTTTAAAACGCCCGTTTACTTTAGTCGGTCGACACAGACACAGACAGGGACACTGAATCCAGTGTCGACGGTGAATAAACAAACGTATTCCTTATTAGGGCCACACGTTAAAGGCAATGAAGGAGGTGTTACATATTTCTGATACTACAAGTACCACAAAAGAGGGTATTATGTGGGATGTGAAAAAACTACCATAGTTTTTCCTGAATCAGATAAATTAAATAAAGTGTGTGATGATGCGTGGGTTCCCCCCGATAGAAAATTATGGGCGGTATACCCTTTCCCGCCAGAAGTTAGGGCGCGTTGGGAAACACCCCTTAGGGTGGATAAGGCGCTCACACGCTTATCAAAACAAGTGGCGGTACCGTCTATAGATAGGGCCGTCCTCAAGGACCAGCTGACAGGAGGCTGGAAAATATCATAAAAAGTATATACACACATACTGGTGTTATACTGCGACCAGCGATCGCCTCAGCCTGGATGTGCAGAGCTGGGGTGGCTTGGTCGGATTCCCTGACTAAAAATATTGATACCCTTGACAGGGACAGTATTTTATTGACTATAGAGCATTTAAAGGATGCATTTCTATATATGCGAGATGCACAGAGGGATATTTGCACTCTGGCATAAAGAGTAAATGCGATGTCCATAACTGCCAGAAGATGTTATGGACACGACAGTGGTCAGGTGATGCAGATTCCAAACGGCACAAAGGTGTATTGCCGTATAAAGGAAGAGGAGTTATTTGGGGTCGGTCCATCGGACCTGGTGGCCACGGCAACTGCTGGAAAATCCACCGTTTTTACCCTAAGTCACATCTCTGCAGAAAAAGACACCGTCTTTTCAGCCTCAGTCCTTTCGTCCCTATAAGATCATATCTGCCCAGGGATAGAGGAAAGGGAAGAAGACTGCAGCAGGCAGCCCATTCCCAGGAACAGAAGCGTTCCACCGCTTCTGACAAGTTCTCAGCATGGCGCTGAGACCGTACAGGACCCCTGGATCCTACAAGTAGTATCCCAGGGGTACAGATTGGAATGTCGAGAAGTTTCCCCTTCGCAGGCTCCTGAAGTCTGCTTTACCAAGGTCTCCCTCCGACAAGGAGGCAGTATGGGAAAAAATTCACAAGCTGTATTCCCAGCAGGTGATAATTAAATTACCCCTCCTACTACAAGAAAAGGGGTATTATTCCACACTATATTGTGGTACTGAAGCCAGAAGGCTAGGTGAGACTTATTCTAAAAAAATTTTTGAACACTTACAAAGGTTCAAATCAAGATGGAGTCACTCAGAGCAGTGATAACGAACCAGGAAGAAGGGGACTATATAGTGTCCCGGGACATCAGGGATGCTTACCTCTATGTCCCAAATTTGCCCTTCTCACTAAGGGTACCTCAGGTTCGTGGTGCAGAACTGTCACTATCAGTTTCAGACGCTGCCGTTTGGATTGTCCACGGCACCCCGGGTCTTTACCAAGGTAATGGCCGAAATGATGATTCTTCTTCGAAGAAAAGCCGTCTTAATTATCCCTTACTTGGACGATCTCCTGATAAGGGCATAGTCCAGGGAACAGTTGGAGGTCGGAGTAGCACTATCTAGGATACTGCTACAACAGCACGGGTGGATTCTAAATATTCCAAAATCGCAGCTGATCCCGACGACACGTCTGCTGTGCCTAGGGATGATTCTGGACACAGTCCAGAAAAAGGTGTTTCTCCCGGAAGAGAAAGCCAGGGAGTTATCAGAGCTAGTCAGGAACCTCCTAAAAACAGTGCATCATTGCACAAGGGTCCTGGTAAAAATGGTGGCTTCCTACGAAGCAATTCCATTCGGCAGATTTCACGCAAGAACTTTTCAGTGGGATCTGCTGGACAAATGGTCCGGATCGCATCTTCAGATGCATCAGCGGATAACCCTATATCCAAGGACAAGGGTGTCTCTCCTGTGGTGGTTATAGAGTGCTCATCTTCTAGAGGGCCGCAGATTCGGTATTCAGGATTGGATGCTGGTGACCACGGAGCCCAGCCCGAGAGGCTGGGGAGCAGTCACACAAGGAAAAAATTTCCAGGGAGTGTGATCAAGTCTGGAGACTTTTCTCCACATAAATATACTGGAGCTAAGGGTAAATTTATAATGCTCTAAGCTTAGCAAGACCTCTGCTTCAAGGTCAGCCGGTATTGATCCAGTGGGAAAAACATCACGGCAGTCGCCCACGTAAACAGACAGGGCGACACAAGAAGCAGGAGGGCAATGGCAAAAACTGCAAGGACTTTTCGCTGGGCGGAAATTCATGTGATAGCACTGTCAGCAGTGTTTCATCCCGGGAATGGAAACTGGGAAGCAGACTTCCTCAGCAGGCACGACCTCCACCCGGGAGAGTGGAAACTTCATCGGGAAGTTTTTTCCACATGATTGTAAACCGTTGGGAAATACCAAAGGTGGACATGATGGCGTCCCGTCTGAACAAAAAACGGGACAGGTATTGCGCCAGGTCAAGAGACCCTCAGGCAATAGCTGTGGACGTTCTGGTAACACCGTGGGTGTACCAGTCGGTGTATGTGTTCCCTCCTCTGCTTCTCATACCTAAGGTGCTGAGAATTATAAGACGTAGAGGAGTAAGAACTATACTCATGGCTCCGGATTGGCCAAGAAGGACTTGGTACCCGGAACTTCAAGAGATGCTTACAGAGGTCTTATGGCCTCTGCCGCTAAGAAGGGACTTGCTTCAGCAAGTACCATGTCTGTTCCAAGACTTACCGCAGCTGCGTTTGTCGGCATGGCGGTGGAAAGCCGGATCCTAAGGGAAAAAGGCATTCCGGAAGAGGTCATTCCTACCCTGGTCAAAGCCAGAAAGGAGGTGACCGCACAACATTATCACCACATGTGGCGAAAATATGTTGCGTGGTGTGAGGCCAGGAAGGCCCCACAAATAAATTTCAACTCGGTCGTTTCCTGCATTTCCTGCAAACAGGAGTGTCTATGGGCCTCAAATTGGGGTCCATTAAGGTTCAAATTTCGGCCCTGTCGATTTTCTTCCAGAAAGAATTGGCTTCAGTTCCTGAAGTCCAGAAGTTTGTCAAGGGAGTATTGCATATACAACCCCCTTTTGTGCCTCCAGTGGCACTGTGGGATCTCAACGTAGTTCTGGGATTCCTCAAATCACATTGGTTAAAACCAGTCAAATCTGTGGATTTGAAGCATCTCACATGAAAAGTGACCATGCCCTTGGCCCTGGCCTGGACCAGGCGAGTGTCAAATTGGTGGTTTTTTCTCAAAAAAGCCCATATCTGTTTGTCCATTCGGACAGGGCAGAGCTGCGGACTCGTCCCCAGTTCTCTCCCTAAGGTGGTGTCAGTGTTTCACCTGAACCAGCTTATTGTGGTGCCTTGCACCTACTAGGGACTTGGAGGACTCCAAGTTGCTAGATGTTGTCAGGGCCCTGAAAATATGTTCCAGGACGGCTGGAGTCAGGAAAACTACTTGCTGTTATCCTGTATGCACCCAACAAACTGGGTGCTCTTGCTTCTAAGCAGACTATTGCTAGTTGGATGTGTAATACAATTCAGCTTGCACATTCTGTGGCAGGCCTGCCACAGCCAAAATATGTAAATGCCCATTCCACAAGGAAGGTGGGCTCATCTTGGGCGGCTGCCCGAGGGGTCTCGGCTTTACAACTTTGCCGAGCAGCTACTTGGTCAGGGGCAAACACGTTTGCTAAATTCTACAAATTTGATACCCTGGCTAAGGAGGACCTGGAGTTCTCTCATTCGCTGCTGCAGAGTCATCCGCACTCTCCCGCCCGTTTGGGAGCTTTGGTATAATCCCCATGGTCCTTTCAGGAACCCCAGCATCCACTAGGACGATAGAGAAAATAAGAATTTACTTACCGATAATTCTATTTCTCGGAGTCCGTAGTGGATGCTGGGCGCCCATCCCAAGTGCGGATTATCTGCAATACTTGTACATAGTTACAAAAATCGGGTTATTATTGTTGTGAGCCATCTTTTCAGAGGCTCCGCTGTTATCATACTGTTAACTGGGTTTAGATCACAAGTTGTACGGTGTGATTGGTGTGGCTGGTATGAGTCTTACCCGGGATTCAAAATTCCTCCCTTATTGTGTACGCTCGTCCGGGCACAGTACCTAACTGGCTTGGAGGAGGGTCATAGGGGGAGGAGCCAGTGCACACCACCTGATCGGAAAGCTTTACTTTTGTGCCCTGTCTCCTGCGGAGCCGCTATTCCCCATGGTCCTTTCAGGAACCCCAGCATCCACTACGGACTCCGAGAAATAGAATTATCGGTAAGTAAATTCTTATTTTCAGTCCCTATTAAATGTTATGCATCGTCTGCTGTATTTGAAACCTGATTTGAAACCTGTTACAATATTTTAAACTTAAATGTAAGTTTAGCACCTACACCAAATATTCATAACATCCTTCCATTGTAATGCAATGTTTTGTAAATGTCTATACAGTACACCGTGTAGTTTTGATTACAAAAAGCCCTATGTTAAAATTAAGAGATGCAACTACTAAAATGTAACTTAGGATGCAGAGAAGAAAGAAAGATTTATCTACACCCAAGACAATGCTTTTTCTTTCGGCTCAGCATGTTAAGTAGCACAAATCAAGAGGAGGAGATTTCAAAAGCTTATATGCTGGCGAAAGAAAATAAAATATTTAGAACTGTTAGAATTTTTTTTAATGTTTACAATTGTGGTAGATGTTCAGTGAAAAAGGATTGCAAGTAGTCTGCAGCACAAAGACCATCTGCAACATATAGCACTGCAACTGTCCATCTGCCTACAAAGCTTGCAGCACCACAACACCTGCAGATATTGTGGCATACAGTATAGTGATGAGCGAGGTTCGGTTTTACTCGGTTTTACTCGGTTCTCAAAACGGCATCTTATTGGCTATCCAAAACACGTGACATCCGTGAGCCAATAAGATGCCGTTTTGAGAACCGAGTAAAACCGAATCCGCTCATCACTAAATTACAGTACATTCACTTTAATATCAGTGTAGTTTACAAAGAACAGTATATTTATTCTAGCAAACGTTGCCACTAAGTAATATGTGGTAATGTATAACCAGCTGTAGTAATGACATAAATCTATGCATTCTTTCTTTGCACATTCTTGGAGTAGAATAGAGATTATTTTCTGAAGCATCGTCCCCTCCAAGCTCTCCTGGCTGTCTGACTTCCAGGAACAACCCTTTTCTTCACCCAGCGGGGTTTGGATATACAGGACTGTTTCGTTAGCCCTGTCAGCTCCTGGAGTATCAATCCATTGCTCACACACACACCCCCACCCCCCTCTGAAGGGCGCGCCGCGCCCTGGGCAGCAATAAACCTCACATTTGGCCAAATACAGTTTGATTAGGCGGCGGAGGCAGTAAATCTTTGATCCCCCGCCATTTTATTGAAAAATCACTGGGACCGAAGCATGCCGTTGGGTGGGCGGGGCTTGATCCTCAGCACTAACCAGCGCCATTTTCTCCACAGAAGCTGCACGAGAAAACGCTGGCTCCCTGGTCTCTCCCCTGCTGAACTTCACAGGCTTGGAAAAAGAGGAGGGGGGCACATTAGCGACGCAGTGAGTGGGAATTGACATATTATATATAAAAAAGCGCTATCTGGACATATTTTTTCCAGTGTTTTTAAGCGCTGATGTGTGCTGGCATACTCTCTATCTGTCTCTCCTTAGGGCCTGGTTGGGGTTTTGTCCCCTTATAGGTTAATCCCTGTGTGTGTGGGGTGTCAGTACGTGTGTGTCGACATGTCAGAGGCGGAAGGCTTCTCCAAGGAGGAGGTGGAGCAAATGAGTGGTGTGTCCCCGTCGGTTGTGCCGACTCCAGATTGGATGGACATGTGGCATATGTTGAATGCAAGTGTGGCATCTTTACATAAAAGGCTTGATAAGGCTGAATTAGGGGGGACATCGGGGTCAATCCTCGGATTGGACCGACTCACAGGGCCCGTCGGGTCTCAAAAGCGTCCCTTAACACAAGACACTACTACCGACACGGATTCTGATTCCAGTGTCGACTATGACAAAGTAAAATTGCACCCTAGGGTGACTAAAACCATTCAGTGTATGATTGTGGCAATAAGGGATGTGTTGCATATTGTGGATGAACCCTCAGTCCCCGACACAAGGGTACACATGTTTAAGGAAAAGAAACAGATTATTAACTTTCCCACATCTCATGAATTAAATGAATTCTTTGGAAAAGCTTGGGAAACTCCGGATAAGAGACCGCAGATCCCCAAAAGAATTTATATGGCATACCCCTTCCCTAAGCAGGACAGGGAGATTTGGGAATCACCCCCCACTGTGGACAAGGCCCTGACGCGCTTGTCCAAGAAAGTGGCGCTACCGTCTCCTGACACAGCAGCCCTTAAGGACCCTGCAGATCGCAGGCAAGAAACTACCTTAAAGTGTATTTATTCTCATACTGGTGCTGTGCTAAGACCGACAATTGCGTCGGCATGGGTGTGTAGTACAATTGCAGCTTGGACAGATGAGCTGACAGATCAATTTGATAATATGGATAAGGATACTATATTCCTAACTCTAGCCCATATTAAAGACGCAGTCTTATTTATGAGGGATGCTCAAAGGGACATTGGATTGCTAGCTTCTAGGGCCAATGCCATGTCTGTCTCAGCGAGAAGATCCTTATGGACTCGCCAATGGACGGGTGATGCGGATTTAAAAAAACATATGGAAGTACTACCCTATAAGGGTGATGTATTGTTTGGGGATGGGCTGACGGACCTGGTTTCCACAGCTACAGCAGGTAAATCAAATTTTTTACCATATATTCCCCAACAGCAAAAGAAAGTAACACCCTATCAGATGCAGTCCTTTCGGTCGCACAAGTCCAAAAGAGGTCGGGGATCCTCTTTCCTCGCCAGAGGTAAGGGCAGAAGCAAGAGAGCACCTGCTTCGGCAGGTGCCCAGTAACAAAAGTCCTCCCCGGCTGCTCCAAAACCCACAGCATGACGCTGGGGCTCCCCTGAGGGAGTCCTCACCAGTGGGGGCACGTCTTCGACTTTTCAGTCAGGCCTGGGTCAGTTCGGACCTGAATCCCTGGGTGTTGGAAATAGTTTCCCAGGGTTACAAATTGGAATTCGAGGAGGTGCCCCAGCGCCGATTATTCAAATCGGCCCTACCAGCTTCCACATCGGAAAGGGATATATAGTGTTAGCTGCAATTCAAACGCTGTGTATACAGCAAGTGATAATCAAGGTTCCCCTGCACCAGCAGGGAAGAGGTTACTACTCAACCCTATTTGTGGTCCCGAAACCGGACGGTTCGGTCAGACCTATTTTGAATCTGAAATCCCTAAACCTGTACATAAAAAGATTCAAATTCAAAATGGAATCTCTCAGAGCGATAATAGCCAACATGGAGGAGGGGGAGTTTATGGTGTCTCTGGGCATAAAGGATGCGTACCTTCATGTCCCCATGTATGCCCCCCATCAGGATGACCTGAGATTCGCTGTACAGGATTGTCATTACCAATTTCAGACGTTGCCGTTTGGACTCTCCACGGCCCCGAGGATTTTCACCAAGATAATGGCGGAAATTATGGTGGTCCTGCGCAAGCATGGAGTCACAATTATCCCATACTTGGACGATCTCCTGATAAAAGCGAGATCAAGGGAGAAATTGCTGAGCAGTGTGGCGCTCTCTCTGAGAGTGCTCCAGCAACACGGTTGGATTCTAAATCTACCGAAGTCACAGTTGATTCCGGCAACTCGACTACCGTTCCTAGGTATGATACTCGATACGGAACAAATGAAGGTCTTCCTCCCAATAGAGAAAGCCCAAGACATCCAGAACATGGTCAGAGACCTGCTAAAACCGAAAAGGGTGTCAGTTCACCAATGCACTCGAGTTCTGGGGAAAATGGTGGCGGCCTACGAGGCCATTCCCTTCGGAAGGTTCCATGCAAAGACTTTTCAATGGGACCTTCTGGACAAGTGGTCCGGGTCCCATCTGCACTTACATCGGAAAATAACTCTGTCCCCAGGGACCAGAGTGTCCCACCTGTGGTGGTTGCAAAGTGCTCACCTCCTGGAGGGTCGCAGGTTCGGAATTCAGGATTGAATTCTGGTTACCACGGACGCGAGCCTCCGAGGATGGGGAACGGTCACACAGGGAAAAAATTTTCAGGGTCTTTGGTCAGACCAGGAGTCCTGTCTACACATCAATGTGTTGGAACTCAGGGCCATTTACAATGGCTTTCGACAAGCGGAGAGTTTTCTTCGAAACCTACCGGTTCTGATTCAATCAGACAATGTCACAGCAGTGGCTCATGTGAACCGCCAAGGCGGGACAAAAAGCAGAGTCGCGATGGCGGAAGCCACAAGGATCCTTCGCTGGGCGGAAAATCATGTAAGCGCTCTGTCAGCTGTCTTCATTCCGGGAGTGGACAACTGGGAAGCAGACTTCATCAGCAGAGACACGATTTCCATCCAGGAGAGTGGGGACTTCATCAAGAAGTCTTTGCAGACGTAACACGTCTTTGGGGAACTCCTCAAATAGACATGATGGCGTCACGCCTCAACAAAAAACTTCGGAGGTATTGCGCCAGGTCTCGGGACCCTCAGGCAGTAGCAGTAGACGCTCTGGTAACACCGTGGGTGTTCAAATCGGTCTACGTGTTTCCTCCTCTTCCTCTCATCACAAAAGTGTTGAGGATCATAAGACAAAGAAGAGTACAAACGATACTAGTTGTCCCAGACTGGCCTCGAAGTGCCTGGTACTCGGATCTACAAGAGATGCTCACAGGAGATCCCTGGCCTCTTCCTCTGAGGGAAGACCTGTTGCAGCAGGGGCCCTGTGTATTTCAAGACTTACAGCGGTTACGTTTGACGGCATGGCGGTTGAACGCCGAATCCTAGCGAGAAAGGGGATTCCGGAAGAGGTCATCCCTACTTTAATAAAGGCTAGGAAGGAGGTGACGATAAAACATTATCACCGTATCTGGCGAAAGTGTGTGTCTTGGTGTGAGACCAAGAATACACCTACGGAAGATTTTCATCTGGGTCGTCTTCTCCACTTCCTACAGACAGGAGTCGATATGGGCCTGAAATTAGGCTCTGTTAAGGTACAGATTTCGTCCCTCTCGATTTTCTTTCAGAAGGAATTGGCTTCTCTTTCAGAAGTCCAGACGTTTGTAAAGGGAGTGCTGCACATCCAGCCCCCTTTTGTGCCTCCAGTGGCACCGTGGGACCTGAACGCGGTGTTGCAGTTCCTAAAATCACACTGGTTTGAACCGCTTAACAAGGTTGAGTTGAAATTTCTTACCTGGAAGGTGGTCATGTTGTTGGCCTTAGCATCAGCAAGGCGAGTGTCAGAATTGGCGGCTTTGTCACACATGAGCCCCTACTTGATTTTTCATGTGGATCGACCTGAATTGAGGACACGTCCGCAATTTTTGCCTAAAGTGGTTTCTTCGTTCCATATGAATCAACCTATTGTGGTGCCTGTGGCTACAAGTGACCTGGAGGATTCCAGGTCCCTGGACGTAGTCAGGGCCTTAAAAATGTATGTAGCCAGGACGGCTAGAATTAGGAAAACAGAGGCTCTGTTTGTCCTGTATGCGGCCAATAAGGTTGGCGCTCCTGCTTCGAAGCAGACTATTGCTCGCTGGATCTGTAATACGATTCAGCAGGCTCACTCTACGGCTGGATTGCCGGTAGCAAATTCGGTTAAGGCCCATTCCACTAGGAAGGTGGGCTCTTCTTGGGCGGCTGCCCGAGGCGTCTCGGCATTACAACTTTGCCGAGCGGCGACTTCGTCGGGGTCAAACACTTTTGCTAAATTCTACAAGTTTGATACCCTGGCTGATGAGGACCTAGCGTTTGCTCAGTCGGTGCTGCAGAGTCATACGCACTCTCCCGCCCGATTGGATGCTTTGGTATAAACCCCATGGTCCTTACGGAGTCCCCAGCATCCTCTAGGACGTAAGAGAAAATAAGATTTTAAACCTACCGGTAAATCTATTTCTCCTAGTCCGTAGAGGATGCTGGGCGCCCGTCCCAGTGCGGAAACTCTGCAAGACTTGTATATAGTTGTTGCTTACATAAGGGTTATGTTACAGTTGACATCAGTCTTGGACCGTTACTGTCGTTTTGTTCATACTGTTAACTGGTTATGTATGATCCAGGTTACATGGTATGATTGGTGTGGGCTGGTATGAATCTTGCCCTTGGATTGCTAAATCCTGCCTTGTATTGTCCATCTCCTCTGGGCACAGTTCTCTAACTGAGGTCTGGAGGAGGGGCATAGAGGGAGGAGCCAGTGCACACCCATAGTCAAAGTTCTTTTTAGGTGCCCTATCTCCAGCGGAGCCCGTCTATACCCCATGGTCCTTACGGAGTCCCCAGCATCCTCTACGGACTAGGAGAAATAGATTTACCGGTAGGTTTAAAATCTTATATTTTTTTTTTGGAAGCTAAGGAGAGGGGAGCTAGTGGAATAATAAGGAGCTAGGCCACAAAGACAGCAGAGGAGGTGCAGGTACTACAGGCTACCCTGCAAGTGGAAATAAATGAAGGGTTCAAAGTCATGACAGTGACCAGCTGGTGAGTATAGGTACAGTAATACATTTTATTTAACCTCTTTTTTTGTTGTTGTTATAACTATTATAAAGTATGGTAATCATGCTCAAATCCTGCCTGAGAAACATAAGTAGTATGCATACCTCCCAACTGACCCGATTTTCGCGGAACAGTCCCGTTTTTTGGGGGCTGTCCCACCCGCGGGCCGCAGTGTCCCGGGGTGGTGGGGCAGTTGGGAGTCTCTGTCTCTCACTGCCCTGCTTAGCAGAGCAGCGGTGAGGGAGAGGGGGCATGCCAGCGGCTCACAGAGCGCTGGGCATGCCCCCTCAGTGACGAAAACGGGTCCTCCCGCGAAGCCACGCCCCCTTTTCGGTATCCCTCTTACTGCAAGGGCAAAGTTGGGAGGTATGAGTATGTAATATGCCATGTTTTGACATATTCTTACTTTTCAAGATATATCAATGATTCAAAATTAATTTTAAGCTTTCATTTCTATAATGCAGTTCATAAGAAAGCTTAAACATGAAATGTCTGTTATCCTTTGTCTCACCTGGCTCCATTAAAATGTGTGTTTAAGTGTTGACACTCCCTTAAAAAATGTATTAACCAGATTATCCATACACTAGTATTGCCCCCTTAATATACTGATATATTTATAGTGGCCATTTGAAAATATCTAGATGAAGTGTGCAAAATGAGTTCTCTGTCCTGACCATATCTGATCGATGTGGAGTGAGATCCGCAGGATTTAAAAATCCATTCAAGGCTAGATTTATGGCCTGCTGGGTCTTACTGGTTTGAATATTGGAAGGTGTGAGCACCTTAAGTCTAAAGCTTGAGTGCCTACATCAGTGGTTCCTGAACTTTTTTGAATCACGGAGCCCTAGACTATCAGGATTTCTTTCACGGCACCCCTAGGCCAAAAGTTTCTTATTGAGAAATGTAGAAAGAATTATTAAATTAAGTAAATTGTGTTTATGTCATTCTTCAGTTCAATTGTGTGGTGAGGGACAGGATTTGCTTCGGTTTGTCCACATATTTTATGATTGACAGGAGCCAGCAATTGGTTTTGCCTGTTATATTGACAATAAATAATTTTAACTGGTCATGAACCACCAATCCAAGGCACTCTTGCAAGTGTCTTGAGGCACCCCAGGGTGCCACGGCAGACAGTTTGAGAACCACTGGCCTACAGTACATCAATGTTAGACTGCAATTTAGATTTGACAGAGGTTTTTTCTGTACCAGTTGTGCCACCAAGTGGTAATTTATTTTATTGCAGTTATGAAGACTGCAGTAACCATAATATCTATTCTGTAAAGATCTGTTTAGAACTAGGTTGTGAATTCTAATGCTTCCACATACTAAGCAATAAACACCTCTTGAGTATTGCTACCTGGTTCAGATGTCTCCTCGTCAGCATCGTTGCAGAATACTATTATAAAAAGTTAATACAGTAGCAGAAAAGGCATTTATAATTGAGTGAAATTGTTCCTCCTGCCAGTGTCTTTACTCTTGAGCATCTGATACAGAACCAAATGTAGGATTTCTAGAGGGGTGGTTTCCAAATGCTTGGCTTTAGACCCAAGTGTGACCAGCCCATGAAGAGGTCATATTTAGCAGTTAACAAACTAAATAGTCAGTGCCGGCGCTAACTGCTCAGCAGATCCTTCAAAACAGGAATGTGCGATGCTAGAGAGGCGTTCTCCCCGCTCTGCCGCTGCTGCTGGCTGCCATTGCGCTGCTGTCACACAGTATGACAGGGAGCATAGCCAGCAGCGTAATGCACGGCTTCACTCAGTGGCGGATCCTGGATGCGGGGTTGCTCCCAGTCCGCTCCTCACCTCCTTGTGTCCGGGCATAATGAGATCCTCCTGACGCCTGCTGTCTGGATCCCAAGGATTACAGTAGCATAGCAGACAGAGGACAGCGATGTGGAGCGGCTCCTGGCCCTTAGCAGTAGCCAGTATAGCAGCTCTTGGGACTGGGGTATGTGTTTGGCAACCTTCAAGCCTGTTCTAATGTATTACACTTTCTCATGCTCACACATATTCTGTAAAGGATCGGTATGAGATCCCACTGGCCGGGATACCGAACATCAGGATCCCGACATCGGCATCCCGAGCTGCGGAATGCCAGCAGTGGGGCGAGTGCAACTAAGCCCCTTCTGGGCTTGCCACAGGTTCTATTCTCCCTCCATGGGTGTCGTGGACCCATACCCATACGTCAGGCATGTCCAAACTGCGGCCCTCCAGCTGTTGTGAAACTACATATCCCAGCATGCCCTGACACAGTTTTGCTGTCTGAGCTGTGTCAAGGCATGCTGGGATGTGTAGTTTCTCAACAGCTGGAGGGCTGCAGTTTGGACATGCCTGCCATACGTGGACCCATACTATTGTCTTTTTTCAACCTTAGATACTATGTTACTAACCCAATTGTGGATGCTCATATGTCATACACAATTGCAAAATTACCCAAAACATCTTTAAACAGTATCCAATTAGCCCGATCCGTTTTCGCCCAATAAAAACAGCCAGAAATTGCAATTAATGAACGATGGTCATTATAGTGGTATCCAATTAAAGGAAGTTTTCATCAGCCGAAAACCGACCCAAAGTCGTGTGATAACACATGGGATCGGGGATAAGTTCCCAATCCCATGTGTTATCGTGGCTCCAGAAGCCTGCTTATTGCGGATTATGCTTTGGGTGCCTGAGGCATCGGGGCTAATAGGACAGCCCATGGCGAAACAGTTACCCGTGGTCATTGGATACTCCCCAATGTATCACAAGCACACTGCCCCTGCAGTATGCTAAAATTGTCCTCTCTGAACTCTATATTCCTGGTGGCTTCTTGAATTCACACTCACTTTGTATGACCTCTGTATATTCACATTAAGTTCTGTACTATACAAACTCTGTTATCTCTCTGCTTACACCCTTTGCCTCTTCACAGTCACCTAGCAACCCCTATGTTGTCAGACCCACCTGGCGACCCCTCACTGCACTGCACCTGCCTGGTGACGCCGCTGCTCTGCATCCACCTGTGGACCCCTGCCTTCTCAATACCTGGCTGCAGACCCCTCTTTACCCCTAACCCCTGTCCATACTCACACTCACCCAGTCACCCCTGTGCATGCACACGTCTGGTGCCCCATGCCATGCTGATGCAAGTCATAGTTCATTCATATATCAGTAGAATTTGTTTCTCCCCTCTCCTCACAATAGCAACACTTTCTCTACTCACCAGTAGTGGAATTACCGCTAAGCAACACAAGCGGCCACATAGGATCCAGGCCGTACAACACACCCCTTCTCCCCTCCCCTTGACTACTACTGTGGGCATTATGTATAAGCAGCACTACTACCGTAGGCATTATGTGTATAAGGGGCACTACTATTGGGGCATTATGGGGGTCATTCCGAGTTGTTCGCTCTGTATTTTTTTTCTCGCAACGGAGCGATTAGTCGCTAATGCGCATGCGCAATGCCCGCAGTGCGACTGCGCCAAGTAAATTTGCTATGCAGTTAGGTATTTTACTCACGGCATTACGAGGTTTTTTCTTCGTTCTGGTGATCGTAATGTGATTGACAGGAAGTGGGTGTTTCTGGGCGGAAACAGGCAGTTTTATGGGTGTGTGCGAAAAAAACGCTACCGTTTCTGGGAAAAACGCGGGAGTGGCTGAAGAAACGGAGGAGTGTCTGGGCGAACGCTGGGTGTGTTTGTGACGTCAAACCAGGAACGACAAGCACTGAACTGATCGCAGATGCCGAGTAAGTGTGGAGCTACTCAGAAACTGCTAAGAAGTGTCTATTCGCAATTCTGCTAATCTTTCGTTCGCAATTTTGATAAGCGAAGATTAACTCCCAGTAGGCGGCGGCTTAGCGTGTGCAAAGCTGCTAAAAGCAGCTTGCGAGCGAACAACTCGGAATGACCCCCTATGTGTATAAGCGGCACTACTATTGTGGGCAGTATGTGTAAGGGGCACTACTGTGGGCATTATGTGAATAAGGGTCACTACTACAGTGGGCATTATGTGTATAAGCAGCACTACTACTGTAGGCATTATGTGTATAAGGGGCACTACTCTTGTGGGGATTATATGTAAGGAGCACTACTACTGGGGGCATTATGTGTATAATCGGCACTACTGGGACATTATGTGTAAGGGCACTACTACTGTGGACATTGTGTGTAAGGGGTATTACTGTGTAGAGTAACGTGAATAAGGAGCACGGCTGTGTGACATAACGTGAATACAGGACACTACTACGTGGTGTAATCTAAATCAGAGGCGCTACTTGCTATGTAATGCAAATAAGATTGTGCTACTGTGTGGTGTTATTTGAATTGGGAGTACTTTTGCGTGGCCACGCCCTTCCTTGTTAGACCACACACCTTTATAGAGAAAGGCGCACACTCTTTCCTTATTAAATATATGAAGGAGGGAGCACATTTATAGTTTACTGGTGGGCACCGAACAACCTAGCACCGTCCCTGCCCGCAGACTAACCCTAATCCTCCCCGGGTATGCCTCTGACCCCCACCACCTGCAGCCTAACCCCCCAATCCCGCAGCCTTCCCCTAACCTACACCCCGCAGCCTTAACCTAACCTCTTTACCCCCATGGCAATGATGAGTCCCATCAGACCTCGATCAGGATAACTGCATTCGATATCCCGTAGCCGGCATGTCGAGAGGCCAGCTAAGGGAAACTGGGGATCACAAGAAAAGTTTATCTTGATGTTTAAAGCCCCCAGACCTAGGCCCGGCACTATCCGCTCAGCAGAGGGATGCAAAACAGGGAGGCGCCAGGCTTGAGAGGCACTCTCCCTACTCTGCATCCCTATTGCTGCATGGTGACAGCAGCCTGAATACTCCCCTCCGTTCTCCCCTTGACAGCGTCAGTGTTCAGCAGCAGGACTCGGAATGGGGGCGGCGCCACATGGGACCAAGGGGCAGAGCTACTGGGGGCGAGGCCGGAGCGACACAGGAACACCAGGGTGCTAGTACAGAAGATGATCTGGGCCAGCCAGACTGTTAGGTAAGTGGAGGGAAAGAATGAGTGAGAAAGTGTGTGTGTGTGTGTGTGTGTGTGTGTGTGTGTATATGTATGTCTGTATGTACTGTATGTATGTGTGTGTGGGCGTTACGTGTATAAGCAGTACTTCTGTAGGCATTATGTATGAGTGGTGCTTCTGCTATGGTTATTATGTTTAAGGGGCACTACTACTATGGGCATTACTTATAAGGGGCGCTACTACTATGGGCATTATATATAAATATGGCGGTGCAGGGAGGTACTGGTAAGAAATTGCCAGCTGGTACGCAATACCACTGACCCAACCGCCATGCTTGCAGCCGTTGCTGCATGAGGGGAGGACAGCGCAGCGAGCGCCTCTTCTGCCCCTCACTGCTCAGTCTGGTCTCCAAAGTCCGGTAGCGGCGTGAATCTTAAATGGGGGGGTGGGGGGGCGATATGCATTGTGGGGGCATATGTGGCACTGTGGGGGCATTTGTGTATCTGGCACTGTGGTGGCATGTGTATCTGGCACGGTGGGGGCATTTGTGTATGTGGCACTGTGGGTGGGGGCATATGTGGCACTGTGGGTGGGTGCATTTGTGTATCTGGCACTGGGGCATATGTGTATCTGGCACTGTGAGGGCATTTTTTTATCTGGCACGGCGAGGGCATATCTGGCACTGTGGGGTCATGTGTGTATCTGGCACTGTGGGAGCATATCTGGCACTGTAGGGGCATATGTGTATCTGGCAGAAGCGTAGCTAGGCTTTTTGGAGCCCAGGGCAAGATGGAAAATGGCGCCCCCCCCCAAAAAAAAAAAAAAACAGCAAAAGAAGCATGTGCGCGTGCCGAAAAAATGGGCGTGACCACGCACCAGAAGGGGTGTGGCCACGCACCAGAAGGGGTGTGGCCACTGAAAATGGCCCACAGTGCCAGTTACATTGCCCCACAGTGCCAGATACATACCCCACAGTGCCAGATACATGCCCCACAGTGCCAGTTACATTGCCTGATACATTTCCCCACAGTGCCAGTTACATTGCCAGATACATTGCCCCACAGTGCCAGTTACATTGCCCCACAGTGCCAGATACGTTGCCCCTCAGTGCCAGATACGTTGCCCCACAGTGCCAGATACATTGCCCCACAGTGCCAGATACATTGCCCCACAGTGCCAGATACATTGCTTCACTGTGCCAGATACATGCCCCACTGTGCCAGATACATGCCCCACAGTGCCAGATACATGCCCCACAGTGCCAGATACATGCCCCACAGTGCCAGATACATTGCCGCACAGTGCCAGTTACATTGCCAGATACATTTTCCCACAGTGCCAGTTACATTGCCAGTTACATTGCCCCACAGTGCCAGTTACATTGCCCCACAGTGCCAGATACATGCCCCACTGTGCCAGATACATTGCCCCACTGTGCCAGATACATTGCCCCACTGTGCCAGATACATTTCCCCACAGTGCCAGATACATTGCCCCACAGTGCCAGATACATTGCCCCACTGTGCCAGATACATGCCCCACTGGGGATCCGGTCTGAAGATCGACAGTATCTAGGTCGACAATGTTTAGGTCGACCACTATAGGTCGACAGTCACTAGGTCGACATGGATGGAAGGTCGACAGGGTTTCTAGGTCGACATGTGCTAGGTCGACAGGTCTAAAGGTCGACATGAGTTTTTCACATTTTTTTTTTCTTTTTTTTGAATTTTTTCATACTTAACGATCCATGTGGACTATGATTGGAACGGTAATCTGTGCCAAGCGAAGCGGTAGCGGAGCGAAGGCACCATGCCCGAAGTATGGCGAGCGAAGCGAGCCATGCGAGGGGACGCGGTGCACTAATTTGGGATCCCGGTCACTCTACGAAGAAAACGACGCCCAAAAAAAATAAATCCTCATATTGACCTTTAGACCTGTCGACCTAGCACATGTCGACCTAGAAACCCTGTTGACCTTCCATCCATGTCGACCTAGTGACTGTCGACCTATAGTGGTCGACCTAAACATTGTCGACCTAGATACTGTCGATTTGATGAACTACACCCGCCCCACTGTGCCCCACTGTGCCAGATACATGCCCCACTGTGCCAGATACATGCCCCACTGTGCGGTGCGGTGCCCCCCCCCCCCTCCCTCCCTCCCCGTTCACTCACCGCCTGTTGTTGTGTCTGTGAGGGGAGGAGAGCGCAGCGCATCGCCTCTCCTTCCCCTCACCGCTCCCGGTCTCCGGCGGCTGTGTGGCTCCGGTTCGACAGCCAATCAGGAGCCGTTCCGCAAGCTCTGATTGGCTAACGCCGGAGACCGGACACACGCAGCGCTGCTGGCAGCACTGCTAGTGCTCTGGCGGCGGTGAGGGGAGGGAGAGACGCTGCGCTCTCCTCCCCTCACATTTCAGGGTAATGGGGGCGAGTGGGGCATGGTGCCCTGGCCGCAGGCGGCGCCCCCCTCTCCTGGGCCTGCCAAGGCGCCCAGGGCACGTGCCCCACTCACCCTACCCTAGATACGCCTCTGGTATCTGGCACTATTGGGGTCATATGTGTATCACGCCCGCATTTTCATTGGCCGTGCCCCAGGTGGCATGTAGCCACACTCATTTTTTGGCGCACGCACACAGTACCACTGAGTTGTTCTTTCTACTTGCACCACTGGGTGCTACTACTATGAGCATTAGTAATAATGGGCGCTACTACTATGGGCATTATATATAAGGGGCAATACTACTATGTGCATTACGTATAAGGGGCACTACTACTATGGGCATTACATATAAGCGGTGCTACGAATATGGGCATTCTGTTTAAGGAGCGCTACTGCTATGTGCATTACGTTTAAGTGGCGCTACTGCTCTGGGCACCTTTGTAAAGTATGGGAGGGCGCAATTGTATAGTTTGCAGGAGTGCGACGAACACCCTAGCACCGGCCCTGTATGTAGTGTTCCTCATTCAAAGTGCCGTGTATGTAATAATTCATAGATAGCATAACCAGACAGGACTAGGCTTCCTAAGCACACATTCTCCCACCTCATGTTTAGATGCCTGTCATTTTTAGTTTTTCCAATATATGTTTATTCATTAAAAAAGAAGAAACCACACAATACAGGATACAAAATGGTTGAAAAATAGCGCAACACGCGCAGTTTAAAAATATAAATAGACTCTTACACAGATTTATGATCAAAACAGATACCAAATGTAACAAGAATCCAAAACATTACACAGTATAAATCGGGTAAACCATGTAATGGGCCCTATACACTGGCCGATTACACTGAAAGATATGAACGATCTTGTTCATTAATGAGCGAGATATCGTTCATGTCTTGAGGCGTGGCCCCGCACTTGTTGATCGTTGGTGCCAGCTTGTTTAAACATATAGGCCAATATGCACAATCTCGTCCATATTAGCATGCAGGGCTATGAGACCGGGTGACGGGGGGAGTGAAGAAACGTCACTCTCCCCCATCAGCCCCCCCCCCCCCCCCTCTCCTCGCTGCTGGGCAGAGCTGGCCCTAACCAATATGATGCCCTAGGCAAGATTTTGTCTGTTGTCCCCTAGCACCACCGCTAGTTCAGCCTATGACCCTGCACCCCTTTCCCAGCACCATCACCCATAGAAGTCCTTATTTTGGTGTTCCAAACTACCTTTATTTTAAATAGGAACAGTACGCCCAAAAAGGGGTGTGTTTTTGCTGGCAAGGGTCATGGCCACACAATAGTACCAATTTAAATTGCGCTACACAGTACTGCAACTTTATTATCACACTGAATTGCTCCTTATTTACTTTACACCACACCATATTGCTCTTTATTCACATTAGACCACACAGTAGTGCCCTTTCTATACGTAACACCACACAGTAGAGCACCTTATACACATAATGCCACATTAGTATGCCTTTATACACATAATACCACACAGTAATGCCCCTTACACATATAACACACATTATTAATGTCCTTATAAACATAATGCACCTTACACATTATACCAACCTTTATTAATGCCTTTATACACATAATGTCCCTTACACATATGCCGCAATTATTAGTTCCCTTATACACATAATGTCCCTTACACATATACTGCACATCATTAATGTCCTTATACACATAATAACGCACATAGTGCCCCTTACACATATGTCGCACATTATTAATGCCCTTATACACATGACACACATAGTACCCCTTAGATATATGCCACACATTATTAATGCATTTATGCACATGACATGCATAATGCCCCTTACACATATGCCGAATACTATTGCACAACCAACCCACTCGCACACAGCACTCACACGGCCGTTTACACTGTGACCTCTGCCTCTGCTTGGATACAGATGTGTCCTCATAAATCTTGCCTCAATACACCATGCAGCAGGAGATGCCTGGCATGGGTCAGCTGGCAGCTCTGCTAACTTCGAGCGCCTTTTTTTAAATGAAAATGCATCTTATTTGCACTGCATTATGCCTAGGATACACAAGCAGCTTCTGCTGTTTAAAATGATCTGTGGCATGCCTATATTCTGTGTGCGACTGTGGCTGTATCTGCATATGAAATGTTACACAGAGTATAGGCATGCCGCATATAATTTCTCTGACGTCCTAGTGGATGCTGGGAACTCTGTAAGGACCATGGGGAATAGACGGGCTCCGCAGGAGACTGGGTACTCTAAAGAAAAGATTAGGTACTATCTGGTGTGCACTGGCTCCTCCCTCTATGCCCCTCCTCCAGACCTCAGTTAGAATCTGTGCCCGGCCAGAGCTGGGTGCTCCTAGTGGGCTCTCCTGAGCTTACTAGTAAAGAAAGTATTTATTAGGTTTTTTATTTTCAGTGAGCTTCTGCTGGCAACAGACTCACTGCTACGTGGGACTAAGGGGAGAGAAGCAAACCTACCTGCTTGCAGCTAGTTTGTGCTTCTTAGGCTACTGGACACCATTAGCTCCAGAGGGTTCGAACACAGGCACCTGTCCTCGATCGTCCGTTCCCGAAGCCGCGCCGCCGTCCCCCTTGCAGAGCCAGAAGAACAGAAGCTTGAAGACGACGAAATTGGCGGCTGAAGACTCCTGTCTTCATTAAAGTAGCGCACAGCACCGCAGCTGTGCGCCATTGCTCCCAGCACACTTACACACTCCGGTCACTGTAGGGTGCAGGGCCCTGGGGGGGGGGGGGGGGGGACGCCCTGGGCTGCAATTGAAGTACCTTTGGCATAAAAAAATACATATATACAGTCTAGCACCGTATATATGTAAAAAACCCCGCCATTTTTTTAACATGGAAAGCGGGACAGAAGCCCGCCACTGAGGGGCCTTCTTCCTCAGCACACCAGCGCCATTTTCTCTTCACAGCTCCGCTGGAAGCAGCTCCCCAGGCTCTCCCCTGCAGTATCCAGGTACAAGACGGGTTAAAAAGAGAGGGGGAGCACATAAATTTAGGTGCAAATAATACAAAAAAAGCAGCTATTGGGTAAATCACTTATTAGCGCTGTGGTGTGTGCTGGCATACTCTCTCTCTGTCTCCCCAAAGGACTTTGTGGGGTCCTGTCCTCAGTCTGAGCATTCCCTGTGTGTGTGCGGTGTGTCGGTACGGCTGTGTCGACATGTTTGATGAGGAAGGTTACGTGGAGGCGGAGCAAGGGCAGATTAGTGTGGTGTCGCCCCCGTCGGGGCCGACACCTGATTGGATGGATATGTGGAAGGTCTTAAATGACAATGTAAACTCCTTACATAAAAGGTTTGATGATGCTGCAGCCTTGGGACAGCCGGGGTCTCAGCCCCCGCCTGCCCAGGCGACTCAGAAACTGTCAGGGGCTCATAAACGCCCTCTATCTCAGATGGTTGACACAGATGCCGACACGGAGTCCGACTCCAGTGTCGACGATGATGAGGCACATTTACAGTCTAAAATGACCAAGGCCATCCGATACATGATTATTGCAATGAAAGATGTTTTACACATTTCTGAGAGTAACCCTGTTAATACCAAGAGGGTTTATATGTTTGGGGAGAAAAAGCAACCAGTGACTTTTCCCCCATCTGATGAATTAAATGAATTGTGTGAAGAAGCGTGGAGTTCCCCTGATAAGAAATTAGTGATTTCTAAGAGGTTACTGATGGCGTACCCTTTCCCGCCAACGGACAGGTTACGTTGGGAAACATCCCCTAGGGTGGACAAGGCGCTGACACGCTTATCTAAAAAGGTGGCCCTGCCGTCTCAGGATACGGCCGCCCTTAAGGAGCCTGCGGATAGAAAGCAGGAAGCTATCCTGAAGTCAGTGTATACACACTCTGGTACTCTACTGAGACCTGCTATTGCTTCAGCCTGGATGTGTAGTGCTGTAGCAGCGTGGACAGATACTCTGTTAGACGACATAGATTCCCTCGACAGAGATACTGTTTTGCTAACCCTGGGCCATATCAAAGACATCGTCTTATATATGCTGGATGCTCAGAGGGACATTTGCCTGCTGGGCTCTAGAATTAATGCTATGTCCATTTCTGCCAGGAGGGTCTGATGGACTTGGCAATGGACAGGAGATGCTGATTCTAAAAAACACATGGAGGTTTTGCCTTATAAGGGTGAGGAATTGTTTGGGGACGGTCTGTCGGACCTCGTGTCTACAGTGACAGCTGGAAAGTCGACTTTCTTGCCTCAGGTTTCCTCACAGCCTAAGAAAGCACCGTATTATCAAATGCAGTCCTTTCGTTCCCAAAAAGGCAAGAGGGTCAGGGGCGCATCCTTTCTTGCCAGAGGCAAGGGTAGAGGTAAGAAGCTGCACCATGCAGCCAGTTCCCAGGAACAAAAGTCCTCCCCTGCTTCCACTAAGTCCACCGCATGACGTTGGGGCTCCACAGGCGGAGCCAGGTGCGGTGGGGGCCCGTCTCCGAAACTTCTGCAGCCAGTGGGTTCGCTCACAGGTGGATCTCTGGGCTATACAAATTGTATCTCAGGGATACAAGCTGGAATTCGAAGCGACTCCCCCCCGCCGTTACCTTAAATCAGCCTTGCCAGCTTCCCCCATGGAAAGGGAGGTAGTGCTGGCGGCAATTCACAAGCTGTACCTCCAGAAAGTGATTGTCAGGGTCCCCCTCCTTCAACAGGGAAGGGGTTACTATTCCACAATGTTTGTGGTACCGAAACCGGACGGTTCGGTGAGACCCATTCTGAATTTAAAATCCTTGAACACTTATATAAAGAAATTCAAGTTCAAAATGGAATCGCTCAGAGCGGTTATTGCAAGCCTGGAAGAGGGGGATTTTATGGTATCGCTGGACATCAAAGATGCTTACTTGCATGTCCCCATTTACCCAACTCACCAGGAGTACCTCAGATTTGTGGTACAGGACTGTCATTACCAATTCCAGACGTTGCCGTTTGGCCTGTCCACGGCACCGAGAATATTTACCAAGGTAATGGCCGAAATGATGATACTCCTTCGGCAGAAGGGAGTTATAATTATCCCGTACTTGGACGATCTCCTCATAAAGGCGAGGTCCAGGGAGCAGTTGTTGATCAGAGTAGCACTCTCTCAGGAAGTGTTACTACAGCACGGCTGGATTCTGAATGTTCCAAAGTCACAGCTGATTCCTACGACGCGTCTGCTTTTCCTGGGCATTATTCTGGACACAGAACAGAAGAAGGTGTTTCTCCCGGTGGAGAAAGCCAAGGAATTAGCATCTCTGGTCAGGGACCTCCTGAAACCAAAACAGGTATCGGTGCATCACTGCACGCGAGTCCTGGGAAAGATCGTGGCTTCATACGAAGCCATTCCCTACGGCAGGTTCCATGCGAGGATTTTTCAGTGGGATCTGTTGGACAAGTGGTCCGGATCGCATCTTCAGATGCATCGGCTGATCACCCTGTCCCCGAGGGCCAGGGTGTCTCTTCTGTGGTGGCTGCAGAGTGCTCACCTTCTCGAGGGCCGCAGGTTCGGCATTCAGGACTGGGTCCTGGTGACCACGGATGCAAGCCTCCGAGGATGGGGAGCAGTCACTCAGGGAAGAAACTTCCAAGGGCTGTGGTCAAGTCTGGAGACTTCTCTACACATAAATATACTGGAATTAAGGGCCATTTACAACGCCCTGAGTCAAGCAGCGCCCCTGCTTCAAAACCGGCCAGTGCTGATTCAGTCAGACAACATCACCGCAGTCGCTCATGTAAATCGCCAGGGCGGCACAAGAAGCAGGATGGCAATGGCGGAAGCCACAAAGATTCTGCGATGGGCGGAGAATCACGTGCAAGCACTGTCAGCAGTGTTCATTCCGGGAGTGGACAACTGGGAAGCAGACTTCCTCAGCAGACACGACCTCCACCCGGCGGGAGAATGGGGACTTCATCAAGAAGTCTTCCAACTGATTGCAAACCGATGGGAACTGCCACAGGTGGACATGATGGCGTCCCGCCTCAACAAAAAGCTAAAAAGATATTGCGCCAGGTCAAGGGACCCTCAGGCGATAGCTGTGGACGCCCTAGTGACACCGTGGGTGTACCAGTCGGTATATGTGTTTCCTCCTCTTCCTCTCATACCAAAAGTACTGAGAATAGTAAGAAAGAGAGGAATAAGAACAATACTCATTGTTCCGGACTGGCCAAGAAGGACTTGGTACCCGGAACTGCAAGAAATGCGCACAGAGGACCCATGGCCTCTGCCTCTCAGACAGGACCTGCTGCAACAAGGGCCCTGTCTGTTCCAAGACTTACCGCGGCTGCGTTTGACGGCATGGCGGTTGAACGCCAGATCCTAGCGGAAAAAGGCATTCCGTATGAAGTTATTCCTACGCTGATAAAGGCTAGGAAAGACGTGACAGCAAAGTATTATCACCGTATATGGCGGAAGTATGTTGCTTGGTGTGAGGCCAGGAAGGCCCCTACAGAGGAATTCCAACTGGGTCGTTTCCTGCACTTCCTACAGTCAGGCGTGACTATGGGCCTAAAATTGGGGTCCATAAAGGTCCAGATTTCGGCCCTATCCATTTTCTTTCAAAAAGAACTGGCTTCACTGCCTGAGGTTCAGACATTTGTTAAGGGAGTGCTGCATATTCAGCCCCCTTTTGTGCCACCAGTGGCACCCTGGGATCTTAACGTTGTGTTGGATTTCCTGAAATCCCACTGGTTTGAGCCACTTAAGACCGTGGAACTAAAGTATCTCACGTGGAAAGTGGTCATGCTGTTGGCCTTAGCATCGGCTAGGCGTGTGTCGGAGTTGGCGGCTTTGTCATGTAAAAGCCCATATCTGATCTTCCATATGGACAGGGCAGAATTGAGGACTCGTCCCCAATTTCTCCCAAAGGTGGTGTCATCGTTTCATTTGAACCAACCTATTGTGGTGCCTGCGGCTACTCGGGATTTGGAGGACTCCAAGTTGCTGGACGTAGTCAGGGCTTTGAAAATATATGTTTCCAGAACGGCTGGAGTCAGGAAGACTGACTCGCTGTTTATCCTGCATGCACCCAACAAGCTGGGTGCTCCTGCTTCAAAGCAAACTATTGCTCGCTGGATCTGTAACACGATTCAGCAGGCTCATTCTGCGGCTGGATTGCCGCATCCAAAATCAGTAAAAGCCCATTCCACAAGGAAGGTGGGCTCTTCTTGGGCGGCTGCCCGAGGGGTCTCTGCTTTACAGCTTTGCCGAGCGGCTACTTGGTCGGGTTCAAACACATTTGCAAAGTTCTACAAGTTTGATACCCTGGCTGAGGAGGACCTTGTGTTTGCTCATTCGGTGCTGCAGAGTCATCCGCACTCTCCCGCCCGTTTGGGAGCTTTGGTATAATCCCCATGGTCCTTACGGAGTTCCCAGCATCCACTAGGACGTCAGAGAAAATAAGAATTTACTCACCGGTAATTCTATTTCTCGTAGTCCGTAGTGGATGCTGGGCGCCCGTCCCAAGTGCGGACTTTCTGCAATACGTGTATATAGTTATTGCTTAACTAAGGGTTATTGTTATGAGCCATCCGTTGAGTGAGGCTCAGTTGTTGTTCATACTGTTAACTGGGTAAGGTATCACAAGTTGTAAGGTGTGATTGGTGTGGCTGGTATGAGTCTTACCCTGGATTCAAAATTTCCTTTCCTTGTAATGTCAGCTCTTCCGGGCACAGTTTCCCTAACTGAGGTCTGGAGGAGGGGCATAGAGGGAGGAGCCAGTGCACACCAGATAGTACCTAATCTTTTCTTTAGAGTGCCCAGTCTCCTGCGGAGCCCGTCTATTCCCCATGGTCCTTACGGAGTTCCCAGCATCCACTACGGACTACGAGAAATAGAATTACCGGTGAGTAAATTCTTATTTTTAATCAGCAGAAGCTGCTGGTACCCCTAGGCATAGCAAATGCCCCAGGCGTTTGCCTATGCCTAGGGCCGGCTCTGCCGCTGGGTCACCCATCGGCCGTAGGGCACCTCGGCAAGTGTGTATGTCCCTTAAGACATCTAAAGAAAACAAGAAATTAAACAGGTCAACAAAGAAAAGACATCACACAAAAAGTGAGAATACAGGACAGAAGGGGAAGTGGGAAGTATTGGAAGCCCTAGAATACAGATAGAGAGCATATTACAGGCATGCTCTCCCCCTGCCTGTCGATTCTTGATGCTGGTAGCTGCTCTCTAGCCTTTCATGTTCCGTTCACTGATTGAGTCCTCAGATCAACACACAGAGCGTACTTGGTAGGAGAAGCTGTTGTCACTTGGCATGAGCAGCAGCTCCGCTCCATCCCTTATGCTGCATATTGCAGATGCAGCTCTACTTAAATCGTACGAGAAATAACTGCTATTGTCATGGTTCAAGCCTCTGGCCAGTTCGGGGAAGGAAGGATTCCGGGCATCTAGAAAGCACCCCCGTGTTTGCCTACAGTATGTGACAGAATGAACCTCAAACTGAACCTTGGCTTTGGGGCATTCTTATTTTTTTTGAACTTACCAAATATAACAGATAATTTTGAAATTTTAATGTTAAATCAGAGGTTCCAATATTGGTTTTCAAGGTACTCTAACAGTCTAGATCAGGCATTCCTAACCACGGTCCTCAAGGTACACCAACAGTGCAGGTTTTAGTGTTATCCAGGCTGCAGCACCGTGGTTGGGAATGCCTGCTCTGGATTTTAAGGATATCCATGCTAGACCACAGGTGACATAGGGAGAAATTCAGACTGGATCGCTGCTGCAGCAGCAGCGATTGCAGTCTGAAGCCCTTTGTGGAGTGCGCACCCCGGGAGGCCCAGCGAGATGCTAACAGCATCTCAGGGCTGTGATCGTCTCTGCCTGATTGACAGGCAGAGGCGAGGGGGGGCGTGCCAACAGTGCTAGAACGCCGTTGGCAGGGCACGGTCCAGACAATGCCGTCGTGTCCGGAACGTTGTGGGGGCTGACCGCAGCTGCACGACGTCGCAGCTAGGCCGAGCAGGCAAGGAGCTACTCTCCAGGTGTGAAAGCGCGATGCTTTAACTATCTTGGGGGGGAGCCTGACATGTGTGGCGGACTCGCCCTGTTCTGGGCATCCCCCCGCATGTCAGATAAACTGATCGTAGATGTGCTAAATTTAGCACTTCTACGATCAGATCTGAATTACCCCCTTAGTTAGTACCTCAGTCAAATTGAATTAACCATCGGTGCTCAACCATGGACATCTTTAAAACTACAATTGTTAGGGTGCCTTGGGGACCGAGTTTGGGAACCACTGGTTAAATGATTACTTAAACACAGAGGACAAAATAATATGGAATGTGGAAAGACAAGTGGTATAAGTTAATTGACGCGGGATGTGAACATGTGGAATACATACTATATACTGACTGCCGGCTGTCAAGATACAGACAGCGGCATCCTGGCCACCAGGCACGTGCGGTGAGCTAAATGGCTCAGGAGGCACTGGCTAGCCCCAGAGTCAGATTTATATGCAATATGAGCCAAAACGTACATCTGGGCATTATACACGGGTGTAGCAGTATAAACGCCTAGAAATTTGGTGAGTTTTGATAAGAAATGAGCGGAAAAGATAGACAGGTGAGGCACTGCCTCACCTGCCATAGACTTTTTACTCCAGAGTTTTGGCTATAAAAATGATTAGAATAATGCAAAGAAGATATTTCAAACAGATTATTTGTATTTTTCATATACTTTATACAGTAAAAACTCTGGCTCGAATGATAGTATGACAGGAAAGGCTCTGCCTCACCCCACCGCACGTCACTGCTGGCTACCAGTGTGCTGGCAGCGGAGCAAGAGCTAGACATCTCTTTTCACGCTGCAGGAACAGTGGCTCGGTGCACTCTCCATAGGTTATATTTTCCCTCTATGGGTGTCGTGGATACCCACAGAGGGAGAATAGCCTGAGTAGCCGGTATTCCGGCAATGGCTTTTACCGCCTGTTGGGATTCTGGCGTCGGCATTGTGACCGCCAGGATCCTGACAGGCGGTTTCGTGACTGCCTCCCGAACATGTGTGTAGATGGTAACACAAACTATTGGATGATCATTGTGAATGTCTGAGGTATTGATGATATCGCCTGTGGCTGCCTCCAGTCCAGCAAGTAGACGGCAGCAGCAGCATCTGAGAAGGAAGCAGGGAGCAAAATGGGAGCATGGTCCTGCAGCACCTCAGCCCCAGACAGGCATCTCTACTATTACTTCCAGGGCACCCACCTGAATAAAGTCACAACAGTCTACAAACTAATACAGTGGGAAAAAAATATTTAGTGCTTGAACAAAGTTCACGTATATCATACTGTTGTATGCTGGTAGCACTAATATGTATCTATCTATTTATATAATCACAATTACTCACAAACAATGCGCTTAAATCTTAAAAGCAATCAATTAAAATCTGTGAATCTGACAAATCTAGGTTTAGTAGAATTTGGGGGTCTTTTGCATGCACCACCACAATGGGGTAAATTTACTAAGATGGGAGTTCTATTTAAGATGGGATGTTGCCAATAGCAACCAATCAGATTTTACTTCTCATTTATCTAGCACCTTCTAGAAGATAATACCTGAAATCTGATTGGTTGCTATGGGCAACATTCCATCTTAAATAGAACTCCCATCTTAGTAAATTTACCCCAATGTCTTCATACACATTGAAATAACACTTCAATACACTCTCTATAAAGGAATATCTATTGGAGGTCGGGACAACATGAAAGGATTTTGCTACGTTCTGGATCTGTTAATGCTTGCCTGAAGTGGAAATATCCTAAAACTTGCTCTGGGTGCAGCCTTGTGGCCTTTTTTACTGTAGTTCTTTTGTGAATTTGAAGGTCTGTGATGCTTAGATCTGGCACACTCAGCACAGAATAAAAGAAATCAGGTTTTTGGAAATGCCTGAGTGTATTGTGATATGAGTTTTTCTTGCCATTTAACACTGTTTATATAATCAGAGAATTGAAACACATAATACAATAGAAATCTTGATACAGTTATCAATATTAAATGTGAGCCCAATAATTTTTGTTTTTTTTGTTTTTAAATAAAAACAAGTTTGTAACTTCTTGGATATGAAGTTGAAGGGGCTATTGTATGAGGTTATCCTATCGCAGTTGCTTGTGGGGTACATTCATATGGGTGTTTTGAAACCTAAATTTGGAGTCTGAGTTAAGTCACACATACATCAGTGATGGATTGGGGCAATGGCCTGGGCGCCGAGGGATAGGGATTTTTAAACATGTTTAAAAATCCAGATTGGAAATGGTTAGCATGGGCAAATCAGGCATTTTTAACATGGGTTATTTCCCCGATTCCCCGACTGATTGATGCCCGCCGATCGGCGAATCTTGTAAGCGGATCTGAGTTTCTGGCAGGGTTGGGGAATCTCCTCATAGATGTATGGGGCCTATAGTCTGCAAGGAACCTCCATGGTGGTTCTATGATAGAAAAAAATAGAGGAGTAGATCCATATTTAGGTTAAATAAACACCTAATTTTTGCAGGATATTACATACCTCCCAACTGTCCCGATTTTTGCAGGAAGGTTCCGTTTGTTTGGGGACTGTACCACTGTTCCACCCATGGGCCACATTGTCCCGTAGTGGTGGTGACGGGGGGGAGGGGCGTTGGGAGGCTCTCTATCACTCGCTGCTCAGCTGTAGAGCAGCCCCTATTTAGCGTCAGGGACTGGGGGATTGCCAGCAGCTCACAGAGCACTGGGAATGCCCCCTACCTGATGTACACTGGGAGGCATGGCTTGCGATCACAGCATTCCACAAGGCCACTCCCCCTTTCCAGCCACGCAGGAGTCTCGAATGCCTCGAATGATAGTTGGGAGGTATGGTATTATGATTTAATAATCCACAAACGTATGGCTAATATAATTTTGAGATTGAAAACATATCCATGTAGCATGACATTTGCATAAACTATTGATTTCTATGGCTGCCAAATGATGTTAATAAATAAAAATATCAGACTACCAGTATTCCCATTAAGACAACTATGCAATAGACAATAGGAACACAAAGGAGCAGATTCACGTAGCCGCGGTGTTCACTGCGATGCTGAAGCTCCTGGTTTAACGCCTAGAGCTATTCAACTATTGGCAATTTCCTTGTGCGGTAAACCCTTGGCTAACAGGCATTAACTCATATTCCATGTTAAGTGTCTGGAATCTATGGGTTACAACACGGGGTAGCATCTCTTAGCTCAGGGTATCTTTGTGTGTTTGACCCATGCAGATAAATATCTCTTTATTAACCGTATACTTGTTATTACAGAATTGTTTACTTTTTGAATGTTTACAATATACAGGGATCTTTGTTTTAAAAAAAAAAAAAGAATACAATATGCAGTACTGGTGTACTAGTAGCAGTAGCAGTGGAGAAGTGTCTCGGGGGAGAGCAGGGGTGCTGGGGACAGCTGCAGAAGGTCTGTATGGCTTGCATTCACTGAACTTAGCCTACACAAGAACGCCCTGTCACCCCCACTTCTGCCTCTTTGTCCATAAATGTCACTGCGCTGTTTCCTAATAACAGCTAACCAATATACACTGTGCACTCAGCTTTTTGTACATACAGCAGCTGCTCTCCAAAGCAATATTTTTAAGAAAATGGAAAACAAATCCTGTATTCTAAAAGTAAATATATTTGATAATGCTAAATATGTTCCCCATAGGTTTTTAAGTCTGAGCACCCCTCTCCTATCCATGTGCCAGCACCATAGGCAGGACAGCCTTAATAATTGGTTGCCAGGGGCAACACCTCAATGTCCCTTTAGAAGTTTTGATAAATCTCTCCTTCAGGAAAGATGAAACATACTTGTCTGACTTCCTGGCTGCACTCTCCGGGAGACGGCTCAGCCTGGGGAGGACCTGTGCGGGGGGTGACGTGTCACAGGGGGCGGGAGTGGAAGCGAGGGGGCCCTGCTTTATAATGCCGAGATTACTGGCATCATACAACCAGGGGCGTGGCCAGGATGACGCGATTCAGCAAGAATTACTTATTCAGACGTCCGGACCGCTAACTTTACTCACTAAGTGAACGACTGGGTCCGGGGTTGTGCAGAGATGTCGGGAAACTTGCCTCCTCTTCCGGGGGGAGGGGGGGGGGTTTGCAATGGTGATTATATGCTATTATGGGCAGAAGCTAAGCTGTGCAATAGTATGCCCACTGCAATCACATCATTTAATGTATTGCGCCACATGATTGCAGAAACATTGTCGCACATTGGGTCACCATGCAGAGCATGAGTACCTCTGTAGATGTGCAGGCTGAGCTGATCTCCCGGGATGCAGAGGGCTCTCCAGTAGCAAGTGTGATTGCGCTGCTAATATATGCACGCCCAAAAAACGCCATCCAAATGGCCATGACACGCTGTTTTCACCCGACCACTCCCTCCGTTACCCCCAAACGCTGACTTCCTGCCACTAACTGTGACTAAAATCGCACTACGACCGCACTCGTGAATATCTCGCTGTGCATGCGCAGTGCGAAAACATTGATCGATATGCTTTGTGTCCACACCTGAATGACCCCCTACATCCCTTGCAGTGTATAGCTACAATCTCACTAGTGGAACAGAGGAAAACAAACAAACAAGAAAACAAGACCTTTGCGGTACAAGTTTTTTACTGCCTTCAGTTACAGTAAGTACATAGCACAAATTAAATATAGGACTACATTTTCCCCTCTTGTATGGAAAAGATACAGTATAGCTATTATTTATTATGGAATGATAAGCTTTTTTTTATTTTATTTTTTATTTTTACATACATGTTTTACATTGAGACAAATTATAATTTGAAAATAAATAAAAGATATACAATTCCAGGACCATACTGTATCCGTGGTTATGGTCATAATGTAATAGATGTCTAGTAGGTAGCTTCATCCATATTGTCATCACTGTTGCCAAAATCATCTCCATCTTCAAAATAGGAAGCAATGTAATCATTTTCCTGTAAGAATATAAACGTGTTTAGAAGTATGTAGATGCCAGAATTAGAGGACCACGGTTTCCACACGGCCACCAAAACTGAAAGTCTACTGTAATTACTGATTATGGTTACCAAGGACAGATTAGGGGGCACATGGGCCTAGAGCTGAAAATGTTACAGGGCCTATACCAAGAAGCTGTGACCAGTGCTGAGTGGGTGTGGCCAGATCCCAGTGGGTGTGTAGTATGTGTACACCCCTACACGATCAGCCCCACTTATGATGGGCCTGTTTTTTGTGGAGGCCTGGAGCTTTAGTTTCATCTGCCACATTGATAATCTGGCCCTGAGGGTCACATTATAAAAGTAAAAGTTCACAAAGGGTCCTAAACATTAGTGAGGCTCAGTTTACTCATTTAGGCTGTCAAATATTTGATGGGAAGAGCTGCACAAATTTAAAAAAGAAAATTACTTCCTCTTGTTCTTCTTCATCTTCTGCTTCTAGCTCAGCCTCCTCTTCCTCATCATCACCCTCCTTCTTCTTTTCTGTACTTTCATTTTCTTCATCAGATTTTTCGTTATCACCTTTTTTTTCCAGTTCCTTTTAACAATATAAAGAAATACTGTAAACACCGATAGGCAGAGACGTAACTAGACTTTTTTGGTGCCCTGGGCCAGAAAAAGCATTGGGAAACCCCCACCCCAACAATATTTTTTCATATGTGGACATGAGGCGAGACCTGGTGCCCACTGAAAGCGATTGCTATAATGCCCCTTCCAACATAACACTGGGGCAGATGTATTAACCTGGAGAAGGCATAAGGAAATGATAAACCAGTGATAAGCGCAAAGTGATAAACGCACCAGCCAATCAGCTCGAATATGTAAATTGACAATTAGGAGCTGCCTGCTGGTGTGTTTATCACCTTGCGCTTATCACTGGTTTATCACTTCCCTTATGCCTTCTCCAGGTTAATAGGTTCAAGATTGCCGGAGGTGCGGGTTGCCGGCCAATTTTGGACGTTTTATTAAATCGGCCATCATTTACAAGGCAAAACCATGCCATATAAATTACTGTTGCTTTAAAAAAAAAGAAAAAGCACAGGGCCCACTTCCCTCATCTGCTTTTCCGTCTCTTACTTAACCTATCTTCTTTTCAATACTCCATTTGACGGCAGCAAATCCCTCGGTTTTCTGCTGCCTTGATATCAATTTTAGTTTTGTCTGCTGATGCAGCTACTGTATGTTTAAAATAAATACCCTGTACGTGTCCTATTTTGTCTTCAATTGTAAGTGGTTATTTGTTTATGTGTTCTGTAACTGGGCACTGCGGATCCCATGTGGTGACATGTAAATAAAGGATAATAATAATAATAATAATAATAATAATAATTTTCCATATTTTGCTCAACAGAAGTGTAGAAAGACAATATACATATATTGTATTTATCCATATGCAGGGTTGTACACAAGTCGAGATGTGCATGGTGATCTACAAGTCATCAGTATCAGCTAGTACTTACACCTTCCCAGCGCTGAACCTGGGCTTTATGGCTCCCTGTGCCAGCCACACAGGGCAGGATTAAGGGTGGACGTAACTGCCATGGTGGCTCTGCTGGCAGCAGAGGGGAAATGATACACACAAAGAGTGGGCGGGAGACGCCGGATAAGGCCCTGCGGTCTTCATGCAGCTGTTGTGTGCAGGAAGATGCAGCTGGCCCTCGTAGTCGCTTCCCAACCAGCCTCTCCCTGCAGCTCCCGGCAACCTGCACATGCACACTCTTCCCGGCAGTGCAAATTGGGTCAGATGACTGTTATATGCTTTTTATTATTTTTAAATGTGAAAAAAATTATAGAAAGCAATGTTGTTGTTTTTTCAGCAAAATAAGTGTCAAAATTACATTCGGAGTACATGAATGGGTATCAGTATATATTTGGGTAATTTTAGGGGACTTTAAAAAAAAAAAAAAAAAAGGAAGAAGAAGAGGAAACCGACCAATTACTCCCACCTGCAAGCCTTAAAATACTGGTCCCACTCATAAAGCACCCCAATATGCCTGTACCAAACCTTGTACCTCACATTCCATAATTTTACACTTTTTCACCCTAACAATGATGCATACCTCCACGCGCGGCGTGGCTTTGTGGCAGTGCTGCGATCGCAGGTCACGCCTCTGTTTTTCGTCACTAAGGGTGCATGCCCAGCGCTCTGTGAGCTGTTGGCATGCCCCCTCTTCCTCTATCTCCATTGAATAGATGCTGTGCGCATGCGCACATCATTTACTCAATGTTGCTCTGCTAGCTCTGCAATGCTGCTCTGTTAGCAGTGATTGACAGGGTCCTCCCAACTCCCCTTCCCCCTCACACACACACCGCGGGACACTATGGCCCGCGGGTGGGATAGCAGGACAGTCCCAAAAAACAGGTCTGTCCCGCAAAAATCGGGACAGTTGGGAGGTATGATGATGTAATTATTGGCCAATTCAAAATAATTAAAACTTCTAATTAGTCATTCAGGGTGGGTGTCCCAGGGGTTCTGAACCAAATCCTTACATTTTTAACTTAAAATAGAGATTTTCCCCAAGTTTATCACCTGCTCAAAGGTGGTTATTTGAAATTTGCAGTAAAATTACAGCTAATCAATTTCTGCTGATAATTGAATAGGTGTTTTTACGACAAAAACGTGTAGTGGCTAATTAAATTCAATTTGGCCCTAAATCATCAACTTTTTATAATGAATGCGGCTCCCTTTATATTTAATACGTATCTAATATCACGTAGGGGTCGCTGTGTTTTATCCAGCCACCTCTGCTTTGCTTCTATCATGAAGACAGATACCGTACAGCCGACCTACCTCAATTTTCTTTATGACATCCACGCTGCTGCTGGGCTTCACTACTTTGGCTTTTTTCACACCTGCAGTAGTGAAAGTGTAAAGTCTGTCAAAGTTGGGTGACAGAGTTACAATGTAATACAATAAAAACCCCAGCATAAACTATAAAAACTGACTGAATTCCCACTACCAAATTCCTAAAACGTGCACTAGTCTTACACCTGCTCCTATGCCGGCAAGGTCATGTTTATTTGGTGCCTTAAAGGATCCTTCAGCTTGCGAATTTGACCTTATCCTCTGCAACAGATGTATCCGGAACTCACATGTAACTAGAACCTCATATTTAGAACCACTTGGGTCTTTCTTGCAAGAATCTGACAAAGTAGCTCTAATGCTTTAAGTCTGAGAAGATATGTCAAATCCCTCTTACAGTACTAAGGAGGGGATGGAATTGGGATCCAGGTGCTTAGGATGCCGACTGATATACAGGATCCCAACACCTGGAAAGTAGGCTAATCCTCTCCCCCTCCCACTAACTGCCCCTCGCCACCTAACCCTCCCCGGTGCTGTCTACACTTAATCCCTCCCCGCAGCCTAAACCTAACCCTCCAACACCCGCAGCCTAACCCCAATCCTCCCTGGTGGTGCATATTTCTAAACCTCCGTCACCACAGCCTAAACTTAATCCCCCCTCCCCCCGCAAGACTAACCCAAACCGTCTCCCCGGAGCCTAATCCTAACCAGCCCCCCACTGCTGACTGACCCTAAGGAGCCCTGGCATATTTAGGTTTGGGATTCCGGCATCAGTATTCCAACTGTCAGCATTCCGAACACTGGTATGCTAATCGGATCCCCTAAGGAGATAGCCGAGCGAGTAGCGCTGATGGTGATATGGTCAGTGTAATACAGCATCTGGCAGGGGGTGGGGTTGGGGTCATAAATCGGGGACCACCACCATATAAAATTCTTCTGTAGGGATGAAATTCAGTAAATGGCATACTTTGGTTGAATTTAGTTAGCTGCGGGCTAATTGGAAGAGCCGTAACTGTGAACAAATGCTCCCTGTGCTGGCCCCCGAGCCTGCAACATCATACCATCATGTGCATGCTAACAATATGTTGCAGATTGGGCGGGTCTGGTAGCACTGGAAAGTGCATATCTAACCAGAGTATCCTGAGGACACACTGATCAGCTGTACAAACTGAAAGGGGCCTACAAGGAGTGGCCAGCGGTGCTGTAGCAGCAATCTTGGATGCAGGATGCCCTTCCAGACACTCTGCTAGCCAGAAGCAAGGGTTGTGGGGCACTGGTCATACACCCCTAGTTACGGCCCTGCTAATTGGTCTGCCAGGGCTATTCAATTACAGCCCGCAGCAGGCTGTACTTAACATGGATTTTTTCAAGCCTCCCTCAGGCAATTTGCGGGTGCTGCAAGCCATAGATCCACGCACTTCTGCCAGAACCTATGTTAACGTGCATTAGTGACAAATTTATCATGAGAGAATAAAAGGTTTGCATTGAATAGCCTGGGATGTAAAAGTCTGAGGCTACCACCCTGTTCCACGCTCGGTAAATGAATGCAACCAATTGAATATGACCCTCAAAGTGAAAAAAAAAAAAAAGCTGGTAAGAAAACAGAATTTGCATAGGAGAATAATGCAGAAGATTAGACACTTGATGTTATTACGTTTCTTTGTATTCTTGGTAGCTTTCATCTCCCTCGGAAGCATTCGCCAATCTGTCATGGGAAATAAATATTTATGTGAAGCGCACAAGGAGTAATCAAAAAGCAAAATAAAAAAGAGTTATTTAACTTTAACTGTGTCTTTCCAGCTGCTGAAGAACTACATGTTTCAGAATGCATCTGCATTGACTTCTGTGACAACTGGAGCCACAGGTTGCCCACTTCTACTCTTGCTAGGCCTGCCTGTTGACATTTAACAATTTTTATTTATTAACAGCTATTTATTAAGAGTGGTCAAGCTGGGAGATATTTTGCTATAAGTGAAGAGATTTAGGTTAGTGTTGTGTTGTTTATGGCCAAGTATGTTAGCAAAAGTATTTTATATTAGATTGATAAAATACATGCAGCTACTGTAAGGACTAAGAGTGGAACAGCACCAGTTCAGTGTATAGCTAGGGAAATCCGTCTAGACCAGTGGTTCTCAAACCGTGTGGCGTGGCACTGTGGGGTGCCTCAGGACACTTGCAGGGGTGCCCTGTGTTGGTGGTCCAGGGCCAATTAAAATTATTTAGGGTTAATGTAATAGATAAAAACAGTGCTTGTGGCTTCCAGTCATAAAATATGTGGACAAACAGAAGTGAATCCTGTCACTCACCACACAAGTGACCCTACGGATGACATATAAACACAATTTGCTTAATTTAATATTTTTTTCTGAATTTCTAAATAAGAAATGTTTGGCCTAGTGGTGCCGTGAAAAAAATTCTAATACTCTAGGGCGCCGTGATTCAAAAAAGTTTGGGAACCACTGGTCTAGACAGAGGCTGCATTCAAAATAGATGGTGGGGGTGGAAGTCTGGTTAGAGCAGGCATTCCCAACCTCAGTCCTCAAGGCACACAGCTGGATACACATTATAAGATTATCTGTCCAATCTTTCTGGTTGGAACAAAAATCTGGTAATTAAGGGAGCAAATGACAATTGACCACTTGCTTCAAACACTGGAAAACAGACCAAAATGGACATTCAAATTGGTTAACATTTCAATTATTATTATTATTATTAATTTATTTATCAGTTATTTGATTTAACCAATTTATCCAAACAACCATTTTTGCCCATTTTCCGGCATTAGGGAGCAAATGGTTGATTGTCATTTGCTCTCATCCATTACCAGATTTTCATTCAACCAGAGAGATCTGGCAGATGATCTGTCAGGTAATTGTACAGTGTATGCCCCGCTTAAGGCAAGTAAGGAGGCTATTGCAAATCAATGCAAGAAATAATGTTTGTATGAATTACAGTTCTTGCAGTGTTTTCTGTGAGATACAGTAAGTGCACATTCTGGAAATATTTCTTAGATGTCCGTTACAGGATTGCATGCAAAGTGAAGTGATGAAAGGGATCATGATTATTATGACCTAATTCATGTTTGTACTCACATGCTTTAGCAACTGCGATTTTGTCGGCTTCACAACTGTTATTAGCAAGTGAAGCTGCCGCACAGGAATGAAAAGAGCCACTAACTGGAGCCATCGCACACTCAATTGCAATGGCATAAATATTCACAGCCTCTACGCAAAAACAAGGAACATGTATTGCTAGGGTGGCCCTATAGCTATGCACACTGGACACGGCAGTAGTGACACAGGAACCATGTTTTTGTACGTACGAGTCTGCAGCTGACAACAGATATTCCCCCCCCCCCCGAAAATAGCCATGTCATGCCTGCTTTTTTTACAACCACTCCACCTCCAAGCAGTCACTTTCTGTCAATCACTTTCACATGAAATCCTGTGTGAGAGAGATTTCAGCAGCACCTTGATGTATGCGCAGTGCGATCGCAGCACATGTGCAGCCTGCTGATAATCGCTCACTTGCGTGAAAATCAGCCGCAGCGTACAATCATAAATTATGCCCAAAGTTAGGGACAGCTATAATTGACACTACCTCCGTATACTATTCTGCCCAATTACCTCTCCTCAACACAGTCTGCATATAACTTTACATATGTTTTCTTTCTTTACTCACACATCCCGCTGTCCTCAGGCCAACATTGCTGTGTGACTGGATCATACTGCCCACGAGAACCTCTGCAATCTGGCAGGACTGATATGTAACATGTAAAACTAATTGTTTATGAAATGCCTATTGCCCTATAGAGAGGAAGCTTGCGAGCATGCCTTCTTACCTCTGTCATTTTTACTGTTCTGTTATTGTTTTGTTCCCAATTGTACAGCACAATGGAATATGCGGCCACTACATAAGTATATGGTAATAAATAAAAGACATAGGGGTATATTCAACTAAGGTCGAAACTGCCGTCTTGTCGAAAAGACGTCAGTTTTCGACTTTTTCAGGTCGGAAGGGGTTCCGACCTATTCAGTCCCCAGCTTTTTTATTCGACAAGTCGGGGAATTTGACTTGTCGAATAGTACGTGAATCTGCGGTATAGCTGCCAATTCACGTGCTTCTGAGGGAAACGTGGCCAAATCTGACAAGTTTTGGCCTTGTTTCCGACCATCTCAGTCCGACTTAAAAAAAAGTCGGACTGAGATGAGGGACCTGAGAGGAGGAGAGGGGGGAGAGTCGCTGGCAAACGGGGGAGAGCCGCGGGAAGACAGGGGGACAGCAGTGCTGCAGGAGGATGTGGTACAGCTGCCACTCACGGCAGCGTCCACCCAGGTCCAGCAAATGAGGTCCCGCTTGCTGGAGCTGGGTGGATGCTGCCGTGAGGTCTGGCGGCTGTGCCACATCCTCCTGCAGCGCTGCTGTCCCCTGTCTGTCCACCGTCTCCCCGCTGGCCTCCCCCTTCTCCGGTCCCTCATCTTAATTCGACTTTTTTAAAGTCGAATTGAGAAGGGCATTGAATAGTAGCCCTTGTCTGATCCATTCTGACAAATGCATGTCGGAATGGGTCTGACCTCAATTGAATATACCCCACAATGTGAATGCAGAACAATAGTTTCTGCTGTCTATCACTTACCACTGCTAGAATCACAGTCTCCATATTGTTCTCACATATACAGCAGGTAAATACTTTAAAGAAGTATTTCCTTACCAATCTTTAAACTTGCAAAAGTTACTACAGTACTTATTACTTTGACTAAAATAATAATTTAAATGAGTCACAGGAGTATTACCTGGCGTCCACTCCTCACTCAGTTTTTTTTGTGCTTCAGTTTCATACTTTGTAATGTACCTTTCAATACCTGAAATAGAAGTCAAAATAATGAAACAACACATCGCCCCAAATAACATAGCATGAGAGTTGCAGGCGCCAGTGTGATTCTGCCTCATACTATAGGTTTAGAGCAGCAATAAATTAAAAACCAACCTTTAAATCTATGAGCTAAATAGCTGAAAATCGCGCAAGTGCCTGTATCTAGCAGGCTATTATTTGGGACATCATTTTGCCTTTTTCCAGCCTCCTCCCTAAATCCCTTTTTTATTTTGCCTCTGCTAGAAGGAAATATGTATCAAAGTTTGGAGAGAGATAAAGTGGAGAGATATAGTACCAACCAATCAGCTCCTGTCATTTTTCAAACACAGACGGGAAATGCCAGTTAAAAGCTGATTGGTTAGTACACTATCTCTCTCCACGTTATCTCTCACCAAGCTTTGATAAATCTGCCCGAGTGTCTTGAATCCAACTTTAACTCCTATCTTATCATTCTCCACCCTGTGCAACTGAGATTCTGCCCCCAACATTGCACTGAGATTCCCCTCACACATGTGAACAACCATATACTTACTGTGAAGTCTGAAGGCCAATTCCCCATATTTATCCTCCTGACCGTCTCTGCTGTTTTCAATGCTGCTGGTTACTCTCTTCTCCTCTAAAGCCTTCTCTCCATTGGCCTTTATAACAGTTCTCCCCTGATTCACTTCCTACCTATCCAGCCATTCCTTCAGTCTATCCCTCTAGAACAATGTCCCCTGTCCACTATCTGTTGAGGTTCTGTTCTAGGATCTCAACCTCTCTCACTGGACACCTCTTCTCTTGGGCAACGTATTTTGCTCATTTGGACCAGATGGTACCAAAATGTTCACTAACACCCAAATCTACCTCTCCTCCAGTAATCATACCCCTACTCTGCAATTGAGTGTCTCTTCTGTTTCCATATGAATATCTCAAGCTACAGTACATTAAGCTATTTGCAAATCCCTATGCTGGCTTCTCAGGAACCCAATTCAAATTACTCATCCACAGCAGCATCATCCTTAACACTTCATCTTGAAGACAGTGCACAATCTAGAGAGACAGACATTAGCCTTACTTCAGCTGGTAATGATCACATACATTGTCCTACATGACTCCCATAGACCTATTCTGGGTCAATGGATGATGCAGCTGGATTGGTAGTACTTGATGCTTCATTCATCAACAACACTGATGCCATCAGGTGCAGTAGGGTCAGGGCCTGGGGCATGTATATAGTCTGTACTGGAAGCAATGCAATTCCTAATGTGCATAGTTACAGTATAGCAGTTATACTTACACCTGGATATGATGACATGAGTTTAGTTATATGTGATATTAGAAATTATAATATACTGGTAGCAGTAATACTGTATTTAAGCAAGGCATACATTGGACACAAGCTGAAATGTATTGGGATCAGCGGTTATGTGATAAGGGATCTCAGCTAGATTGTTATAATAGCTTATGATTGTACTATTTGGGAATGCTGAGCTAATGCTGCCAATATGGAAAGTATAATGAAATCAGGAATACAAATAGACAAATACACTGTACACATACCTACACACACCCATGAGGGAAGTACTTAGAAAACAGAAGTTAATGTACTTACTAGGAATCAGTGGGATCCGGTCTGAAGATCGACAGTGTCTAGGTCGACAATGTTTAGGTCGACCACTATAGGTCGACATGTTTTCAAGGTCGACAGGGTTTCTAGGTCGACAGGTCAAAAGGTCGACATGAGTTTGTTTGTTTTTTTCGTTTTTTTTACTTTTTCATACTTAACGATCCACGCGGACTACGATTGGGAATACTAACCTGTGCCGAGCGCAGCGGTAGTGGAGCGAGGCACCTTGCCCGAACCATGGTGAGCGAAGCGAGCCATGCGAGGTGACCCTGTGCACTAATTGGGCTTCCCGGTCACTGTACAGAAAAAAGGACACCAAAAAAAATTAAAAACTCATGTCGACCTTTTGACCTATCGACCTAGTACATGTCGACCTAGAAACCATGTCGACCTTCAAACCCTGTCGACCTAGTGACTGTCGACCTAGAGTGGTCGACCTTAACATTGTTGACCTAGACACTGCCGCTCGAATGATCCACACCGGGAATCAGTATCATATGCCAGCGCAGGGAATCCCGGCGGACGTAATATCGACACCAGGATCCCACTGATGAAAAGTCTGAAAGGGGTAAGGGGTGTTTTCCCCTCTCTCCACCCCCCTAACCCCCCTTGAAAGTGCCTATTCCTAACTTCCGTCCTCGCTGACTAAACCTCCCCCTCCCTCCCCCGCAGCCTAACCCTAACCTCCCTCAGCGGTGCCTAACCCTAACCCACCCTCCCCCGCAGCCTAACCTCTCCTGGGGGTGTCTAACCCTAACCTACCCCCCACCTCTGTCTGATGCCTAAACCTAACATCCCCCCCACCCCCCGCCGGCGCTAAACTTCCGTCGTGGGGATACTTACGGTCGGGATGGCGGTTGTCGGGATTCCAGCTCCGGGATCCTAACCCATTTGGAGTTCCGATGTTGGGATTCTGATGGGCATCGGTATTTCGAATGCCAGCATCTTGACCGCATCCCACCTGCACAGTGATGTATCATCTAGGTTGAACTATTATATTTTCAGAGTGCAAGATATTCCGTTATAGGGTAAGTTCAACTACCCGCAGTAATTACCGCGGGTGAAAATAGGAGTAAGCTTCGAGAACTATTCAATTAGACCCCTGACTTCTCCCGATTACCTTGATAACAACCATTAACTCAATGTGTTAACATGCCTTAGCTCACAGAATCCGTGAAATGTTCTCGAATTTGTGTATTAATGTAGTTGCGGCACAAATTAATCCCCAAGTCATGGGCGGGGAGTTATGACATCATGTGATCCCCGCAGGCAGCCAATTGTCCCGCTTATCCCCATCCTATACAGTACTTACTGAGTTTATGATATATTGGTGGGCCGCACTTCTACCCAGAATGGCTGAGGGGATGGCTTTTCAGACCGCTTCGCAAGACAGGTATGTATTTCTGAATCACTCTGTAACTTCAAAATATACTGTATCAATATAATACGATATATTTGGAAACTTACAGTTAGCTACTTCCCTATCTTGATGACTAGACCCATTACTATCTTATTCATACTAATGCAAGCATCCGTGTATAGCAAACATCTGTGTGTCTGCATGTGGAATGTAACCCCGCCCATTGTTTTCCTGTCTGCAGTCGCAAAAGTCATCATTAGTAACTAGACATGCACCCACTACATGCCGAGTGCAAATGCTCTGTCTGAAACAGGCGTCTCACCTCTGACTGCAAGGTGTAGAAGTTAATTTATACTTCCATAACACTCAGTTTTGCTAGAAATACCCATTTACGAAAACAGTGGTATGATCTATCCATCCGCACTTGCGATCTCTATCTGTGTGCGTATCCCTGCTTTGGCATATGTGCCGTCACTGATTTCTTTTTATGAAACATGCGCAGTGCACTGAAACCCAGGAGATGCGTCCCCAAACACACTTGCATCAGGCCCAGTGTGTGCCAATGTTTACTTGTTTACTTCCCTGGTTTGGTATACACCATACAATTATTCGGCCGATTTTGATCAGGTTTATTGAACAGCGTGTGGGCATGAGCGTTCTGGCAGAACACAGATAACAGTTCAAAAACGTCTAGAAACGCTCGTCTTTGATTATATGATTGGTCGGCCTTGATAGATTATATAGGCCAAAAGGTCCCGATATTGTGACGTGTGCGTGCATTCCTGATAATCTGTCCATATTTTATATGCTTTATCCGCATTACCTTATCCTCCTTATTGGTGGGCATATGGAAACTCAGGGTGGGGTGGCAGAAAATATTAAATGTATACCCCCCCCCCCCAAAAAAACAAACAAAAAAACAAACAAACAAAATGTAGCTTAAAAAAAAAAAAAGGAGATTTTTGGTAAGAACTTACCGTTGTTAAATTTCTTTCTGCGAGGTACAGTGGACTCCACAGGGAATAACATCGGGGTGTAGCGTAGGATCTTGATCCGAGGCACCAACAGGCTAAAAGCTTTGACTGTTCCCAAGATGCTCAGCGCCGCCTCCTCTATAACCCCGCCTCCGTGCACAGGAGCTCAGTTTCGTTAACCAGTCCAATGCAGTAGCAGGTAAAAGAGACGACAACCGTTAGTAGCCACGTACACCACCTTCTCATGACAAGAGAAGGTATCAGCAGCTAATGCCATACAAACCCAAAGAAGCGAAGTGCTTCAGGGTGGGCGCCCTGTGGAATCCAGTGTACCTCGCAGAAAGAGATTTAACAACGGTTAGTTCTTACCATAAATCTCCTTCTCTGCAGCGGGGTACACTGTATTCCACAGAGAATAACATCGGGGATGTCCGAAAGCAGTTCCTTATGGGAGTGGACGCACTGTACCGGGCACAAGAACCCGTCGTCCAAACAAAACATCTTGGGAGGCGGAAGTATCAAAGGCATAGAACCTTATGAACGTGTTCACTGAGGACCACGTAGCTGCCTTGCACAATTGTTCAAGGGTCGCACCACGGCGGGCCGCCCAAGAAGGTCCAACAGACCGAGTAGAATGGGCTTTGATGGCAGCAGGGGCTGGAAGGCCAGCCTGTACATAAGCACGTGCAATCACCATTCTAATCAATCTGGCCAAGGTCTGCTTGTTAGCAGGCCAGCCACGTTTGTGAAAACCAAACAGTACAAATAGAGAATCAGACTTCCTAACGGAGGCTGTCCTCTTCACATAGATATGGAGAGCCCGTACCACATCCAAAGACCGTTCTTTGGAGGATAAATCCGGAGAGACAAAGACCGGAACCACAATCTCCTGGTTAAGGTGGAACGAAGACACCACCTTAGGTAGATAACCAGGGCGCGTTCGAAGAACCGCCCGGTCACGGTGAAAAATCAGATAGGGGGACCTACAAGACAAGGCACCCAAATCAGATACCCGTCTAGCAGAGGCAATAGCCAGCAGAAACAAGACCTTGAGGGAAAGCCACTTAAGGTCCGCCGAATCAAGAGGTACAAACGGAGACTCTTGCAAAGCCTCCAGAACCACCGACAAACTTCAAGGAGCCACAGGTGGGACATAGGGAGGTTGAATCTGTAAAATACCCTGAGTGAATGTATGAACATCAGGCAGAGTCGCAATTTTTCTCTGAAACCATACCGGCAAGGCAGAAATATGAACCTTGAGGGAGGCCAGCCGAAGGTCCAAGTCCAGGCCCTGTAGTAGGAAGGCCAAAAGTTTGGCCGTACTAAACTTGTAAATGTCATGATTGTTAGATGCGCACCTAGCAAAGTAAGAATTCCAGACCCTATGGTAAATCCGAGCAGAAGCCGGCTTATGGGCCTTCAACATAGTTTGAATGAGCGCCTCAGAAAATCCTTTGGCCCTCAGTACGGAAGCTTCAAGAGCCACGCCGTCAAAGCCAGTCGGGCTAAATCCTGGTAAACACAAGGGCCCTGAACGAGGATGTCTGGTCGTTGCGGAAGCAGAAGCGTACGCTCTAGCGAGAGACCCTGTAGGTCTGAGAACCAATGCCGTCTGGGCCACGCTGGAGCTATTAGAAGAAGGATTCCTCCTTCTTGCTTGAACTTCCTTACTACTCTGGGCAGGAGTGACACCGGAGGGAACATGTACGGTAACCGAAAGTTCCATGGAATTGCCAGTGCATCCACAAATGCCGCTTGAGGATCCCTTGTTCTTGCTCCGAAGACCGGAACCTTGTGATCATGTCGAGGTGCCATCAGGTCTACATCTGGTAGGCCCCACTTGTCCACTTGGAGTTGAAATACTTCTGGATGAAGGCTCCACTCTCCGGCATGTACGTCCTGACGACTGAGGAAGTCCGATTCCCAGTTGAGGACCCCCGGAATGAACACTGCCAATATGGCGTTCCGCCCATTGAAGAATCTTTGACACTTCCATCATTGCCATGCGGCTTCGTGTACCACCTTGATGATTTATGTACGCCACTGTGGTGGCGTTGTCTGACTGTACTTGAACAGGCCTGTGCAGTACCAGATGCCGGGCCAGTTTCAGAGCATTGAACACTGCCCGCAATTCCAGAATGTTTATCAGCAGGAGAGACTCCACCGACCCTGAAGAGAGTGTTGCTCCAACACCAAGCCCCAACCCCTCAGGCTGGCATCCGTTGTCAGAAGGACCCAGTTGGAGATCCAGAAGGGACGACTCCTGCTCAATTGTTGGTCCTGTAGCCACCAGGTCAGTGACAGACGGATCTCTGGAGACAAGGAGATCATTTGACACCTGATCCGGTGAGGCAGGCCATCCCACTTGGCAAGAATAAGTTTCTGCAGAGGGTGGGAGTGAAATTGAGCATACTCCACCATGTCGAAAGCCAATGCCATGAGGCCTAGTACTTGCATCGCCGAGTGTATCGACACCCGCGGATGAGAGAGGAAGCAACGTATCTTGTCCTGAAGCTTCAAGACTTTCTTCCATGACAAAAACAACCTCTGGTTGTGTGTGTCCAACAACGCTCCCAGATGCACCATGCTCTGGGCAGGGATCAGGGATGATTTCTTCCAGTTGATGAGCCACCCGTGGGCTTGCAGAAACTGGACCATCAGATCGAAATGACGGAGGAGAACTTCTGGGGAATTTGGCAGGATCAGCAGGTCGTCCAGATACGGCAGGATCCGGATACCCCGACGGCGGAGTGAAGCCGTCATAACTGCCATGACCTTGGTGAAAATTCGCGGAGCCGTGGTCAGACCAAATGGTAAGGCCCGGAATTGGTAATGGAGATTGCCCATAGCAAAGTGCAGGTATTGCTGATGTGACATGGCAATAGGGATATGTAGGTAAGCATCCTGTATATCCAGGTATACCATATAGTCCCCTGGTTCCAAAGCCAGGACAATAGAGTGAAGGGTCTCCGTACGAAACTTGGAGACCCTCACAAACTTGTTCAAGGATTTGAGGTTGAGAATGGGCCGGGAGGAACCATTCGGTTTGGGGACTAGTAACTGCGTTGAATAGTACCCCCTGCCCCTCTGAGCCAGAGGCACCGGCACTACCACTCCGGTGTCCAGGAGGGATTGTACCACTAAATGGAGAGTTGTTGCCTTCACCTGATCCGAAGGGATGTCCGTCAGGCAACAGCGAGGAGGGGGGACGTGTCTTGAAGGATATAGCGTATCCATGAGTGATGACTTCCCGTGCCCAAGCATCTGAAGTGGTCTTCAACCATACCTGGGTGAACTGTAGAAGTCGGCCTCCCACCCTGGGATCCCCCAGGGGGAGACCCGCCTCATCATGCCGCAGGCTTGTCAGATTTGGAAGCCGGCTGACGGGCAGCCCAGGCACGTTTAGGCTTGGGCTTGGTGGTTTTGGAAGTGCGAGATTGTTTCGGGTACGCTTGACCCTTTGCTTTACCCAGAGGGTGAAAGGAACGAAAGGAAGACATGCAGTCTTAGCAGACGCCAAGTCAGCGACAATCTTGTTGAGATCCTCACCAAAGAGGATGTTTCCTTTAAACGGGAGCACCTCCAGAGTCCAAGTCCACTGACCAGGACTGCAACCAGAAAATACGGTGAGCCAAAATGGATGTCGTAGCAGCCTTGGCTGCCAGAACACCTGCATCTGAAGCTGCTTCTTTAAGGTAATGAGATGCCGTGACAATATAAGAGAGACATTGTCTGGCATGTTCAGAAAAATTGGATGGAAACTCAGCCTCTATTTCCTGAGCCCATGTCTCAATAGCTTCTGCGGCCCAAGTAGGCGCAACGATGGGCCTATGCGCAGCCCCTGCAAGGGTATAGATAGCTTTTAAGCAGCCCTCCACGCGCTTATCGGTCGGCTTCTTGAGAAAAGCGACGGTACTGACAGGCAGAGCAGATGACACCACCAGCCGAGCTATTTGCAAATCCACCGGCGGTGGCGTTTCCCAATTTTTACTAAATTCTGCCGCAAGGGGATAGCGGGCTAGCATGTTCTTGTGCGGGGTTCTCCCAGGATTCCTGACGTATGTCAGCCAAGTGGTCAGAATGAGGTAAAACCAATTTAGTAACCTCAATATAACAATTAATATTGATTTTACTATTGAAGCAAAATCAATACAGGCGCTAAGGTAAGTTATAACCAGTGTATAAAATTCACTCTAATATGGTTACATATAAACTGCAGCTCCCATGTAGGGTATCTGTGTTTACCCAAATAAACAGTTTATTTTATAGATATAATTATACTTATATAACCATATAAGAGAGCGCAAGATACTGAATAAGTAGATACAATTTATTTAAAATCTTAAAAGGTATATAATATATATATATATTCAGATGAGCAACATAAATGCTAAATGTGGAGCAAATAATCAGCTGACCTTCACTGATAACTATTAATAAACCATTATTGTCCCGTGAGAAGGAAATATCCAATAATTGCTTGAGGACAAGATGCGGAGTGTTAATGAATACAATAACCTGCTTCCAACTCCATAAGATGAAGAAAATCCACAATGATTTGTAAATGCCTCTGTGTATACTATGTTGGAAAAAGCATATTGATGAGGTTGTTTTGAAAGCCGCCTACACGGAGATGAGCTTTGGCTTCTCCTAGCCTGCGTACTGCTTCACTTTTAAACCCCCACACATACACATCCGTCCAGACCGCTGGACGCTCACCGCAAGTATGATGATATGCTGCAGCCGTATCCTATGGCACAAGGAGGACCATGCAGTGCGGGAGCTGCTGTGTAGAGACGAAGGCAGGTCCCAAACAAGGCAGTGTGCGGACGTTGGCAGGTCCCGGGGGGGGGGAAGGCAGACGCGGCTCCACGGCAGCAAAGATGATCGGCTAATTGCCTGAAAGCAGGTATGTAGAGGCGGTCAGACACGTAGATGGTGTTACTCCAGCCCTAATTAATGCGTTTCTCCGACTTAAGGGCAGTCGGTTTCATCAGAATCAGACTTATTCTGATGAAACCGTCTGCCCTTAAGTCGAAGAAACGCATTAATTAGGGCTGGAGTAACACCATCTACGTGTCTGACCGCCTCTACATACCTGCTTTCAGGCAATTAGCCGATCATCTTTGCTGCCGTGGAGCCGCGTCTACCTTCCCCCCCCGGGACCTGCCAACGTCCGCACATTGCCTTGTTTGGGACCTGCCTTCGTCTCTACACAGCAGCTCCCGCACTGCATGGTCCTCCTTGTGCCATAGGATATGGCTGCAGCATATCATCATACTTGCTGTGAGCGTCCAGCGGTCTGGACGGATGTGTATGTGTGGGGGTTTAAAAGTGAAGCAGTACGCAGGCTAGGAGAATCCAAAGCTCATCTCCGTGTAGGCGGCTTTCAAAACAACCTCATCAATATGCTTTTTCCAACATAGTATACATAGAGGCATTTACAAATCATTGTGGATTTTCTTCATCTTATGGAGTTGGAAGCAGGTTATTGTATTCATTAACACTCCGCATCTTGTCCTCAAGCAATTATTGGATATTTCCTTCTCACGGGACAATAATGGTTTATTAATAGTTATCAGTGAAGGTCAGCTGATTATTTGCTCCACATTTAGCATTTATGTAGCTCATCTGAATATATATATATTATATACCTTTTAAGATTTTAAATAAATTGTATCTACTTATTCAGTATCTTGCGCTCTCTTATATGGTTATATAAGTATAATTATATCTATAAAATATACAATTTAGTAACCTTCTGACGTTTGAACCTGTCCGGTTTCTTAGATATAGTAGCAGGCTCAGGATCATCATCAATCTGAAGAATGAGCCTAATAGCCTCTAATAGATCAGGAACATCCACCTGTGAAACAGATTCCCCATCAGAAACGTCATGATCAGAGTCTGTGGGGTCAGTATACAAGCCATCTTCATCGGAAGAGGTATCCGGAACATGTGTGGATTGAGAGGAAGTAACAGCCCGCTTAGAGAACTTCTTAGGTTTAGTTTTAGGCGGGCGAGGGTCAGGAATACGTTTATCCAAAGAGTTATTCAATTGCTGTAACTGAGTGGACAGAGCATCTGTCCATGGTAGATTAACCGCAGGGACCATATAAGGCATAGTAGGTCCCATAGGGGGCGCAAGTCTAGTTACCAGCGTAGTCATTAAATTAGAAAAGGCAGACCAAGGCGGGCCCTGATGTGCCCCCGTTGTTACAAACTGACTGGGGGGTACAGAACCCCCAAGACCTGAACCTTCTGCAGCCATGTTATCCTCAAATGCATCTGGGACATCATAACCGTGCATGGCGGAATCAGACCCAGACCCAGACCCATCGCCCCCATGTAGCTGACATGATATGAAAGTGTAAACCACAGGCGACACAGTACAATGTCAGGAGATATAATACCTAACACAAACCCCCCGTGCAGTGGACAGCACAGAGGATTTCTGAGGTAAAATGTGACTGAAAAACACAGAGAAAAATACAAAATACGTATATCCTGTGAAATACCTATATTATCTAAAAACCCTGACACACGGAGCCCCCTCAGGTTACAGAATACAGGGATAGCAGTAGGAGTGAGATACACGGCGTAGAGATCACCCAGCAGCTATATGCACACACACAGTCACATGTACAATGCAGGAATTATGACAAACAATAAAACTGCACTGGACTAGCAATACTGTGGGTGAGATTCAAATGATATATCACGCCCAATTTCCTTTCTAAAACGATCTCTGTTATCGCGCATATTGCACCCATAGTAATCAGGTTTAGCTGTGTAAAGGGTTGGGTGCCTCGCTACTCCAGGAGTAGCGAGCTGAAATAATGATACAACGTCCCTGAGGGCAGAAACAGAATGGGTGTGTAAAGGGGTGAAAAGAATTGAATCCCGCCCTATTACTGAGTAAAGTTATGTATATAAACAGATATATCAATGCACAGTAAAAACTGGATGAATATCACAGGGTACTTGTACTAAATACACCTGTAGTAATGCACTTGTTCTTAACTAACACTGTCTAAACAACATGTAGAATACTTAAGTGTCCTGTAAATGCACAGCGCTGATGATGCGGGCGGCTTTACAGGGGAGACATCAACCAGCAGTCCCAGAATCAGCACAGCTGTGTGTAATGGCGCCCAAACACTGACAGGGAGTGAAGAAGACAGAGAGATGCAGCTCCAGGGCGGGAACATTTACTCTAAATGGCGCCCAGGGGCTGGGGGAGGGGCTACAGGCCAGAGCCTTATCCCCTTGCTGGACTTCACCACCGGGTGCTGCGGGCCTTAATAAAATGAATTTTCTCCGACGTCCTAAGTGGATGCTGGGACTCCGTAAGGACCATGGGGAATAGCGGCTCCGCATGAGACTGGGCACAACTAAAGAAAGCTTTAGGACTACCTGGTGTGCACTGGCTCCTCCCACTATGACCCTCCTCCAGACCTCAGTTAGAATCTTGTGCCCGTCTGAGCTGGATGCACACTAGGGGCTCTCCTGAGCTCCTAGAAAGAAAATATATTTTAGGTTTTTTATTTTACAGTGAGATCTGCTGGCAACAGACTCACTGCAGCGAGGGACTAAGGCAGGCATGTCCAAACTGCGGCCCTCCAGCTGTTGTGAAACTACATATCCCAGCATGCCCTGACACAGTTTTGCTGTCAGAGAATGCAAAAGCTGTGACAGGGCATGCTGGGATGTGTAGTTTCTCAACAGCTGGAGGGCCGCAGTTTGGACATGCCTGGACTAAGGGGAGAAGAAGCGAACCTACCTTACTGGTGGTAGCTTGGGCTTCTTAGGCTACTGGACACCATTAGCTCCAGAGGGATCGACCACAGGACCCGACCTCGATGTTCGGTCCCGGAGCCGCGCCGCCGGCCCCCTTACAGAGCCAGAAGCAAGAAGTGTTCCGGAAAATCGGCGGCAGAAGACTTCTGTCTTCAACAAGGTAGCGCACAGCACTGCAGCTGTGCGCCATTGCTCCTCATGCACACCTCACACTCCGGTCACTGATGGGTGCAGGGCGCTGGGGGGGGGGGCGCCCTGAGGGCAATATAATACACCTTGGCTGGCAAATTATCACAATATATATATATATATATATATATATATATATATATACACATACATATATATATATACATACATATATATATATATATATATACATATATATATATATATATATATATATATATTATATATATAATATATATGTGATAAATTACCCCTGCCAGAATCCATGAAAAAAGCGGGAGAAAAGTCAGCCGAAAAAGGGGCGGGGCTATCTCCCTCAGCACACTGGCGCCATTTTTTCTTCACAGTGCAGCTGGAAGACAGCTCCCCAGGCTCTCCCCTGTAGTTTTCAGGCTCAAAGGGTTAAAAAGAGAGGGGGGGCACTAAATTTAGGCGCAATATGTGTATACAAGCAGCTATTGGGGGGAAAATCACTCAGTTATAGTGTTAATCCCTGCATTATATAGCGCTCTGGTGTGTGCTAGCATACTCTCTCTCTCTGTCTCCCCAAAGGACTTTGTGGGGTCCTGTCCTCAGTCAGAGCATTCCCTGTGTGTGTGCGGTGTGTCGGTACGGCTGTGTCGACATGTTGGATGAGGAAGGTTACGTGGAGGCGGAGCAGAGGCCGATAAATGGGATGTCGCCCCCTGTGGGGCAGACACCAGAGTGGATGGATAGGTGGAAGGTATTAACCGACAATGTCAACTCCTTACATAAAAGGCTGGATGACGTAACAGCTGTGGGACAGCCGGCTTCTCAGCCCGCGCTTGCCCAGGCGTCTCAAAGGCCATCAGGGGCTCAAAAAACGCCCGTTACCTCAGATGGCAGACACAGATGTCGGCACGGAGTCTGACTCCAGTGTCGACGAGGTTGAGACATATACACAATCCACTAGGAACATCCGTTGCATGATCTCGGCAATGAAAAATGTGTTACACATTTCTGACATGAACCCAAGTACAACATAAAAGGGGTTTTATGTTTGGGGAGAAAAAGCAGCCAGTGTTTTGTTCCCCCATCAGATGAGTGAATGAAGTGTGTAAAGAGCGTGGGTTCCCCCGATAAGAAAATGGTAATTTCTAAAAAGTTACTGCTGGCGTGCCCTTTCCCGCCAGAGGATAGGTCACGTTGGGAGATATCCCCTAGGGTGGATAAGGCGCTCACACGTTTGTCAAAAAAAGGTGGCACTGCCGTCTTGGGATACGGCCACTTTGAAGGAGCCTGCTGATAAAAAGCAGTAGACTATCCTGAAGTCTGTATATACACACTCAGGTACTATACTGAGACCTGCATTTGCCTCAGCATAAATAGTGCTGCTGCAGCGTGGTCTGATACCCTGTCAGATAATATTAATACCCTGGACAGGGATAATATTTTGCTAACATAGAGCATATTAAAAAGACGTCGTCTTATATATGAAGGATGCACAGAGGGATATTTGCCGGCTGGCATCCAGAATTAATGCAATGTCCATTCTGCCAGGAGGGTATTAGAGACCCGGCAGTGGACAGGTGATGCTGCCTTTAAAAGGCACATGGAGATTCTGCCTTATAAGGGTGAGGAATTGTTTGGGGATGGTCTCTGGGACCTCGTATCCACAGCAACAGCTGGGAAGAAAATTTTTTACCTCAGGTTTCCTCACAGCCTAAGAAAGCACCGTATTTTCAGGTACAGTCCTTTCGGCTTCAGAAAAGCAAGCGGGTCAAAGGCGCTTCCTTTCTGCACAGAGACAAGGGAAGAAGGAAAAAGCTGCACCAGACAGCCAGTTCCCAGGATCAAAAATCTTCCCCCGCTTCCTCTGAGCCCACCGCATGACGCTGGGGCTCCACAGGTGGAGACAGGTGCGGTGGGGGCGCGTCTCGGGAACTTCAGGGACCAGTGGGCTTGCCCACAGGTGGATCCCTAGGTTCTGCAAGTAGTATCACAGGGATACAGGCTGGAGTTCGAGGCGACTCCCCCTCGCCGTTACCTCACATCAGCCTTGCCTGCTGCCCTCGGAGAAAGGGAGGTAGTACTGGCGGCAATTCACAAGCTGTACTTCCAGCAGGTGAAATCAAGGTACCCCTCCTTCAACAAGGCCGGGGTCCTATTCCAAAATGTTGTGGTACCGAAACCAGACTGTTCGGTGAGACCCATTCTAAAATTGAAATCATTGAACACTTATATACGAAGGTTCAAGTTCAAAATGGAATCGCTCAGGGCGATTATTGCAAGCCTGGAGAATTTCATGGTATCACTGGACATCAAGGATGCTTACCTGCATGTCCCTATTTACCCTCTTCACCAGAAGTACCTCAAAATTGTGGTACAGGATGGTCATTACCAATTCCAGACGTTGCCGTTGGTCTGTCCCCGGCACCGAGGGTATTTACCAAGGTAATGGCCGAAATAATTATCCCGTGCTTGGACGATCTCCTTATAAAGGCGAGGTCCAGGGAGCAGTTGTTCGTCGGAGTAGCACTATCTCGGGAAGTGCTACAACAGCACGGCTGGATTCTGAATATTCCAAAGTCGCAGCTGGTTCCTACGACGCGTCTACTGTTCCTGGGTATGGTTCTGAACACAGAACAGGATAAAAAGGGTTTCTCCCGGAGGAGAAGTCCTAGGAGTTGTCGTCTCTAGACAGAGACCTCCTAATACAAATACAGGTGTCGGTGCATCAAGGCACGCGAGCCCTGGGAAAGATGGTAGCTTCTTACGAAGAAATTCCATTCGCCAGGTCCCATGCAAGGATCTTCCAGTGGGATCTGTTGGACAAGTGGTCCGGGTCGCATCTTCAGATGCATCGGCGGATAACCCTGTCTCCAAGGGCCAGGGTGTCGCTGTTGTGGTGGCTGCAGAGTGCTCATCTTCTAGGGGGCCGCAGATTCGGCATACAGGACTGGGTCCTGGTGACCACGGATGCCAGCCTTCGAGGCTGGGGGGCAGTCACACAGGGAAGAAACTTCCAAGGACTATGGAAAAGTCAGGAGACTTCCCTACACATAAATATTCTGGAACTAAGGGCCATTTACAATGTCCTAAGTCAGGCTAGACCCCTGCTTCAACACCGGCCGGTGCTGATCTAGTCAGACAACATCACGGCGGTCGCTCATGTAAACCGACAGGGCGGCACAAGAAGCAGGATGGCGATGGCAGAAGCCACAAGGATTCTCCGATGGGCGGAAAATCATGTGTTAGCACTGTCAGCAGTGTTCATTCCCGGAGTGGACAACTAGGAAGCAGACTTTCTCAGCAGACACGACCTCCACCCGGGAGAGTGGGGACTTCATCCAGAAGTCTTCCAAATGATTGTACACCGTTGGGAAAGGCCACAGGTGGACATGATGGCGTCCCGCCTCAACAAAAAGCTACAAAGATATTGCGCCAGGTCAAGGGACCCTCAGGCGATAGCTGTGGACGCTCTGGTAACACCGTGGGTGTACCAGTCGGTGTATGTGTTCCCTTCTCTGCCTCTCTTACCCAGGGTAATGAGAATAATAAGAAGGAGAGGAGTAAGAACTATACTCATTGTTCCGGATTGGCCAAGAAGAGCTTGGTACCCAGAACTCCAAGAAATGATCTCAGAGGACCTATGGCCTCTGCCGCTCAGACAGGACCTGCTGCAGCAGGGGGCCTGTCTGTTCCAAGACGTACCGCGGCTTCGTTTGACGGCATGGCGGTTGAACGCCGGATCCTGAAGGAAAAGGGCATTCCGGAGGAAGTTATCCCTACGCTAATTAAAGCTAGGAAAGAAGTGAACGCAAACCATTATCACCGCATATGGCGGAAATATGTTGCGTGCTGTGAGGCCAGGAAGGCCCCAAAGGAGGAATTTCAGCTAGGTCGATTTCTGCACTTCCTACAGTCAGGGTGACTATGGGCCTAAAATTGGGTTCCATTAAGGTCCAGATTTCGGCTCTATCGATTTTCTTCCAAAATAGAACTGGCTTCACTGCCTGAAGTTCAGACTTTTGTTAAGGGAGTGCTGCATAGTCAGCCCCCGTTTGTGCCTCCAGTGGCACCGTGGGATCTCAACGTGGTGTTGGATTTCCTGAAGTCGCATTGGGTTGAGCCACTTAAATCCGTGGAGCTACAATACCTCACGTGGAAAGTGGTCATGCTGTTGGCCTTGGCGTCGGCCAGGCGTGTATCAGAATTGGCGGCTTTGTCATGCAAAAGCCCTTATCTGATTTTTTATATGGATAAGGCGGAATTGAGAACTCGTTCCCAATTCTTTCCTAAGGTGGTATCAGTTTTTCATGTGAACCAACCTATTGTGGTGCCTGCGGCTACTTGGGACTTGGAGGATTCCAAGTTACTGGACGTAGTCAGGGCCCTGAAAAGTATATGTTTCCAGGATGGCTGGAGTCAGGAAAACTGACTCGCTATTTATCCTGTATGCACCCAACAAGCTGGGTGCTCCTGCTTCTAAGCAGACTATTGCTCGCTGGATCTGTAGCACGATTCAGCTTGCACATTCTGCGGCTGGACTGCCGCATCCTAAATCAGTGAAAGCCCATTCCACGAGGAAAGTGGGCTCTTCTTGGGCGGCTGCCCGAGGGGTCTCGGCTCTACAACTTTGCCGAGCAGCTACTTGGTCGGGGTCAAACACATTTGCTAAATTCTACAAGTTTGACACCCTGGCTGAGGAGGACCTAGAGTTTGCCCATTCGGTGCTGCAGAGTCATCCCCACTCTCCCGCCCGTTTGGGAGCTTTGGTATAATCCCCATGGTCCTTACGGAGTCCCAGCATCCACTTAGGACGTCAGAGAAAATAAGATTTTACTCACCGGTAAATCTATTTCCCGTAGTCCGTAGTGGATGCTGGGCGCCTATCCCAAGTGCGGATTGTCTGCAATACTTGTTTATAGTTATTGCCTAACTAAAGGGTTATTGTTGAGCCATCTGTTGAGAGGCTCAGTTGTTATCATACTGTTAACTGGGTATAGTATCACGAGTTATACGGTGTGATTGGTGTGGCTGGTATGAGTCTTACCCGGGATTCAAAATCCTTCCTTATTGTGTCAGCTCTTCCGGGCACAGTATCCTAACTGAGGTCTGGAGGAGGGTCATAGTGGGAGGAGCCAGTGCACACCAGGTAGTCCTAAAGCTTTCTTTAGTTGTGCCCAGTCTCCTGCGGAGCCGCTATTCCCCATGGTCCTTACGGAGTCCCAGCATCCACTACGGACTACGAGAAATAGATTTACCGGTGATTAAAATCTTATTATAGCCTAATCTGACCTGTGCCCTTGCCCTGGTGGTCTAGTGGGGTCCCTGTACTGCCACAGTGTCCACACCAGCGAGCGCGACCCGCCTCCTAATAGCGGTGGCGGATTGCGATTTCCAGCAGGTCCTGCCTGAGGGACCCTCTTACCTCCTCTCTGAGTGCGGCCACGTGATCCCGGAGAACTTCGGTTAGTGTGTGCGCCCAGGGTGAAGAACCGGAGCCTCTGCTGTAAGTACCCGGCAACCAGGGACGCGGGAGTATACAGCGCCGCTGGGGGAGGTGATGGAGCTGAAGCAGGAGATATCAGAATGATATCTAGCACTAAGAGTGCCTCTGCTGCAGCCCTTGAAGTCTTCTATCTCCTCTTTAAAATAGCTCTTCTTAGGGCTGCTGGAGCAGCCCTGCCTGTTAGCTGCCTGCACTGTAGGCACCAACTTAGTTACAAACTGAGCTCCTGTGCACGGAGGCAGGGTTATAGAGGAGGCGGAGCCGAGCATCTTGGGAACAGTCAAAGCTTTTAGCCTGTTGGTGCCTCGGATCAAGATCCTACTCTACACCCTGATGTTATTCCCTGTGGAATACAGTGTACCCCGCTGCAGAAAACCCTAATTTGTAGGGCAGATATCGTGACCTTCCAGTGGAAGACAAATTGCCAGATTGTTGGGACAACAAGTACAGTACATAGCTTTACTATTTTATCCATAGAGAATAAGGTCACATTTCTAATGGAAATATTCATAGTCAGAGTATAGAGAAACAAAAGTTAAGTACTTTGCTTTTTAGATTCTTTTCCTATAAAGTATGGCAATCTTTTCATGGTGCCTCGCAGCTCTTGTTTTAACGCTAGCAAATACTCCTGCTCTTCGCTTTCCAGTAGTGGAACTGGTTTGTGGTCTGTATGCTGTGAATAGAAGACAAGAACAAAGTTAGGATTTAGCTTGTAAATTAGCAAGAATAACCTTTCCTGAAGGTTGTTGCGGTACTAAGAAAACTTTTTCCTCCTACAACACCAGAAAAACTAAATAAGAAATGCTAATGTAAAAAAAAAACAACAACAACCTCTGAAAGCTGTTTCCAAACCTCTTTGTGACATGATATAATGGAGGACGTTTCAGCATACGTGCCGCTTAATAAAACTGATGATGATGCTTTTCTCTCTACTTCAAACAAGCATTAGGCATGGAAGGTATTCAAAATTACAAAGAAGGGTCTTCATTGCAACAGTATAATATTACATAAGGGTATTCTATAGAGTTAAAAACATCCATTATACTCCGACATTGTAACACTTACAGATCTTACAAAAAAGGGGATAAGCACTAGGCAGTGACGTAAGTTTGTCCCAGTTGCCCGGAGGTAAGAAAAATATTGGTGACCCCCCCCCCCCTATATATATCTATATATGTAACAGAAATGACAGCACTCTATGTCAGTAACAATAAATTCAGGTGCAGGGTCCTGGCAATTGATATATAAACACTCACTTCCTCCAAAATGGAAAAAAGCCTCACGTTTAGCAAATCAGAAATCAACTTTTTGGATGTATCCATCCTCCTCTCCAACAACGCACTGACCACCAGAATTTATTGCAAAGACTCTGATAGAAACACCCTCTTGCTCTCTACCAGCTTCCATCCGGCACCGCTCAAAGGAGGTCTACCGTTTTCACAACTCCTCAGAGTGTTACGTATCACCTCTGACCCTGCTGACATACCCTCAGCTCTACAGTCCATGATCAATGCTTCCTCGACCGTGGATACTCAAAAGAAGAGATCGATACGGCACTTACAAGGATTGGCCAGATAAGGAGAGAGGAACTCCTATCTAGTAAAGATACTTCCTCCAACAGAGACAATGACAGATTTAATTTTGTCAGTATGTACACCACTGCTTCTAAATTAATTCGCAACAAGATCCATGAACATTGGCATCTTATTAGCACAGATCCTAATTTGGCTAAAGCCATCACGCAACCACCCAGATTTGCATATAAACGAGGACCCAACTTGAAAGACATGCTTGTTGTAACAGATTTTTCTAAAAGGAAAAAGAATACACCTTCTCACTGGTTGACTACCAAAACAGGGGTTTACAAATGTACAGGCTGTCCAAACTGTCCTTTCTTGTTACTTGGCAATCGGTTTATTAACCCTCAGGATAACAAGACTTATACCATTAGACAAAGGCTTGACTGCAACAGTAAATTTGTGGTCTATGTGTTGAAATGTCCATGCAACCTGCTTTATGTTGGAAAGACTAGCAGAATGCTAAAAGAACACTTAAGCCAACATCGCTCCACAATCAAAAAGAGCATCACCCTGGGGGGGCCTCAGGTGACTTTGCAAATTTACCTGTGGCCAGACACTTTAGGGAAGCTAAACACACTATCAACCAACTCAAGTGTTGCATCTTGGACCAAATCCCACCGCTCCAAAGGGGTGGTGACCGCAACAAGATTCTTCTACAGAGAGAACATCAATGGATTGATAGACTTCAAACATTGGCCCCAAATGGGCTCAATGAAGAATTCCGCTTAGGATGCTTCCTCTGACTCTGTACATCACTGTATTGAGTCTAATCTTTGTTGGTTTACTTTTCAGAGACACCGCCGTGTGTCATGTCACATTATCATTGACATGTCCTTATCAATTGTCACCTGCTAACCCCTGATTGTCCTGCACTATCTTGCATTCCTATCCTCCATACCATGGAGACTGATACTACCATACCACACTGGATCCCATCCGATCCCGTCTGATCTTGGCAATTAAGCAGTGATGGGCCTAGTCAGTACCACACTTGGAGACAAGGTGGGAATACTGGGTGTTGTATCAAGGAACTTGGTGCACCTTCCCCACCCCTCCCCATTGTCTCTCAGACACTGGCACCATTAGTGGTGCCCACCCTTACATATTAGCATACGGGATATGTTATGATTGAGAGATGAGGGATGGCACTATCACACTGTGTACTATTACATAGGGGCACATTTGACTGATACAATCATACCACACTGGAAACCATCCAATCCCATCCGAACTTGGTAATTAAGCAGTGTTGGGCCCAGTTAGTACCATGTATGGAGACAACATGGGAATACTAGGTATTGTACTAGGGACAATCCTTGACCCACAGGTAACACTCTGTCTATGCTCTTGATACTGCACGGCTATTGTAATCACCACTGTCACTTAGGTTGGCTGCCTGCATTTTAATTATCTCACTAATTTTGACCACCACTGTGCTTTATCATTATATGGCACTTTTTTGCATATAGCGATCGAGACACCATATCCTCTGGGTACACCCTTGCTGTACAAGTAATCACAGTTTGTTCACTTTAATTTATTGATCTTTGATTATTGTTTCTTATTCTGGACTGACATATCTCCATACTGTTGGCGCACTGTGGAGTTAATTACTCCACGAACAACCCTATGGCTGGAGACTTAGTCATCAGCAACGAAACCTGTCTGCCACTGCACGCAGAATATCGATCTGTCTACACCTACGTCATGCTGCCGGAGCGGGTAACCAAGGAGATGGCCGGGTTTGTGTACTTTGGCAACGCAACCCATGTGTGCGGAATTGGCCAATCAGACAGCGGGTTTGACGCGCTGCATCCCGCTGACGGACTTCCGGTTTCAGAACCCTCGGCATTCTCTGTACTATTTAAAAGGGCTCCGGACAGAGTGACCATTGCCCCTGATGAAAACCAGAAAGCGTTGAAACAGCTGTTGGGCGGATCGTAGCAGTGGTTATTTCCAGATGGATTGTCAGGAATAAAAAACCCTTTTTTTCACCTTTCAAAAACGTGAGTGCTGGTCTAAATTCTTTTTTCCATTTTGGAGGAAGTGCGTGTTTATATATATATATATATATATATATTATTTTTTTTTGCTTCTGCACAGCAAGCCTGCAGATTCTAACTATATGAAGCTACTACAAAAACCATTGCAACTAGGTAGATCTATGTAGGGGTCCAGCCATACACTACATAGATCTGCTCAGTCACTCACAATGCTGATTATTTCTCTGACAATTAATTTGCAAGTGTCATATCCAGGATTAGAACCTACAACCTATTAGACTGGAGGCATGCATCTTACTGATGGAGATATTTGCTCTTGCATAGGAAGTATGAGAATTCTAACTATATGAAGTTACTTGTAATTGTCAGAGAAATAACTTCATATAGTTAGAATTCTCATGTTTCCTTTATAGGAGCAAATAGCTTCATCAGTAAGGTGTCTGCTTCCAGTGTATCTATAATAAAGAGGGTGTGATTTGTAAAGTGCAGTGACTAGTGGGGAAGTCGGCTACGGAAGAGATACCGGCTGCTGTCAATTAACTTAATTGATTAATTGAAGTGCCCCCCTTCAAAGCAGGAGCCCGGTGGCAGTTGACTCCATTGCCTCCCAGAGTTCTGCCTCTGGCACTAGGTACATACTAGAGCTAGACCTATCCCGTACAATAAGCAGAGGTGAGATATAATACACATATAGAGTCACATGTGACAAATGTTAAATAAATGTAACTTCTGTAGTGTAAAAGCAAATAAACAGCCAACGAGAACCACTGTACTTACTGGGAATAAGGGCAAGGGCTGCACTGCAGTCTCGGGAAGAGAGTCACCCCTTGAAAAGCCAATGGCTTGAAGATCAAATGTGAAGGATGCCCCTCTACCTCGTGCTTTGCCAGCCATACCTAAACAACAAATGTGCTATTATTAAAATTACACTGTGTAGTGGTTATTCTGGAACTCCATTATATAGATCTATAGACATTAGTAATAGTATGTGCCATTTGTATATATTTATATTTTGAAAGCCGTTGGAGGAACAGGAGCTTGAACTGCTGATGTACATTCACTGGGAGAGAACTTATAGTCTTTTTGGTTTCTCAGAGAAAATGGATTTTTTGCCTAATGAATTGTACTTTTCTGACACACGGTTACAGCTTGTGGTTTTGTATTTAAAATCACTCAGTGTTGAATTCCCCCCAGCGGATTATGTTCTCCTATACAGGCACTAATAATGGTCTTATATTGACCTTCTAGTGAGAGCCGTCTCTTAGGGATACTTCCAATGAAGTGTTTACTTTTATTCATTCATAGACTGTGATCTTACCCCAGAGGAAGGTCCACGAAAGGAACAAAACGCATAGGTTATCTGGTGATGTGTACACTACGCCATAGTGGGAGGCCCCTACCTTTGAGCTTGCATCCCCTGGGGTGTTTGGTGGGGTTCTTTTATCCATCTGTTCCTGTTTGACATGGGTACTACGTAACACCAAATCTATGATGTAAGAAAAACCTTTTAAAAATATTTTATTGTGAAAAAAGCCAATCCGGTTATTCAACTAATAACAGGCCATTGGCCCTTTGTTTTCGGGGTGTGCTTTCTGGTGAGTGGGTTTAGTTCAGGTTGCACAAACTCACCTCATCTGAACAAATTGTGGCTAAAGTCTACATGAAGTTAATAAATTGTGGTATTTGAAGATAACATCAATCTCGAAATCAAGTTTTGGTTGAATCATACATGGACTAACCTTCCTGTGGACTTTTAATTGGACAGTATTAAAAGACAATGGCCCTCATCCCGAGTTGTTCGCTCGCTAGCTGCTTTTAGCAGTATTGCAAACGTTAGGCTGCCGCCCTCTGGGAGTGTATCTTAGCTTAGCAGAATAGCGAACGAAAGAGTAGCAGAATTGCTACTAGATATTTTCTTGCAGTTTCTGAGTAGCTCCAGACTTACTCCTAGATTGCGATCAGCTCGGTCCATTTAGTTCCCGGTTTGACGTCACAAACACGCCCTGCGTTCGTCCAGCCACTCCCCCGTCTCTCCAGACACTCCAGCGTTTTTCCCTGACACGCCTGCGTTTTTTAGCACACTCCCGGAAAACGCTCAGTTACCACCCAGAAACGCCCCTTTCCTGTCAATCATTCACCGATCAGCAGTGCGACTGAAAAGCGCCGCACGAACACCAGCAAATCTACTAAGTTTTGTGTAAAATAACTTAGCGCATGCGCGCTGCATACCATGCGCATGCACATGCACATTTGGCAACAAATCGCAGCCTAGCGAAAATCGGCAACGAGCGAACAACTCGGAATGACCACCAATATTGGATAGCGCCCTCTAGTTACTCCTTACCAACATTTTCTGGTTCCTGCTAACAGGGGTTCTACTGTGAGGTGCAGCTCTGAACTCACCTAGCGTGTGAAAAAGTTTGTTTTCTGTATATATATATATATATATATATATATATATATATGTGTGTGTATGTATATGTAAGTAGATAGATAGATACATACACACACACACACACACACACACAGAGAGGGGGCCCCCGGAGATGTCAGCGGCTGGAGTTGGGCCTGCACAGTGTTACCTCTGAAATCATATGGGGTGGGGGAAATATGACGGGCAGCCAGGTAGCGTGCTCAGCTCTGCCCGGAATTTAAATTTAATAAAACAAAACGCATGCGCACATTGACAAATCCCAGGTTTGGAAACTCCAATCCCGGGATTCAAATCCTGACAATTTTAGCCCAAAATACCAGGATCCCGCTGAACCTGATCCCGGGATTGGCCACCGTAGTCTGGAGCAGAGAAGGAAATGGTGGGACATGGTAGAAACATTCAAACATATTGTATCAAGGGTTTTAACAAGGACAAGACAAGAACTATTAGAACACAAAGACATGCACTGAAACTGGAGCGAGGTAAAAAGGGTAGTGGATAAGTAGAATAGCCTCCCATCAGAGGTGGTTGAGGCTAACACAGTAGAGCAATTTAAAAAAGCTTGGAATAGGCATAAAAACATCCTTACAAAGACCTAAAGAACAAATAAGCCGGTTGAAGTTGCCAAAAGTATAAATTAAAAAGGCAGACTAGATGGAGCAAGAGGTTCTTATCTGCCGACAAATTCTTTGTTTTTATGGCTGTGGGCTGCAGCACTAAGTCAGTGTCAGTGAAGGGCTGTTGGTTGCCTGCAGCACTAAAGCTGGTGCACATTAGACTAGGTGTACCCAGCATGACATTGGTGGCTACAGGACCCTGCTGGGGTGCTGGCAAGTCAAGTGCATACACACTTGCTGATGCTGGCAGCAACAGAGCAAAAGCACGGGGAGGGGGGAAGCAGGGGCCATGCGACAGCACGCGATAACGCCTGTCGGATCTGCATGCACTGGATACTTGACAATTTTAATGATCTGTCATTCCGATCCAACAGAATCGGCCACATCTTAAAAAATAAATAAAAATCATCTAGTGTGTACCCAGCATTAGATGACTGTGTCATTGGAAGGCTATGGGGTGTAAGCACTTCTGTGGCTGTGTCAGACTGAAGGGCTGTGGGCTGCAGCACTAACAGTGTGTCAGTGAAGAGCTGTTGGAGTGCAAGCACTAATGTGGCACTACTGCTATTGCTGTGTCAGACTGTGAAAGTATGTGGGGAGCAGAACTGAGAGGCACTGTGTTGCTTGGTGCAGTCACCGTTTAAAAATTAAACAAAAACAAACTAAAATAAAACTGTCAAGAAATAACATTCATTAGGTGCCAGTGTGCCACCATTACTATAAGCGCAGTGAGTCGCAGCAGTGTATAAAAAATATGGATATGGCGCAGCCATTAAAAGAGCAGGAGCAGCAACTCAGTACTAGTGCTGTGGCTGCTGCCAGTCATTTAAAGTACTTCAGCATCTACTAAAGTTTGTGAAGTGGACACAAAGTTTAAGAAAGGGTACCTAAAATCTAAATATTTCACAAAGTTAGAGATAACATCACATCTAATAATAAAGAGAACGTTTACGGACAAAAAATGTAAAACTGCCAACATGCCAAACACCACACACAGTGGCAAAGAAAGGCCTTTGTTTGTGAGTGGTGGTCCTGCTAGTCCTATGCTGTTTCATGCACTAGAAGAATGCCTATTGCGGACGCCGGGGCTAAATGCAATCAGGCATCTTCTTCTGTAACCTCCTATGATGATGATGATGCAACACCTTGCTCTGAGTCTGGTAGAGGTACCACTTTTAAAACAGACAAATCAGTGCCCAATGATGTTTTATGGGGTAATATGGGCAGCCCCCTAATTTCTCTAACGTCCTAGTGGATGCTGGGAACTCCGTAAGGACCATGGGGAATAGCGGGCTCCGAAGGAGGCTGGGCACTCTAGAAAGATTTAGGACTACCTGGTGTGCACTGGCTCCTCCCACTATGACCCTCCTCCAAGCCTCAGTTAGATTTCGTGCCCGGCCGAGGTTGGATGCACACTAGGGGCTCTCCTGAGCCCTTAGAAAGAAAGTATAATTTTAGGTTTTTTATTTTCAGTGAGACCTGCTGGCAACAGGCTCACTGCAGCGAGGGACTAAGGGGAGAAGAAGCGAACTCGCCTGCTTGCAGCCGGATTGGGCTTCTTAGGCTACTGGACACCATTAGCTCCAGAGGGATCGACCGCAGGCCCAGTCCTTGGTGTTCGGTCCCGGAGCCGCGCCGCCGTCCCCCTTACAGAGCCAGAAGCAAGAAGAGGTCCGGAAAATCGGCGGCAGAAGACATCAGTCTTCACCAAGGTAGCGCACAGCACTGCAGCTGTGCGCCATTGCTCCTCATGCACACTTCACACTCCGGTCACTGAGGGTGCAGGGCGCTTGGGGGGGGGGGCGCCCTGAGCTGCAATAAAAACACCTTGGCTGGCAAAAATACCACAATATATAGCCCTAGAGGCTATATATGTGGTAAATTCCCCTGCCAGAATCCAGAAAAAAGCGGGAGAATAGGCCGCGGAAAAGGGGCGGAGCTATCTCCCTCAGACACACTGGCGCCATTTCTCCTTCACAGATCCGCTGGAAGGAAGCTCCCTGGCTCTCCCCTGCAGTCTACACTTCAGAACAGGGTAAAAACAGAGAGGGGGGGCACTAAATTTGGGCGCAATACATATATAATATAAAAAGCAGCTATAGGGGACATAACTTAGTTAGTCCCTGCATTATATAGCGCTCTGGTGTGTGCTGGCATACTCTCACTCTGTCCCCCCAAAGGGCTTTTGTGGGTCCTGTCCTCATTCGGAGCATTCCTTGTGTGTGTGCGGTGTGTCGGTACGGCTGTGTCGACATGTTTGATGAGGATAATGATGTGGAGGCGGAGCAGATGCCTTTAGAAGGGATGTCACCCCCTCCGGGGCAGACACCTGAGTGGATGGGCTTATGGAAAGTAATGAGTGCACGTATAGACTCCTTATATAAGAAAATCGACGACATGCCAAATGTGGGACAGCCGACTTCTCAGCTCGTGCCTGCCCAAGCGTCGCATGGGTCGTCAGGAGCTCTAAAACGCCCGCTACCTCAAGCAGACCCAGATGTCGACACGGATACTGACACCAGTGTCGACGATGATGAGTCAAACCTGATGCCCACTAAGGCCATTCACTGTATGATTGAGGCAATGAAAGAGGTGTTAAACATTTCTGATATAACTACTGGTACCACTAAAAAGGTTATTATGTTTGGAGAGAAAAAACTACCCGTAGTTTTTCCCCCATCAGATGAATTAAATGAAGTGTGTGAAGAAGCGTGGGCTTTCCCTGATAAAAAATTGGTAATTCCTAAGAAGGTACTAATGGCGTTCCCTTTCCCGCCAGAGGATAGGTCACGTTGGGAAACACCCCCTAGAGTGGATAAAGCGCTCACACGTTTGTCTAAAAAGGTGGCACTACCGTCTCCGGATACGGCCGCCCTCAAGGAACCTGCTGATAGAAAGCAGGAGGCGATCCTGAAGTCTGTATATACACACACAGGCATTATACTTAGGCCAGCTATTGCGTCAGCTTGGATGTGCAGTGCTGCCGCTGCGTGGTCAGATAAACGGTCAGAAAATATTGACACATTAGACAGAGACACGATCCTGTTAACCATAGACCATATAAAAGACTCAGTCTTATATATGAGAGATGCACAAAGGGAAATCTGCCGATTGGCATCTAAAGTAAGTGCATTGTCCATTTCTGCTAGGAGAGGCTTATGGACTCGCCAGTGGACAGGAGATGCAGATTCAAAAAAGCACATGGAAGTGTTACCATATAAGGGTGAGGAATTATTTGGGGATGGTCTCTCGGACCTAGTTTCCAGTCCACAGCAACGTCTGGGAAGTCAGCATTTTTACCCCATGTCCCCTCACAGCCTAAGAAGGCGCCGTTTTATCAGGTTCAGTCCTTTCGGACCCAGAAAAACAGGCGTGGAAAAGGCGGGTCCTTTCTGTCCAGAGGCAGAGGTAGGGGAAAAAGACTGCAACAAACGGCAGGTTCCCAGGAGCAAAAGTCCTCCCCCGCTTCTTCTTCCAAGTCCGCCGCATGACGGTGGGGCTCCACAGGCGGAGCCAGGTACGGTGGGGGGCCGCCTCAAGAATTTCGGCGATCAGTGGGCTCGCTCACAGGTGGATCCCTGGATCCTTCAAATAGTATCTCAGGGGTACAAACTGGAATTCGAGGCGTCTCCACCCCACCGGTTCCTAAAATCTGCCTTGCCGATTGCTCCCTCAGACAGGGAGGCGGTGCTAGCGGCAATTCACAAGCTGTATTCCCAGCAGGTGATAATCAAGGTACCCCTACTTCAACAAGGCCGGGGTTACTATTCCACACTATTTGTGGTACCGAAACCGGACGGTTCGGTGAGACCCATTTTAAATTTGAAATCCTTGAACACATACATAAAAAAATTCAAGTTCAAGATGGAATCGCTCAGGGCGGTTATTGCGAGCCTGGACGAGGGGGATTACATGGTATCCCTGGACATCAAGGATGCTTACTTGCATGTCCCCATTTACCATCCTCACCAGGAGTACCTCAGATTTGTGGTACAGGATTGCCATTACCAATTCCAGACGCTGCCGTTTGGACTGTCCACGGCACCGAGGGTATTTACCAAGGTGATGGCGGAAATGATGATACTCCTTCGAAAAAAGGGAGTTTTAATTATCCCGTACTTGGACGATCTCCTAATAAAAGCGAAGTCCAAGGAACAGTTGTTGGTGGGAGTAGCACTATCTCAGGAGGTGCTGCACCAGCACGGCTGGATTCTGAATATCCCAAAGTCACAGCTGGTTCCGACGACACGACTACTGTTCCTGGGTATGATTCTGGATACAGTCCAGAAAAAAGTGTTTCTCCCGGAGGAGAAAGCCAGGGAGTTGTCATCTCTAGTCAGAGACCTCCTGAAACCAAAACAGGTATCAGTGCATCGCTGCACGCGGGTCCTGGGAAAGATGGTGGCTTCTTACGAAGCAATTCCCTTCGGCAGGTTCCATGCCAGAATCTTTCAGTGGGACCTGTTGGACCAGTGGTCCGGATCGCATCTTCAGATGCATCGCTTGATAACCCTGTCTCCAAGAACCAGGGTGTCGCTACTGTGGTGGCTGCAGAGTGCCCATCTTCTAGAGGGCCGCAGGTTCGGCATACAGGACTGGGTCCTGGTGACCACGGATGCCAGCCTTCGAGGCTGGGGGGCAGTCACACAGGGAAGAAACTTCCAAGGACTATGGTCGAGTCAGGAGACTTCCCTTCACATAAATATTCTGGAACTAAGGGCCATCTACAATGCCCTAAGTCAAGCAAAATCCCTGCTCCTACACCAGCCGGTGCTGATCCAGTCAGACAACATCACGGCAGTCGCCCATGTAAATCGACAGGGCGGCACAAGAAGCAGGATGGCGATGGCGGAAGCCACAAGAATTCTCCGATGGGCGGAGAATCATGTACTAGCACTGTCAGCAGTGTTCATTCCGGGAGTGGACAACTGGGAAGCAGACTTCCTCAGCAGACACGACCTCCACCCGGGAGAGTGGGGACTTCATCCAGAAGTCTTCCAGATGCTGGTAAACCGTTGGGAAAAACCACAGGTGGACATGATGGCGTCCCGCCTCAACAAAAAGTTAAAAAGATATTGCGCCAGGTCAAGGGACCCTCAGGCGATAGCTGTGGACGCTCTAGTGACACCGTGGGTGTACCAGTCGGTTTATGTGTTCCCTCCTCTGCCTCTCATACCAAAGGTATTGAGAATAATAAGAAAGCGAGGAGTAAACACCATTCTCGTGGTTCCGGATTGGCCAAGACGAGCGTGGTACCCGGAACTTCAAGAGATGCTCTCAGAGGACCCGTGGCCTCTACCGCTCAGACAGGACCTGCTACAACAGGGGCCCTGTCTGTTCCAAGACTTACCGCGGCTGCGTTTGACGGCATGGCGGTTGAACACCGGTTCCTAAAGGAAAAGGGTATTCCGGAAGAAGTCATTCCTACGCTTATTAAGGCCAGGAAAGATGTTACGGCAAAGCATTATCACCGCATATGGCGGAAATATGTTGCATGGTGCGAGGCCAAAAAGGCCCCAACAGAGGAATTTCAACTAGGTCGATTTCTGCATTTCCTGCAAGCAGGAGTGAATATGGGCCTAAAACTAGGCTCCATTAAAGTACAGATCTCGGCTCTGTCGATTTTCTTTCAAAAAGAACTAGCTTCAGTACCTGAAGTTCAGACATTTGTGAAAGGAGTGCTGCATATTCAGCTCCCATTTGTGCCTCCTGTGGCACCTTGGGATCTCAACGTGATGTTGAGTTTCTTAAAATCACATTGGTTTGAGCCACTAAAAACCGTGGATCTGAAATATCTCACGTGGAAAGTGGTCATGTTATTGGCCTTGGCTTCAGCCAGGCGAGTGTCAGAATTGGCGGCTTTATCATGTAAAAGCCCTTATCTGATTTTCCATATGGATAGGGCAGAATTGAGGACTCGTCCCCAGTTTCTCCCTAAGGTGGTGTCAGCGTTTCACCTGAACCAGCCTATTGTGGTGCCTGCGGCTACTAAGGATTTGGAGGACTCCAAGTTGCTAGACGTTGTCAGGGCCCTGAAAATATATGTTTCCAGGACGGCTGGAGTCAGAAAATCTGACTCGCTGTTTATCCTGTATGCACCCAACAAGCTGGGTGCTCCTGCTTCTAAGCAGTCTATTGCTCGCTGGATTTGTAGTACAATTCAGCTTGCACATTCTGTGGCAGGCATGCCACAGCCAAAATCTGTAAATGCCCATTCCACAAGGAAGGTGGGCTCATCTTGGGCGGCTGCCCGAGGCGTCTCGGCTTTACAACTTTGCCGAGCAGCTACTTGGTCAGGGGCAAACACGTTTGCAAAATTCTACAAATTTGATACCCTGGCTGAGGAGGACCTGGAGTTCTCTCATTCGGTGCTACAGAGTCATCCGCACTCTCCCGCCCGTTTACGAGCTTTGGTATAATCCCCATGGTCCTTACGGAGTTCCCAGCATCCACTAGGACGTTAGAGAAAATAAGAATTTACTCACCGGTAATTCTATTTCTCGTAGTCCGTAGTGGATGCTGGGCGCCCATCCCAAGTGCGGATTGTCTGCAATACTTGTAAATAGTTATTGTTAACTAAAGGGTTATTGTTGAGCCATCTGTTGAGAGGCTCAGTTGTTTTTCATACTGTCAAACTGGATATAGTATCACGAGTTGTACGGTGTGATTGGTGTGGCTGGTAAGAGTCTTACCCGGGATTCTAAATCCTTCCTTATTATGTCTGCTCGTCCGGGCACGGTGTCCTAACTGAGGCTTGGAGGAGGGTCATAGTGGGAGGAGCCAGTGCACACCAGGTAGTCCTAAATCTTTCTAGAGTGCCCAGCCTCCTTCGGAGCCCGCTATTCCCCATGGTCCTTACGGAGTTCCCAGCATCCACTACGGACTACGAGAAATAGAATTACCGGTGAGTAAATTCTTATTATTTGTTAGTGTTAAGGCTCCCATACACTAGTACGATTTGGCCCTTTAATACATGATTTCAACCCATCGGGACGATAAATCTTGTGAAAAGTGTCAAATTGTGTGTCATTTACTTTCGATTCCGATCCGGAGATTGTCACTGCTGCACCAAGGATACATCGTATACTGTAGCAGTGAATGGGATCGCATGTGAAACATCGTATTCAAAATAACCGCATACAATGTATCATATGCGATATAGCCGCCGTAGGGGAGTTGCTGAGGTATCGCATGCTCAGCTTAATGTATGGCCACCTTCAGGTAGGTTTATTTGGAGTTTGCAGCTCTACGGTGCAAGTGTTTATTTTCTTGGCTTCTCAACCCTTGTGAAATTGGCTATTAACATTATATTATTTTATTATTTTGTAAACTAACCGATTACTTTTTTCCCCCCAATCAATTATGTAGTGCTTTACCTGTCTGCCACTACTTACTCACCTCCATTTCCCTGTACTCCCCTGGGGCCTCCTCTTTTGAATACATTCTTTCTATGGGGTCGTAAAGTTTATTAAACTGCCATCCTCTCTGTCACTGGTGTGCCACAATGTTTCATAGGTGATCGGTATGCGATCCCGCTGCACGGAATGCCGAATGTCTGGATAACGTCATCTGCATCACGGGTGGCAGAATGCTGGCAGGGGGGGCGAGCGCTACGTATAGTACCCCCATCGGGATCCCGGCGTTGGTATTGTGACAGTCGAGATCCCGATGGGCGGTATGTTAGCCCCATACTGTTTCATAGATGTTCTATGGGGCTAATTCTGACCTGATCATAGATGTGCTAAATTTGGCACATCTACGATCAACTTCCCTGACATACGGGGGGACGCTCTGCACAGGACTAGTCCTCCCCGCATGTCAGGCCCTGCCCCGTAGCACAACTACTAAAGCATCGCACGACGGCGGCAATGCTTTTGTACTTGAAGAGTAGCTCCCCACCAGCGCAGCTCCTGCGCGCGTGCAGGGAGCTACTCGCCGCTGTGAGGGTCACAGCGAGTGCATGTGACATCACGCAGCCGTGGCGGCCCGCCCCCCCACACGGTCTGGGCACCCCTGCGTTGCCCGGACCGCACCCCTAAAACGGCGACCAGACACCACCGGAGCGCCCCCTTCCACCCAGCGAACGCCTCTGCCTGTCAATCAGGCAGAGGTGATTGCAGGGCTGAGACAGCCGTCGGCTGTCTGGTATGCACCGGCACACTGCGGCGCTGGCGCAGTTCAGACCTGATCGCTGTGCGACAACTAATTAGCCCCTATATTCTTAAAATAACTGCCATGTGTTTGTGCCGCTGCTTTATCACTTCGTTTAGCCAATCAGCCTTTGGCCTATAATGGTGAACAGTATTGTGAACTGTGAAGTGATCAAAATTTATTGGAAATTAATGTTATTTAGGTTAATAATATTGTAGGAACAAAACCAGACCCAAATTACATGATTTAGCATTTTTTGATATAATCCAGAACCTAAGCACGTGAGGGTGATTTTGCCAAAACCAGAAAAGAAAACTCTGAACAGAAGACATATTCACTAGCTTATATAAAAAGATTACATATAATGAAAATAGTGGAAGTTTACTTAATGATACTGGAACATTTTTATATTTTAACAAGGACAGCGTCTAATGTGAGGGAAGACAAAAATATCTTTGAGGTAGAAAGTGCCAATGTTCAAAATTGTACAGAAGCGTTGGGTATGGGATGCCGACGGCCAGCATACCGATGCCAGGAATCTGGCTGCTAGAATGCCGGCAGGGGGGTGAGCGTAACAATGCTCATGGCGGATTTGCTGCATGCTCGCCACAGGATCTATTGCCACTCTATGGGTATCGTGGACACCCACAAGTGAGTATAGCCCCTGTTAGCCGGGTTTCCGGCAGGCGGCATTGCCAGTGGTTGGGATTCCGGCATCTGACTTCCGAGATCCCAACTGCCGGCAATGTAACCACATCCTGTACAAAAGTAGTCAAAGCTCAAACTCTTCTGTGGACTGATATGGCTGTGCCTGCATAGTGACAATGATTGTGCCACCCGATGGTAGGAGTTGGCCCATGATTCATGTGCATTCTTTGCATGGTATGAATCAAGTGCATAACTATCACCACTTCTGTGCCAACTTGCATAAAAAATAGATTTTGTTTTATGGGACAAGATTATTTGCATACAGTTAGGGGGTTCTGTGGGGTGAATTTACAAGGATGTTCCCTGCTGTGCATAAAGGGTGCCTGATGAAAACAGACCTTTACCGAGGAAGAACATGTCTCATCCCATACTTTTAATGGGATACATTTAGTACATTCCAGTTGCATTTCTAAGCACTTTGACAAATGTGTCTCTCATACTTAATGTAAAGGTTGAGCCTCCTATATCCAAAAATCTGATAGCCAAAAAATATTCAGAAATCCAATATTTTTTGAGCTTGACTGAGATAGCAAAACTTTAGCTTCTGATGGTTCGATGTATTCAAACTTTTTTTCATGCACAAAATTATTACAAAAAGTGTATGAAATTATCTTCAGGCTGGGTGTATATGAAACAAAAGAGTTTCTGTTTGTGTGCAAACTCATGCACAAAATTCTAAAAAAAATATTGCATAAAATACAGTGACCATATTATCCCTTTTACCTGGGACGCTCATGGATTACACAGGTTCTGTGGCTGATTAAAACCAGCTGAAATGTAGGCTTGAAGTCAGCCAGCCACAGAACCTGTGTAATCCATGAGCGTCCCAGGTAATAGGGATAATATGGTCACTCTATATAAAATTACCATCAGGCTGTGTATAATGTACATATGAAACATAAATCATACTTGCCTACCTGACCCTCTCCATGAGGGAGAAAATGCTCTGTTCCTGGACTTTCCTGGTAATGTATGATTGCCATCACCTGTGGTGAAACACCTTTCATATCAATTACCTAGCTCACCACAGGTGATGGCAATCATACTTACCAGGAAAGTCCAGGAACAGAGCATTTTCTCCCTCATGGAGAGGGTCAGGTAGGCAAGTATGACATAAATGCATTCTGTGTTTAGATTATGACATAATCTAAACACAGAATGCATTTATGAACATGCAGTATTGTACCAAAATGTTAATAAAATCTGAGTTGAGGTTCCACACACACAATTCATAACTTGCACGATGCTACCATAATGTACATATTTATATTAGCCAGTTTAAAGTATATTGCATGCATAAGGTTTACCAGCAGACTGCACCCAGAGGAAACACACAGGTAAATCTTCATTACAGACACCTGTGCATGTGGCTACTATGACAATAAAAACATCCACACGCACACAACAGGTGAGGCACATACACAAAAAAAAAGGAAAGGTTTAAAAGGGACATCATCCTGAGTAGTAATATGTGTTTCACTTTGTACCAGCAAATAGATGTGCCAAATATTCTTTTTTCTGCTACTGGATACAAAAATGACATGACACATAATGCATTTATGAATAAGTAGTGACATATAACATGTGCAGACAATTGTGGACCATTTTGGAATGTTTATATAAAGTCATCTATTTCCATTTAACTAGGCTTGCTGTAATATCTCTTTAATCCAGGATACATATGATTCACACAGGTTCTGCAGCTGATCAAAGCCAGGTGAATTGCAGGCTTGAATTTAGCCAGCCACAGAACCTGTGTAGATCATAGGTGTCCTGGATTAAAGGGGTATTATGGCAAACCTACACTTAACTCATACTTACCCAGAAAATCCAGGAGATCTCAATTTGCTCTCCCATAGAGCAGGTAGGTCTCCCAGAATCTGCTGCCACCCACTGACTGCCAACTTCATAAGTGAAGTGATTTGCATCGCATCACTGCCCCCATCTTTAATAACAAGCAGGGAATTTGTATAGGAGCCCCTTAAATTATTGCCGTTTTAAGGCCACATATCTTTTCCTGATGTTTTTGGCTGACCCTGTGGATTTTCACTGATAGACAACACCCAGTAGAATGTTTGATTAAATTGCTGGAAAATAGCAGCCAAGATTGCAAGATTGATGGAGAGGGGTTAACTATATGCATGCAAATTCACAGTAGATTTTAGTACTATGTACTTAATAAGTATCTGTGTTGCTATGGATACAGTATTTGCCATTTCTACTAACACCCACATTGACATTTAGAGAATGTGGATGTGTAGTCCTCTTAGCTAGTGCCTAGTAAATGAACCATTACATCGATCTACTACCCTGCTGGGCCATTTAACATTCCCCTAATCTGGTCCTCTGATAGAAATTCTCCAAGCATTAAGTCATTGGACAGCGGAGATCACTAGTATTTATTTGGTTTCTGAATTGTACAATCAGGTGCATCTTTCTAAAGGTGGGTACACACTAGGCAACGTGCTCTATGAGTGACATTGCCTAGTGTTTCCCATTCCAGTCCGGGGTGGTTGGCAGCATGGTGTACACACTGAGCGATATGACGACCATATCGCTCAGTGATGTCACGCAGTGGCTGGGCTGTGCAGGCACCTCTTGGACGAAAGTCCAAATTGAGCTGTCTGCACGGCCGACAGCGAGGGCCGTTAACGACCCGTAGGTCCACGCATCGCTGGTTGGCGGTGGCATACACACTTGCCGAGAAAGTGAGCGACGTCGCTCATTTTCTCAGCATGTGTGTATGCACCTTAACTCAAACCAAACAACTTGTGCAGTGCACAATACAAATGTCAGGGGTGTTTATAGGAAGAGGGGTGACTAGTGAAAGATACTGCACAGTGGGGTAGATGTATTAACCTGTAGAAGGCATAAGGAAGTGATAAAGCAGTGTAAAGTTCAAGGTGATAATGCACCAGCCAATCAGCTCCTAACTGTTAATTTACATATGGGAGCTGATTGGCTGGTGTGTTTATCACCTTGCACATATCACTGGTTTATCACTTCCTTATGCCATCTCCAGGTTAATACATCTGCCCCAGTATGTGTTACACCAATTTTAATGGTTAACAAATTTACACCATACTGTACCTTCATTCACACTCATTGAGAATTATGGGGGACATGTAGTAAGCAGTAATAAAAGTGGAGAAGTGATCCAGTGGAGAAGTTGTCTATGGTAACCAATCAGCATTGATATAACATTTATAATTTGCATACTTTAAAAGTATACAGAGCAGCTGATTGGATGCCGTGGACAACTTCTCCACTGGATCACTTCTCCACTTTTATCATTGCTTAGTACATGTCCCCCTAAATGTATTATTTACTGAAGTAACGTTATTTCATCACATTTATTTCCCTTTTTTTTTTTTTTTTTAGAGTTTTGATTGAGATCACTTTAGTCAGTTAAAAAATATTGTTTGAAGCTTATGCTTATTGAATCTGTTTGTAGCTCATAATAAAGCTGCAATAAAATGTGTACATATAGGGGGATTATGTGATAGGTTCCGAGATGAAGTAACCTCTGTAATTTGGCAAGTTCTCAGCGACAATCCGTTATAAGGCTGGTTTTGCTTTGTAGCTGGTTGCCCCTTTATATTTTGCTGCAAAAAATTGCATCTTCTACTATACATGAAGTACAGAGTTGGCAGCTGTACGGGTATATTTACTAAAGTGTGGGTTTTAGAAGTGAAGATGTTGCCCATAGCAACCAGATTCTAGCTATTATCTTAAAGAAGGTGCTAGATAAATAAGTAGAGTCTGATTGGTTGCTATGGGCAACATCACTAATTCTAAAAATCCACACCTCAGTAAATATACCCATAGTGTCTGTTGAATGAAGTAGGTAAAGTAGCTGAACTGAGATACTCAGTGGGCCAGATGCATCATCGCTTGGAAAGTGATAAAATGGAGAGTGAAATAGTACCAGCCAATCAGCTCCTAACTGACATATTTCAAACACAGCCTGTGACATGGCAGTTAGGAGCTGATTGGCTGGTACTTTTTCACTCTCCATTTTATCACTCTCCAAGCGATGATGCATCTAGCCCACTGAGATGCTATTCAGTAGATCTTTGAAACAACCCCGTCCATGGCGTGAGGACATACCTCATCACCACATTGTATTTTCCCACTTCCAGCAAATATTTGTAAAAAGATGATAAACGTCCCCATTCAGAGATGGAAAGAAATGCAAATAAAATGTGTTCAAGGAAAAAGTCACATTTTGCTAAATATTCTGAGAAGATGACAGGGGCACAATGTGACCAACTTTCCATAGCTAGAAAATGCACACCCTTCCTATGCAAGTAACAAGAGTAGATACGTCTGGAAAACCATAGGACGTGTGGCTTTACTGAGCGTACAAAAGCTGTAAAAGAATCACAGTACACAATACACAGACAGGGAATGACTTGTTATAGGTGGTCATTCCGAGTTGATCGCTCGCTAGCAGTTTTTAGCAGCTGTGCAAACGCTATGCCGCCCCCTACTGGGAGTGTATTTTAGCTTAGCAGAAGTGCGAACGAAGGGATCGCAGAGCGGCTACAAAGTTTTTTTGTGCAATTTTAGAGTAGCTCAAAACCTACTCAACGCTTGCGATCACTTCAGACTGTTCAGTTCCTGTTTTGACGTCACAAACTCGCCCTGGCGTTCGCCCAGCCACGCCTGCGTTTTTCCTGGCACGCCTGCATTTTTCCGAACACTCCCTGAAAACGGTCAGTTGACACCCAGAAACGCCCACTTCATGTCAGTCACTCTGCGGCAGCCAGTGCGACTGAAATGCTTTGCAAGACCCTGTGTGAAACTACATTGTTCGTTGTAATAGTATGTCGCGGGTGCGCATTGCGCCGCATACGCATGCGCAGAAGTGCCTTTTTTTGCCTCATCGCTGCACAGCGAACGAATGCAGCTAGCGATCAACTCTGAATGACCCCCATAGTGAGCCTTAAGTGTACATTGCCTGGAAATAATGACATAACGAAAAGACGTGTAAAGGTGCTGCAGGTGGTTTATACTTGCTGACTTTTATTTTTTTCCTCTCTGGGCTTTATCCCTGAGAGGAGATGAGTGCTGGGGCTGGGTTCTTAGCATCAAATTAGCACAGTCCCCTCCCTATGGACCTGTGATTTCTGGTATTATCTCCCCATCATGCCCACTTTACTAGGAAGTGGGAGGGATGCTGGAGGTTCACCCAGTCTTCTGGGGGTACAAGGGACTACTAAAAAAAATGAGAGTCTCCCTGACCTTCTGTGAGAGACTGCATGGTGTTGTCACGCCATCCACTTCATGTTCAGGAAATGTTCGTCAGTGTTGGTTATGTACTTTTACAAGTAAAGACACATTTCATGCAGCTCACCAGCATTGTATTGTGCCTCTCATACTGAGAACTTTGCATGTTGTCAGAAGTTGGCAGTGATGGCACGGGGCCTCAGACGCAGTGAACTGATATCCTTTGACGACACCATTGTGCAAGTTCAAGAAGTAATGGCGTCTGTACTGCTGTGCCAGATTGTCAGATAAACCAGGCTTGCACTCTTTTAACCTAGCTGGAGAAGAGACAGTCAATAATGCTGATACATTTATCTAAGTGGAGGATGAATATTAAGCATATAGAAATATTAAGAATTTGAGATCTGCTTACACTGAGAACATTCAATCCAATTCTGCCAGCAAAAAAAAAAAAGTAATCATGGTCCACTCACATGTGAGCTTATAAGGAACAGGATTGTTTGTGGGACTTAAAATGATGTAATACTGTATATACGCACCTGCTGGGTGAAAGGAATTCAGCCTCTTCTTTTTCCCCTCGATGTGATGGCCACTGACGTCAGTGAGAGCAATCCTTAACGTTACAGATAATACACGACACCATGTAGTTAAGAATCACTCTGTTTATTTAATAAATTACAGCGTACTATATAGAAAAGAAACATGGGTGTATACAATATGTGCAAGCATATGATTGGATAAATAGAAGTAGCATACGACATTACATGCAGGATATTTTAGTAACACACAGAAGTAACAGTTTTGATCTAGTATGTAATTGTCCTTGAAGATAAGACACACACAAGCCTTATATTATATGAACAGACAAAGGCATCTTGTAGAGAGTGCGTACGTGTCTATTCAAACACATAACAATTCATATAGCATATTTAACCCTTCAATCCCCTCTTAGAATCATGATTGTTATATGACATGATTCTTAAGTGAGGCTCCTTTCTTGTTCCTCCAGTTCTTGAGATATTGGACATAATCGTCGGGTCCCTTACTATCAGAGGAGGTGACAGGACTGGTGGTTATATCATAGTACATCAGGGCCTTATCAATGCCTTTGGAGGTAAGTTTCTTTCCACAGGGAATTACACAATAAACTATAATGCCTAAAAGAATTAAAGTTACAAGTATGAATATGCTTATTTGCACAAGAGCCTGTTTCCAATTTTCAAACCACCCAAAATATTGGCTCCATGGGTTATCAATACCTGAATTTTTCTTGAGTTCTATGGATAAGGTTTCTAACTTGTTTATGGCTAAAGTAACCTTACCATTGGGACCAGTGTTGTCAGGAATATATGTACAACAGCCTTCCACCTTACTAATGTAAACACATGTACCGCCTTTTTCTGCTAGAATCATGTCAAGGGCCATTCTATTTTGAAATGTCATTTGGGAAGTGGCTTCTAGCTGTTCAGCTATACCTTTAAGAGCATCTTTGGTATCATTAACAAATCTTTGTTGATTATAATATATATAATTAATCCAGGCTACGTTTTTATTTACAGTTACTATAGGGAACAATGACTCAAAACCCGCAGCCACCTCATCTCTAGCTTTGAACTCATTTGGAACACCTCTTGGGACCCCTATAGCATCAATGTACACGTGGGGGTCAAAGCTACCTCCTGGGAGTGCTCTTTTCTTTCGATTAGCAGGAGTATTAGAGGGAGGATTGGGGTCATCGGTGATCATTAGGAGTGGCATTATGACTTTGGCCAGGGCACACTCACCATACCATGGTGTGTCTAATTTAGTTCTAAGCTTCATATCCCCACATATATAATAAATGTCGCCTAGTGATCTAGTTTGGTTAACTAAAACAGTTGTTCTTTTATTTGCACAATACCCTGGTGGGAAGGTTTTTAAATTTCTCCCTGGGGTGATGTTAGATGTATAACAGGTATAGTTTCCAGGATATATGGTTATGGTGCTTCCTGGGTTGGGATTTTTTGACAATATGGGATATTCCCTTTTCCACATTTCGCACTGACTGTCATTTGTTTTGGTGTCATTAAAAAGGCTGAAAAAACAATTTTCCTGTTCTAGGGGTATATTAAGGGGCACTGTACCTAGGTGGGGCCTAGATTTGCCACAGACATAACAGTTGCTTTTATTGTGTTTGTTAGCACTATACTTCATCCATTCCAACCAAAAATTAATGTCAGAGAAACCAGTTTCAATGGCTAAAGTGTCTTTAAAAGTAGGGTCATTAATGGCAACCATATCCTTAAAAGTGGAAATATGGGGTTTTAAGGGTTTATTTTGGGGGTCAATTTTGGGCTGATATTTTGGGTTTTTGTACATATCCCATAAATAAAACCTTTGTCTTGCACTATAGTATCCTGCTTGCCACCATATACCAACTACATAAGTTGCATTATCCCGGTTGCTGGGATGCACTATGTTTAGCCTGAACCGATATGAGTCTGGGCCCTCTTCCATTTTATGAATAGACAATCTTTGAAGTAGGTTCAGATGTTGACCATATCTGTTTCTGGCAGCTGATGGGCGATATCCCCAATCTGTTCCTGTATTCCACCCCACAGCTTCCCAGGAATTACAATTAGATCCATAATATCTAATGTCATAGTACCATTCGTCAGTAACACAAATATATACTGTCTCAGACATTCCTGATTTCCTCCTTTGTTGTATATAATATTTGTCATCAGCAATTTTGGGGAACATAAAATAGTCAAGGATATATGTGGCTACGTGTGTGTTAGAGGAATTGTACCACAAGGTGGGGACCCCATCTGTTTGTGTGATGCTGACTTCACATATTGTGAGGTGAATGAGGGCCAGTAGGGCTATCGAGATAGTCCCCAGGATAGAGATAGGGGGCAGGTTCTTCATCGTTTTCTGTTCTTCTGTCTTCGCTAGGTGGGAGGTCAGGGCTGTCTGCCCCGGTTCGTACCTCACTGGAATCACTTGCTTCCCTCTCTAGGTCTGGTCTAGGAACCTTTTTTACTCGGGATGCATGGATCCAGGTAGGACTTTCCTCTGTCAGGACTGCTGTTCGGGTAGCTGCTACGACCTCTGTCTCTGGACCATAGGTGAAGTCTCCTGGGCTCTTGTTCCTGGGGAGCACCTTCACCACGACTCTGTCTCCGACTTTAAAGGGGTGTGTAGGTTCCTGTGGATTCAAAGGGTTTTTACAAACAACCTCATGTTCAATTTCATTCAGTTTTGTTATCAGGGACCTGACATACTCTTCTCTGATGAGTTCTAGATCTCCTTCCTGTATTACTAGTGGTTTCTTAGCCCAGGGTGTAGGAAAAGGCCTACCCATTAGTATTTCAAATGGGGAGTAACCCAGAGTCTTTTGTGGGGTCATTCTGATCTCTGCTAGGATAATAGGAAGGACCTTCTTCCATTTATGGAAGGTACCCCCTGTGGCCTTCCTAAGCTTGTCTTTGAGGGTCCTATTCATGCGTTCTACGACCCCTGAACTCTGCGGATGGTACGGGATGTGGAACTTCCATTCCACCTGTAGGGTCTTTACCAGAGCCTGTGTAATTTTTGCTGTAAAGGCGGAGCCTTTATCACTATTGATTTGCAATGGGCACCCCCATCTGGGGATGATTTCCTGAGTTAGGATCCTAGCAACTGTCTTTGCATCCTCAGATTTAGTGGGGAATACCTCTGGCCATCGAGAGAACATGTCTACAATGACCAGGGCATACTCCTGTTTACCAGTACCTGGGATATGGGTGAAGTCAATTTGCAGGTGTGTAAAGGGTGTGGTGGGGTATTCAAGATGCTGATGTTTTGCCTTGTCAGGGTTGTTGGGGTTGTTTCGCAGACAAGTGATGCATCTACTGACATACTGATCTACTAATGACTTGGCATCCGTGACATAGAAATCATTACGTAAGAGTAAGGTAGTTGTTGCCTTACTGTGGTGTCCTATGCCATGGTAGTGGGCAATAAACAAGGGTGCACTGGACTGGGGTATACAAGGTTTCCCCTCTTTGCAGATTAATCCTGTTTTAGGATTCTTCTGCAAAACTGGGTAAGTCCAGTCAGCTAGGTCGGCATTGGAGGCTGAGGCCTGTAACTGGGTGATCAGGTAATGGTTGTCGAGAGCTGGGGGGGTCATGATGGACATGTGGGCCTGAGTGATGGGCTGTGAGGCCGCATGTTTGGCAGCAGAGTCAGCAAGAGCATTTCCAAGGGAGACTGCATCCTTCCCCCCCGTGTGTGCCCTGCAATGGAGGATTGCAATGTCAGAGGGCAGGTTTATGGCATGCAGAAGGTCAGAGATGAGTTGGGCATGTGATATGCCTTTTCCATCAGCTCCAAGGAAACCACGGCGTCGCCAAATGACCCCATGGTCATGCACGACGCCGTGCGTGTATTTGGAGTCAGTGTAGATGGTGACTGGTTTATTCTGGTAAAGGTGACAAGCCCTTGTGAGAGCAATGAGCTCTGCAGCCTGTGCTGACTGGTAAGGAATGGGCTGTGCTTCCAGAATAATGTCAGGGAGAGTGACAATAGCATAACCCGCTTGGTACGTGGTGTCATTGGGTCTGCTACAGGAACCATCTACAAAAATGACATCCGCGTCGGGGACAGGGACAGGGGACATGTCCAGTCTGGGGGATGTTTCTGACTCAATGGAAGCTGAGCAGTCATGGGGTTCAGGAGGGTGGTCTTCAGGACCTTTGAGCCCCAGTAGAGCGTTGAGAATGGGTGCAGGACCTGAAGAGTTGGTGGCATACTTAATGGTGAGTGAGGGGTTGTTCAAAAGGAGAACCTCATATCCACTGAGGCGCTGAGCTGACATGTGTTGTGTGTGTAACCCTTTTAAAATGGTTAGAACATCATGAGTGGTGTGAAGTATTGTTGTGTGGCCTAGGGTGAGTGTGGTGGCCATTTCAGTTACCATTGCACAGGCTGCAAGTGCCCTGAGGCAAGCAGGCATACCTTGCACTGTGACAGGCATTACTTTGGAAAAAAATGCCACTGGGCGCAACTTTCCTCCATGAAACTGTGTGAGCACCCCCGCCATGGTTTTACAATTGTCCCTTGCAAACAAATGAAAAGGTAGTACATAGTTGGGGAGGCCAAGTGCCGGACTTTTCATTAACATACACTTTAAGCTTTCATATGCAGTTAACATTTCTTGTGACCATTGTACAATATTAGGTTTGTCTTTCAGTGTGGCTTGTCTCAAAATGTTATCATAATAGGAACAATCAGATATCCACTGTCTGCAGTAATTTACCATACCCAGAAAAGACAGCAGTTCCTTCTGGGTAGTTGGGGTGACCAGGCCCAATACAGACTGAATGCGCCGTGGACTGACTTTCCTTTCCCCCTGAGTGAGCACAAAACCTAAGTAATCCACATGCTTCTTACACCATTGCATTTTTGTTTTGGACACCTTGTGTCCACATTCACAAAGCCAGTTTAACAGTGATATACCATCCTCCCGGCAGGCCTCCTCAGTTTGACTACAGAGCAGCAAATCATCTGCATACTGTAGCAGGACTGAACCATGGTGAGGTTGCCAGGGCCCCAATGTGGCCTGGAGTACAATGCTATACACAACGGGTGCGTCAATATAGCCCTGGGGTAAACGACACCAGGTGAGTTGCTTGCCCTCAAAAGAAAAGGCAAAAAGTAGCTGTGTCTGTGCATCCACAGGTATGCTAAAAAAAAGCATTTTTTAAATCAATTACCGAAAAGAATGCAGCATCTGCAGGGATAGCTGAAATGAGTGAGTTAATGTCAGGTACAATGGGTGCTATAGGCACAATGAGTTGGTTAATTGCCCTAAGGTCTTGTACAAACCTTACACTGCCATCTGACTTAGCAACTGGGTTGACTGGTGTGCAGTAAGGTGAAATTACGTGTCTGAGAATGCCTTGTTGGAGAAACTGTTGTATCATTGGTCTAAGACCTTCAACCTTCTCTTGTGACAAGGGGTATTGCTTTTGATAGACAGGTTGTGTGTCAGGTTTCAGGGTTGCTCTATATGGTGTGCAAGGAATGAGGCCAGTGTCATAGGGACCCTCCGACCATAGAGCAGGGTTTACTTTGTCAAAATCAGGTGTAATGTCTGTTGCTTCCCACACCGGTAGGTGTGGGGACTCAACCTCCAGGCCACTGCCAGTGGGTGAAGGGAGAATGGAGATTTCGAGCCTGCTAAGAAGATCCCTTCCCAGAAGATTAATTGGACATTCAGGTATTACAGTGAAATTGTGTTTAACCATATATGTGCCTCCCGTGGTTCTGACACTAAGGGCATCTGTCAGGTAAGCATCTGTGGGTATCCCATTGATTCCCATTGAAGGAGCAGTCTTTTCCAAGTGACCGTCGTACAGGTCAGCACACAAAACACTAGTAGTTGCCCCGCTATCCACCAGGAAAGGGATTGCTCTCTTTCCTATAATCAAGGTTAGTAGCGGTGGGTCCTTCCAGTGTCTGGTGAGTTGGGCAAAGGCTGGGATACCCTCCTCCGGGCCCCGTCAGTGGGAGGGGTCCTTATGACAGATGGGGTCCTGCCAATCAACCCGGAATCGGACATGATCCCGAAAGGGGTTGTTGTGTGATTGTCGGGGATGATCCCGGGAGGGGGCCGGAGCTTGGGGCTGTTGTGAGGGATAAGGGCAATCCCTTGCCCAATGATCGTCCTTTCCACAGTTAAAGCAGGAGGTTTGTTTCCTGCTGGCAGAGTCAGGGGGGTGGGGTGGCCTGGCTTGTGGGTTTTGATATCGGGCTGGATTGCGGGGTGGGCCAGTGGACTGCTGCTGGCGTCTATCTCCCCGACCTCTCTGATTTTGGAAACTATGGGTTGGGACATTTTGTGAGGGTTTCTTTACATCGAAGCATCCTGCAGCTTCTTTTTCATATAAATGTTTTTCAAACTCCTTAATGTCGTCAGAGGTCCAAGATGAGACACTCTGTTTGACAGGGACCATGATAGACTGCAACAAGTTATTTACAAAGGTGGAAATAAGTAAATGGTCTGTTTCTACAAGGGTGAGACCTGCATCTTCAGACCAGCACTTTTTAAACCTCTTCCAAAACTCAGTGACAGTTTCAGTAGGTTTTTGCTTGCATGCTACAGCAATGGGAAGGGAGGCACGGGTCTTAAAGATTTCTTTCATGTGTTCTCCAATTTCCTTCCACATTTGCTTTACACCTTCCTCGGTATTGAGGGGGTAATCAGTGGCATTGTTTAGGACTGCAGGAGTGTTGATAGAGGGAATCTTTTTCCAATCCCACCCGTTGTAGTGGTCTATAACCCCGTCTACAATTAACCTCATATCCTCTTGAGTATAGCTGCGCCCCGTGCAAGCCTTTTTCAAGTAGGCTATGCAACCATCGGGTGCAACAGTGGGTTTGGGACAGTTCTTAACAATTCTGTCTAAATCCTCTATCTCAATGGGTTTCTTTAACAATTGATCCCCTACTGTCATGAAGGGCAGGTGGGTGGCGACACAGAGGAAACCAGTGCCGGATCGCGTTGTGGAGGGGGTGAGAGGGTTGTCAGTAGCAATAGTTAAGTCAGCGTTGCGGCGGGAGGCGGTTTGTCTGTTAGGAGTAGGGGCACTAGGGGCGGGGGTGGTTACGTCTATGTGGAGGGTACTGTCAGGGGGGGCTATTCCTCCTGAGCCTCCTTCTCCTTCCCCTTCCCCTCCTCCCCCTCCCCTTTGCATCGGCATTCGTGACAAAGCAACTGCAGCTAAAAGATCTGTGTCTTTTAAGGAGGGGTATAGGGGACTGTAGGGCGGAGGAGAAGAGTTTTTCAGAAACTTGTTGCTTCTAAATTCCTCAGCTTTGTGTAGTCGGGAAGTTACAGATTTTATTCTACGCTGTTTCTGCTTGATATTTTTGTCATACCAATGAGGTGCTATCGTGAGCCATTGCTCTCCTCCAGCGCGCATATATGTCATGTCCCATTGTGGGTCATGATCATACCACGGCCAGGCTTCCTTGTCTCCCAGACAAAGCCCTTTGATCATGTCCATATAAAATGGATAATTAATACCATCACGGGGGAATGGGCTGGGGCTGCCAACTTTCTCTGTCCACCCCGCTAAGTTATCTACCCAAGGGTTAACTAAATAATAATCTGTGGTGGAGTTACGGGCAACATACTCCTTACATGTTTCTCCTGGTAAAGGTGGGGGGTAAATGACTGTCTTACTCTGACCCCCTCCCATAGTAAAGAATACAATCTACACCAGCTTTCTACGCAATTTCTACAACAACTTACAACAACTGTCTATGCAATATCACAACAAAATGCAGTTTACAAAAAAACCTTCTATGCAATTTCACAACAAAAATGCAATTTACAAAAACTTTCTATGCATGCATTAGCTAACACCAGTTAATTAGTCATTGACAATATCACAATATTATCTGTATAATGAGAACATGAAATCTTTTGACGGGTACGATACTTACGATTCGTACAAGATGTCAGAAAAATACAGCGTTTTAAACAGGAAGCAAGAAAAGTGTTTGAGTAAAGATATCTGGCAGACGAAAACTTACCAGCCGTCTGGACCAAATATAAGAACTTATCTCACTACAAACATACAAGAATATATAGGCGATCAAATCGGGGTATTCTCTACGTTACGTATTTTTTTTTTTAAGTATCCCAGATACTAACGTCTTTGGAGAATTGCGCTTGGACCCCTGGTCCTTTCTCAGACGTATTCTTTAAGTCCCAGACATTAAAGATTCTATGGTATCCCTGATACCTGTTTTATGCCTTTACATAAAACTACGTAATATTAAGTCCCGGACTTAAATATTACCTTGTCACGTGTTCCCGGAACACGGAGCGAGTTCAAATTCAGTGTTTGAACGCAATCCCTTACGGCAAAGACAGACAATAAATTCTCTATCTTACCGGTCCGGGGGCGATCAACTGAATCCAGGACTGAGCCCCCACTTTGAAAGGAATTCAGCCTCTTCTTTTTCCCCTCGATGTGATGGCCACTGACGTCAGTGAGAGCAATCCTTAACGTTACAGATAATACACGACACCATGTAGTTAAGAATCACTCTGTTTATTTAATAAATTACAGCGTACTATATAGAAAAGAAACATGGGTGTATACAATATGTGCAAGCATATGATTGGATAAATAGAAGTAGCATACGACATTACATGCAGGATATTTTAGTAACACACAGAAGTAACAGTTTTGATCTAGTATGTAATTGTCCTTGAAGATAAGACACACACAAGCCTTATATTATATGAACAGACAAAGGCATCTTGTAGAGAGTGCGTACGTGTCTATTCAAACACATAACAATTCATATAGCATATTTAACCCTTCACTGGGTAAGAAAGGATGAACACCAGACACTGCCATATATACCTGCATGCTGCACAAACAGTGTAACAAAAGTGCATAGGTGTTTAAAAGCGAATCTGATGTATGCGACCTCCAGTACCTTGGTGCGCTGTGTGAATTGTGGTCACCATTCCTATGAGCATCATGAATTATATTATTATTATAATTTATTATCATCATTATTATTATATTAAATGCTTCAATGCTTGTTGCAAAAATGAATCACTTGTGCAGATCAGAAATGAAGACAGGCAACCGCATATTGCATGCTCAAGCAGTTCAGTGCACAGGGGTAACACTAGGGGTTCAGCACCAGAAATTGCGCAAAGTGACAGGTGAAATGTTTACCACAGTAACAGTCATTTACAACGCCATCAAAATAAAAACTGACATTGCAGCCAAATGTAATGTCTTGGAAACTCCTCCACCACACCAAGCCCAACACACCAATAGATCACTCTCAAACAGTTAATTTAATAGCTTATGGTCATCAGGTAATCAAGGCCAATGGCATGGCCACACTCCACTAACTTCCCATTGCAATTTTTTTTATCTGGGTCTGCCAGATAAAGCTTGGACTGATTGCTTTATGTACAGGAGGTGCATGTCTTCTTCAACTATATGTTCCAGAAATTAGGCACTTTGTATATTTGTTTGACTGTAATACTATTGGGAAATTACCAGTGATGTATCAAATGCATCTTGATGAATCTGTCTCAGCTACAGTGTGTACACCCAGATGCGTACTTGTTGCGAAAAAGGTGATAGCAGAACCCAACTGCATGATGGCACTAGAGGTCATTACATCGGTAGTGGCCATGGTAGCTACAGCAAAAAAAGGATGGCTCTGTGCACACATGCATTGACCCAGTGCACCTAAACAAAGCTCATATGAAACCACATCTAGGGCTGTTTCTATCCAATTTGGCTCCCAGTGCGAGATTTAAAAATGCCCCCCCCCCCCCATTGACATTAAATAAAATGCACCCCCCCATAGATATAAAAAAATGATAAATACGACAAGGGGGCGTGGTCTCGCTACAATGGGCGTGAAAACACTGAAATGACTACCTTACACCCCAGTTTTTGACCCTGCACCAACAGACCACGGGCACCACAGGGAGAGAAAAAAATCCCACCATATTAAGCCCCACACAGTAATGCCCCCTGCACCATATTATGCCACACACCGCAATGCCCTTGATACAGTATGCCCTATAGTAAAGCTTCTAATTACTAATTACCTGCTCGTTGCCAAGGATTTCACGCGCTGGGTGTCATGCTGGTTGCCAGGGGTTTCCATGTACAGTGGAACAAGCGATAAAAATATTTTATTCAAGATTAACCCTGTTCTTTTTGACCATTTAGCAAATGAACAGCTGTTGTGCACCAAATGAACAGCTGTTGTGCACACGTACGCTCCTAAAACGTTTTTGGGACGGCAGTCTTTCAAAGACCAAGTAGTTTGGATGACTAGGTTCAGCTAATATGCATCTTGCTCTTTTTAACACTCTACTTACATAAAGATCCTGCATACAAGGCAGGGACACCCCAATAATTTTACTAGCAGTCCTGACCACACGTTCTAGGGCAATCTGCTCAGCTACAGTACAGTGCCCAAACCATACTGTGATCCTATAAGTCAGAACACTCTCTATTATACTTTGATAAAACCTAACTAACGTGTTCGTACTCAGGCAGACAGCCTTAAGTCTCCTTAAAAAGAAAAAGGTACTGCTGTGCCTTCTTGATCAAAAAGATGCAATTTAAGGACCATGTTAGGTCACTAGCAATATACATGGCCAAAAATGTCAATGAGTCCACCTCCTCAGTAGGCAAGGAATACCATCTAGGAGTACAGGAAGTAACAGTCTTCTACTGCCACGCTTAAAATCAATTACCAACTACTTCGTTTTGGTCGTATTTAGGAGCAATTTCTTTTACTCCATTTTAATAATTTTAAAACCTCATGCCTATAAGCTTCCTCATTATTATTACTACTTATCAGACTGACAACAGCTGTGTCATCAGCAAATTTCACCACCTTACCAAATTCAGAAGCTGAAAAACAGTAATGCGTAAATAAGGAATATAATAATGGACTCAGGACACACCCCTGTGGTACACCAGTTTTTACCTGAACTTCACTAAACACACATTTACCTAACTTAACCACTTGAGGCCTGTCAGTTAAAAAATGTAAGATCCAATTGCCCATAAACCCGTTTAAGCCTAAATTAAAAAGCTTAAAAACCAAAGATACTGGTAGTATAGTATTAAACGCGGAACTAAAATCCACAAATAAAATTCTGACATATGTCCACTTCTTCTCTAAGTGGTTCTGCGCCTGGCGTAAGACAGTCAAAACTGCATCATCCGTAGAACGGTTCTCCCTATAAGCAAATTGAAAGGTATCAAATTTTGCAGTAAAATGAGATCTGATATGACTTAACATCAGGCGTTCAAAGCACTTCACAACCAACGAAGTCTAGACATTTAGGCACATTCTTTTTAGGTACAGGAATAATAGTCGTAACTTTAAAACATTTAGGAATTATATAGACCTGTAGTGAAATATTAAATAACAACGTAAAAATCCCAGCTAATTGATCACTCTGAGAATTTTTCCTTGAATCCCATCTGGACCAGCAACTTTACCTATGCTAACACTACGTAGGCACTTCAGAACATCTTGTCCATCAAGTACTATAGGGATCTCACCTGGTCTAGTCTCAACAGCTTTGACAATAGTTAATTTATTCTTGTCAAATCTGGAATAAAAAACATTTAGATCTTCCACCAGAGCGCTATTAACTACAGTAGACTCCACCTTTTTAGGTTTGTAGCCAGTAATATTTTGCAAGCTCTGCCACATACTCCTAGAATCATTACACTTTTTAAACTTGTCCTCCATTCTTTTAGAAAATTCTATTTTTGCCTTTTTAATCCCTCTCTTCAAATCGGCCCTAGCTGCTGCATATACTACTCTATCCCTCATTTTACAGCCCTATCCTGAGCCCTTATTAAGGAACCCACCTCAGCGTTCAACCAGGGTTTCCCGTTTGCATAAACTTTTAAACTTTGCTTTAACATTACACTGCCTACACAGCAGCTTATGTAGCCTAACACCATAGTCGACATCTACAGACCCGCCTGTCACGGACTCCTCAATTAACAACTCCCAATTGGTAAATGCTAAGGTGTCCTCTAACCTCTCCACAGCATTTTCTGGCCATACAAGGACAGATCTTTTAGTAGGCCTAAAGGCTCGTACACACTGGACGATTTAGAGCTCAAAGTAGATCGCTTTTAGCATTTTGAGCTATTTTAAGCTCAAACTCATCCTGTGTGTATGGGCTAGCGATGAGCGGTAAGCACTGATGCACGCTCTCGCATCATCGCTGGCTGCCGCCGTTCGTCGGGCTGTTTGTACAGACGAGTGAAGCACGTTCCAGTCTCCTACTGTGGAAAGTGCTTCACCCCCCGTGGAAATCGCTGGCACAGGGACAATAGCTCAGTGTGTATGCAATGAGCTATTTTCCTGCCAGCGATGTCCATGATCATCACTGTGCATATACGCTGGGCAAAAACGCCCAATGTGTATGCACCTTACCATGTGTAACCAAGGGTTTATACATAGGGATCAAAAATAGGGAAACATGATCCGATTTCCCAATGTGCGGAAGAACAACAGTCTCATAAGCAAGGTCCATGTTGGTATAAACTTGATCCAAAATGTTACCACAACATGTAGGAACAGGAACATACTTAGAAAATTTTGGTAAAACCAATTGTAGATCAGACCGATTAAAATCACCTGCTATAATAAAAGCAACGTCCACATATTTGGACTGTAATCCAACTAAACTGTCATATAAAGTGTCAAGTGCACAACCCACATCGGCCTGTGGACAGATATAAACAGCCATCACTATGACAATTGAATATTCTCTGGGTAGATAGCAAGGCCTACATTTAATAAGCAAGTATTCCAAGTCCTCAGATCAATGAGTTTCAATCGGGAAAGCATTTGAGCACCACAAATTGTTCACATGAATGCAAACCCCCGCCACCTTTAATCTTTCCTGACGCACTAGTCCTATCCGCTCTAAACAAAGTCCTGTCCATAAGATCCAATGCAGTATCGGGAACGGTATTGTTTAACCATGTTTCAGTAAAAACTATAAGAGAACCATTTCTCAAGTGACACTTATTAGCTACTTCCCTGTGCTGTGCGTCCCCCCACATGTCTGAGAAACTGATCCTAGATGTGCTAAATGTAGTACATCTACGATTAGATCTGAATCACCCCCTCAGACACAAACAGGGCAAATGAATCAGCACATCTTCCGCTGCAACCTTATTGCAATTGCACGGGACTTGTCAGCTCACTCATGTCATGCAGCTCCTGCTGCATGGCGTATTGAGGCTAGTTGTATGGGGAAATCTCTGTAATTTGAGGGATGCATGTCCATAGAGGATCCGGTCTGAAGATCGACAGTGTCTAGGTCGACAATGTTTAGGTCGACCACTATAGGTCGACAGTCACTAGGTCGACATGGATGGAAGGTTGACAGGGTTCCTAGGTCGACATGTGCTAGGTCGACAGGTCTAAAAGGTCGACATGAGTTTTTCACTTTTTTTTTTTTGGATTTTTTCATACTTAACGATCCATGTGGACTACGATTGGAACGGTAAAGTGTGCCGAGCGAAGCGGTAGCGGAGCGAAGGCACCATGCCCGAAGCATGGCGAGCGAACGCAGTGCACTAATTTGGGGTCCCGGTCACTTTACGAAGAATACGACACAAAAATAATAATCCTCATGTCGACCTTTAGACCTGTCGACCTAGCACATGTCGACCTAGAAACCCTGTCGACCTTCCATCCATGTCGACCTAGTGACTGTCGACCTATAGTGGTCGACCTAAACATTGTCGACCTAGACACTGTCGATAAAACGAACCACACCCGTCCATAGATAGTAAAAAGAACATCACAACAAAATAACACATTCAACCATATTTTTATAATGGTCCATAATTACTGCTTTCACTGTGTACTAATATAATGATGCTCATCGTTGTGTAATTTATGTCCAGATAGTATAACACTGAATAAATGTTGTATTATGAGAACAGTTTCTTGCTCCTGCAAAACCTATGACCTAATAATTACATACTCTGTACTCAGAGTTCCTGGCAGCCAGATTCAAGATGTTCCTGAACCTTGCATTAAATAGTTTTTCCTGAATCATGCTGCGTTTTCCAATAGAAAGGAACGTAATTCAATAATCATCCGTATTCAGTGTCACAATTTGTCCCCGAAAATAAATTTCACAAGCATTAACAGAATCTAGTTACATTATTTTAAGTTCTTGGCTATATCACTGACCCAGAAGCATTTTAGTTGCCTACTTTTTAAAAATTATTGTACTGCACCCAATGTCTAATCCACCCATGGGGCATATCACGTGCCACCCAGTGGAAGCTGGCTCCATACATACCCAATATTGAAGCTATTTCTAGCTGCAGACAAATCTAAAATACATTAAACCTTAACATTTCTAGTACTCACAGTTCCATAAACTTTAATGAAAAATACAATGTACAAAGTAGATTTATCTAACAACATCCTGCAACAATCGTCATAGAAGGAAGAAAACCTAAATGTGGAACTATAGATAATTGTATTTCACCTGGCCTTCTCATCATCACTTCAACGACCGTTGTGTGGTTACATCGGGATGCGGTTATGTGACCGGCGTTATGCTGCCCCCCCCCCCGGCATTCTAAACTACGTGATCCCAGCATCGGTATGGTGTCCGGCAGTATCCCAACCGCCAGTCACCCATGCCCAACACGGTTACATCATCAATAAATAAAAGGCAGTGTACCCTTCTCCCATATGTCCTATCACAGAAACACAGAGAAAGCCTTAAATGTTGAAAACCGTTTGCTGTGGCCTTTATTAGCAATAATAAGACTGGGGTTTTTGTAATTCTAGCCTTCCACTCATTCTTGTCCATCCTGAACTGTGGATACAAAATAAATTTTCACACAGTCTTGTACTGCAGCTGCAGTCAGAACACATTAATAAATGTACATTATGGTCCTGATACAGAGTTAGGAGTAAGCAATAACTGAAGCTTTCTGTTTCGCTTCTCAAATAGCCTTCGCCATCTCAGGATGGCGTAAGGAGGATGGTGTGTGGAGAAAAGCAGCGGAGACTGCTGTCACCTCACCAGTGTCTTCGCCCCCTTCAGTGAATCCAACCAATCGCATGCCCCCTCTGCAGTAGCCCCACCCCCTTAGTGTCCGTATAATGCACTCTTAAGCAATGAGTAGCAAAGATCTGATAGATCTTGTTAACCCATTGCTTTGTCCCAACAGACCCGGACCACAAATTGTATGTGGTCACATATCCCCCCCCCAAACCGCTGCTATAGTTAGGTAGCTGACTCGACATATGCATATGCCAGGTTGCCTCCTCCTTACAACCCCTCGCTCTGCCCTGCTCTGGCTACCTGCTGCTGGCTCGCTTGCCCTCGGTGCAGGAGAGCCGGGAAAAGGGGCGAACCGCAGCAGTAGCGCCTAGTGCAAAGTGATTAGAGGCAGGGCCGTCTTAACAGCAGTGTGGGCCCCTGGGCAAAGCAATGCACTGGGGCCTCTACATAGCTTTGATGTCCTGCAGGCTGCAGGGGGTGTTCTATCTTCCGCTCAGCATGTAGGACCTGCAGCAGTAATTTCTGCTAATTACTCTTTTACTGCTCAGATGGTGGGAGATGGGGTGGAAGGGAGAACACTAAACTGTAGAAGGGGGCATTGGGCTGAATGAAGGGGAACCTGTACATGAATTCCAGGTTGGTAGGGCAGGGTTTAATACACAGGGGAGGGGTGGATAGTGGAGTGGCCTTAATATTCATCATTTTCTGGTGGGAGTGCAGCTTGCTTGACTGCAGATTTCCCCAGTTCCTGGAAGTAGCTTTATGTCGTAGATGCATGTTATCCACTCAAGTGGCCACGTGTATAATTTCTTGAGTTTTATAGTTTAAAAAAAAGTTTAAAAAAAAAAATTGTTTTTATAATCCCTGAAGAGTAATAAAAAAATATATAATCTTGCATTATGCAGAATTCATGCATGAAAAGGTTAAGCTCTTAAAATGCTGTGTGTTATCATGGCAGTACATTATCTCTCTATTAATCCACCATACACTTATCTCTTTTCCCGTTGGGATTTCTTGGCGCTTGACCAAATGATGCTGGCATGGGGACAGAAGGGCAATTGACAGGATATCCCTAGCAGTACAGCCAGGCTAGGCCTAAAACTAGAATAAGGATGGGACATTCTTTAGGTTCTACAATCAATTCACTAAAATCAATTATGCACAGTCACCTATATGATGGTTAGCTATTTAAAATGTCTCTAAGAATGATCCTCACAGGCAAAACAAAATTCTTTATTTTATAAAATGAGATACTGTATGTACAGCTATACTTTGCAGGAGGGCATGTCCACTGATTCATCTGCTATCTATATAGCAAAAGATTTTTTAAATGTGTGCAATTAAAACGGCATGCAGCTGAGGATCCACAATTAGAGCATTCATCAATACTTAATAGTTTGTTAGAAGAAAGAATATTGTTGTGTAAATACCAGTACTCCCTGGTTAAACATATACACTTTGCCACCAGTAGCGGATCTTGCAGGACTTTTGCCCGGGGCGCCGCCTTCCCCTCCAGTGGCGGATCCAGGGGGGGGGGGGGGGCACTCGGGCCCGTGCCCCCCCTGTCATTTGTGGCCTTCTGTCCCCCGGCCCTCCCCGGCGCCGCACAGGGAGATGACGGACGCCCGCTGAGATTGTGTTACCAGCGGGCGCCCGTCTCCCTGCACAGCGGCAGCCGGAGGTAGGAGCTCAGTACTGAGCTCCGGCTTCCGGCGCTGTCACTATGCGCCGTGCGCTATGGGAGAGACGTCAGTCATGACGTCTCTCTCATAGTGCTGACTGAGGAGCGGACGCCCAGGGAGGAGAAGGACTGCAGCGGCCTGGAAGCGGGAACGGGGCTCGGTAAGTATGTTTTTTTCTTCCTTAATGCAGCGGGGGCATCTACTGGGGGCAAACTACGGGGGGACATTACTACTGGGGGGACATTACTACTGGGGGGCATCAACAAGGGGCATTACTACTGGGGGGGGGCATTACTACTGGGGGCAAACTACTGAGGGCAAACTACTGGGGGCATCACTACTGAGGGGTCATCTATTGGGGGCAGCTACTGGGGGACATTTTTACTGGGGGCCATGTACTGGGGGCATTACTACTGGGGGGTCATCTATTGGGGGCAGATACTGGGGGACATTTTTACTGGGGGCCATCTCCTGGGGGCATTATTACTGGGGGGCATCTACTGGGGGCATTACTACTGGGGGGTCATCTATTGGGGGCAAACTCATAGGGGGCTTTACAACTGGGGGCAAACTACTGGAGGACATTATTACTGGGGGGCATCTACTGGGGGCAAACTGCTGTGGGACATTATTACTGGGGGGCAAACTGCTGGGGGACATTATTACTGGGGGGCATCTACTGGGGGCAAACTACTGGGGGACATTATTACTGGGGGGCATCTACTGGGGGCAAACTGCTGGGGGACATTATTACTGGGTGGCATCTACTGGGGGCAAACTACGGGGGGACATTACTACTGGGGGGACATTACTACTGGGGGGGCATCAACAAGGGGCATTACTACTGGGGGGGCATTACTACTGGGGGCAAACTACTGAGGGCAAACTACTGGGGGCATCACTACTGAGGGGTCATCTATTGGGGGCAGCTACTGGGGGACATTTTTACTAGGGGCCATCTACTGGGGGCATTACTACTGGGGGGTCATCTATTAGGGCAAACTCGTACGGGGCATTATTACTGGGGGGTCATCTATTGGGGGCAGCTACTGGGGGCATTATTACTGGGGAGCATATACTGGGGGCATTACTACTGGGGGGTCATCTATTGGGAGCAGCTACTGGGGGACATTTTTACTGGGGGCCATCTCCTGGGGGCATTATTACTTGGGGGCAGCTACTGGGGGCATTACTACTGGGGGGTCATCTATTGGGGGCAAACTCATAGGGGGCTTTACTACTGGGGGAAAACTACTGGAGGACATTATTACTGGGGGGCATCTACTGGGGGCAAACTGCTGTGGGACATTATTACTGGGGGGCAAACTGCTGGGGGACATTATTACTGGGGGGCATCTACTGGGGGCAAACTACTGGGGGACATTATTACTGGGGGGCATCTACTGGGGGCAAACTGCTGGGGGACATTATTACTGGGGGGCATCTACTGGGGGCAAACTACTGGGGGACATTATTACTGGGGGGCATCTACTGGGGGCAAACTACTGGGGGACATTATTACTGGGTGGCATCTACTGGGGGCAAACTACTGGGGGACTATTACTGGGGGCCAACTACAAAGGTGCTAACTACTGGCGGCATAACTACAGGGGCATTACTACTGGCGGCTTAACTACAGGGGCATTACTACTTGGGGGCTAAACTACAGGGGGGCCAAACTACTGGGGGCATAACTACGGGGGCCAAACTACTGGGGGATAACTACAGGGGCCAAACTACTGGGGGCATTACTACTGAAGGCTAAACTACAAGGGGGGGATAACTACAGGGGCTAAACTACTATGGGGACAACTACAGGGGGGCAATACTACTGGTGGCTAAACTACTGGGGGCATTACCACTGGGAGGCTAAACTAAAGGGGGGGGTAAACTACTGGGGTCATAACTGTGGGGGCATAATGACTGGGGGCATTACTACATGCAACATTACTACTGGGGGCAATACGGGCATTGCAAAAGGGGCACCACTACTATGGGGTCTATATAAGGGGCACTACCAGTACAGTGGACATTGCATAATGAGCGCTACAACTGTGGGCATTGTATAAGAAGCGCCACCTCACATGCACCGAAGCCGCACACAAATGTACTTGCCCCTTCCATGGTGCCCCCCCCTATCATTTTCTTCTGGATCCGCCCCTGGGCGCCACACCATGGCAAGATCCGCCACTGTGCCCCCCGCAGTGAAGGGAACCAGACGCTACGCGTCTAGTTTCCCTTCGTGGAGAGGACCTTTGCTGTGCGGTGCGCGATTACGTCATCGCGCACCGCACAGCATTGTGGCACAGATGCTAGGGGTCATAATTGACCTCTAGTGTCTGTGCTGTGCTATGGGAGAGACGTCATGACTGACGTCTCTCCCATAGATCTGAGGAGAGAAGAGGAGAAGAGCGGCGCCGGCAGAGGTCTGCAGCGGTCTGGAATCAGAAGCGGGGATCGTAAGTATAATTTTTTTTTTTCTTTCAGCGGCGCTTCAAGGGGGAAAAATGGGGGCGTAACTGACCACACCCCCATATGAAGCCACGCCCCTATATTTTTGCCCGGGGCGCCACAAGGGCAAGAACCGGCCCTGTTTGCCACCTAGATGTGAACATTTATTTATGTGCTGCAATCCCACGCACCCAAAGGTTTATACAAAGAATCACCCTGTATAGATTATTCCAAATTAGTCAAGATAGTCCAACGTGACTTTCTTTTCTTTATACTGAATCCACAGTAAAGTCCAAATTGCGACTCTCTTTTATTCCTGTAACAACAGATGTATTTCCCTCCCATATGCTGGGAAGCAATAAAAGGGAATACCACAGAGAAAAAAAATAAGATTTTACTTACCGATAAATCTATTTCTCGTAGTCCGTAATGGATGCTGGGGACTCCGTCAGGACCATGGGGAATAGCGGCTCCGCAGGAGACAGGGCACAAAAGCAAGCTTTTAGGATCACATGGTGTGTACTGGCTCCTCCCCCTATGACCCTCCTCCAAGCCTCAGTTAGGTACTGTGCCCGGACGAGCGTACACAATAAGGAAGGATCTTGAATCCCGGGTAAGACTCATACCAGCCACACCAATCACACCGTACAACTTGTGATCTGAACCCAGTTAACAGTATGATAACAATGAAGTAGCCTCTAAAAAAGATGGCTCACAACAATAATAACCCGATTTTTGTAACAATAACTATGTACAAGTAATGCAGACAATCCGCACTTGGGATGGGCGCCCAGCATCCACTACGGACTATGAGAAATAGATTTATCGGTAAGTAAAATCTTATTTTCTCTAACGTCCTAGTGGATGCTGGGGACTCCGTCAGGACCATGGGGATTATACCAAAGCTCCCAAACGGGCGGGAGAGTGCGGATGACTCTGCAGCACCGAATGAGAGAACTCCAGGTCCTCCTCAGCCAGGGTATCAAATTTGTAGAACTTTACAAAACGTGTTCCCCCCTGACCACGTAACTGCTCGGCAAAATTTTAAAGCCGAGACCCCCTCGGGCATCCGCCCAAGATGAGCCCACCTTCCTTGTGGAATGGGCACTTACAGATTTTGGCTGTGGCAGGCCTGCCACAGAATGTGCAAGCTGAATTGTACTACAAATCCAACAAGCAATAGTCTGCTTAGAAGCAGGAGCACCCAGCTTTTTGGGTGCATACAATATAAACAGCAAGTCAGAATTTCTGACTCCAGCCGTCCTGGAAATATATATATATATATATATATATATATATATATTTTTAGGGCCCCGACAACGTCTAGCAACTTGGAGTCCTCCAAGTCCCTAGTAGCCGCAGGCACCACAATATGTTGTTTCAGGTGAAACGCTGACACCACCTTAGGAAGAAACTGGGGACGAGTCCGCAGTTCTGCCTTGTCCGACTGGAAAAACAAATATGGGCTTTTTTAAGACAAAGCCCCCAATTCTGACAATCGTCTGGCCGAGGCCAGGGCCACAACATGGTCACTTTCCATGTGAGATATTTCAAATCCACAGATTTGAGCGGTTCAAACCAATATGATTTTAGGAATCCCAACACTACGTTGAGATCCCACGGTGCCACTGGAGGCACACAAGGGGCTGTATATGCAATACTCCCTTGACAAACGTCTGGACTTCAGGAATTGAAGCCAATTTTTTCTGGAAGAAAATCTACAGGGCCGAAACTTGAACCTTAATGGACCCCAATTTGAGGCTCATAGACACTCCTGTTTTCAGGAGGTGCAGAAATCGACCTAGTCGAAATTTTTTCGTGGGGCCTTCCTGGCCTCACCCACGCAATATATTTTCACCACATGTGGTGATAACGTTGTACGGTCACCTCCTTCCTGGCTTTGACCAGGGTAGGTATGACTTCTTCCGGAATGCCTTTTCCCTTAGGATCCGGCGTTCAACCACCATGCCGTCAAACGCAGTCGCGGTAAGTCTTGGAACAGACAAGGTCCCTGCTGGAGCAGGTCCTTTCTTAGAGGCAGATGCCACGGTTCCTCTTGGAACAGACATGGTTCTTGCTGAAAGCAAATCCCATCTTAGCTCCCGAGGCCATTAGTCCTCTGTGAGCATCTCTTGAAGTTCCGGGTACCAAGTCCCTCTTGGCCAATCCGGAGCCACGAGTATAGTTCTTACTCCTCTACGTCTTATAATTCTCAATACCTTGGTTATGAGAAACAGAGGAGGGAACACATACACCGACTGTTACACCCACGGTGTTACCAGGACGTCCACAGCTATCGCCTGAAGGTCTCGTGACCTGGCGCAATACCTGTCACGTTTTTTGTTCGGGCGGGACGCCATCATGTCCACCTTTGGTCTTTCCCAACGGTTCACAATCATGCGGAAAACTTCCCGATGAAGTTCCCACTCTCCCGGGTGGAGGTCGTGCCTGCTGAGGAAGTCTGCTTCCCAGTCATCCACTCCCGGAATGAACACTGCTGACAGTGCTAACACATGATTTTCCGCCTAGCGAAAAATCCTTGCAGTTTTGACCACTGCCCTCCTGCTTCTTGTGCCGCCCTTTCTGTTTACGTGGGCGACTGCCGTGATGTTATCCCACTGGATCAATACCGGCTGACCTTGAAGCAGAGGCCTTGCTAAACTTAGAGCATTATAAATTTGCTCTTAGCTCCAGTATATTTATGTGGAGAGAATTCTCCAGACTTGATCACACTCCCTGGAAATTTTTTCCCTGTGTGACTGCTCCCCAGCCTCTCAGGCTGGCCTCCGTGGTTACCAGCATCCAATCCTGAATGCCGAATCTGCGGCCCTCTAGAAGATGAGCACTCTGTAATCACCACAGGAGAGACACCCTTGTCCTTGGATATAGGGTTATCCGCTGATGCATCTGAAGATGCGATCCGGACCATTTGTCCAGCAGATCCCACTGAAGAGTTCTTGTGTGAAATCTGCCGAATGGAAGCGCTTCGTAATAAGCCACCATTTTTACCAGGACTCTTGTGCAATGATGCACTGACACTTTTCCTGGTTTTAGGAGGATCCCGATTAGCTCGGATAACTCCCTGGCTTTCTCCTCTGGGAGAAACACCTTTTCCTGGACTGTGTCCAGAATCATCCCTAGGACCAGCAGACGTGTCGTCGGAACAACTGCGGTTTTGGAATATTTAGAATCCACCCGTGCTGTCATAGAACTACTTGAGATAGTGCTACTCCGACCTCCAACTGTTCTCTGGACCTTGTTCTTATCAGGAGGTCGTCCATTCTCTTTGACGACGAATCCTCATTTCGGTCATTACCTTGGTAAGGACCCGGGGTGCCTTGGACAATCCAACGGCATCGTCTGAAACTGATAGCGACAGTTCTGTACCACGAACCTGAGGTACCCTTGGTGAGAAAAGCAAATTTTTGGGACATGGAGGTAAGCATCCCTGATGTCCCGGGACACTATATAGTCCCCTTGTTTGCTATCACTGCTCTGAGTGACTCCATCTGAATTTGAACCTTTGTAAGTGTTCAAAAAAAATTTTTTTTTTTTGATTTAGAATCGGTCTCACCTAGCCTTCTGGCTTCAGTACCACCATATAGTGTGGAACAATACCCCTTTCCTTGTTGTAGGAGGGGTATTTTTATTATCACCTGCTGGGAATACAGCTTGTGAATTATTTTCAATACTGCCTCCCTGTCGGAGGGAGACATTGGTACAGCAGACTACAGGAACCTGCGAGGGGGGAAACGCCTCGACATTCCAATCTGTACCCCTTGGATACTACTTGTAGGATCCAGGGGTCCTGTACGGTCCCAGCGTCATGCTGAGAACTTAGTAGAAGCGGCGAAGGGCTTCTATTCCTGGGAATGGGCTGCCTGCTGCAGTCTTCTTCCCTTTTCTCTATCCCTGGGCAGATATGACTCTTATAGGGACGAAAAGACTGAGGCTGAAAAGACGGTGTCTTTTTCTGCAGAGATGTGACTTAGGGTAAATAACGGTGGATTTTCCAGCAGTTGCCGTGGCCACCAGGTCCCATGGACCGACCCCAAATAACTCCTCCCCTTTATACGGCAATACATCTTTGTGCCGTTTGGAATCTGCATCACCTGACCACTGTCGTGTCCATAAACATCTTCTTGCAGATATGGACATCGCATTTACTCTTGATGCCAGAGTGCAATATCCCTCTGCGCATCTCGCATATATAGAAATGCATCCTTTAAATGCTCTATAGTCAATAAAATACTGTCCCTGTCAAGGGTATCAATATTTTTAGTCAGGGAATCCGACCAAGCCACCTCAGGTCTGCACATCCAGGCTGAGGCGATCGCTGGTCACAGTATAACACCAGCATGTGTGTGTATACATTTTAGGATATTTTTCAGCCTCCTATTAGCTGGCTCCTTAAGTACGGTCCTATCTGTAGATGGTACCGCCACTTGTTCTGATAAGCGTGTGAGCGCCTTATCCACCCTGAGGGGTGTTTCCCAACGCGCCTTAACTTCTGGCGGGAAAAGGTATACCGCCAATAATTTTCTATCGGGGGAAACCCACGCATCATCACACACTTCATATAATTTATCTGATTCAGGAAAAACTACAGGTAGTTTTTTCACCTCACACATAATACCCTTTTTTGTGGTACTTGGAGTATCAGAAATATGTAACACCTCCTTCATTGCCCTTAACGTGTGGCCCTAAAGGAAAATACGTTTGTTTCTTCACCGTCGACACTGAAATCAGTGTCCTTGTCTGGGTCTGTGTCGACCGACTGAGGTAAATGGGCATTTTACAGCCCCTGACGGTGTTTGAGACGCCTGGACAGATACTAATTTGTTCGCCGGCCCTCTCATGTCGTCAACCGGCTTACAGCGTGTTGACATTATCACGTAATTCCATAAATAAGCCATCCATTCCGGTGTCGACTCCCTAGAGAGTGACATCACCATTACAGGCAATTTGCTCCGCCTCCTCACCAACATTTACCTCATACATGTCGACACACACGTACCGACATACAGCACACACATAGGGAATGCTCTGATAGAGGACAGGACCCACTAGCCCTTTGGGGAGACAGAGGGAGAGTTTGCCAGCACACACCAAAACGCTATAATTATCCAGGGACAACCTTTATATAAGTGTTCCTCCCTTATAGCATTTTAATATATGTACATATCGCCAAATCAGTGCCCCCCCTCTCTGTTTTAACCCTGTTTCTGTAGTGCAGTGCAGGGGAGAGCCTGGGAGCCTTCCCACCAGCATTTCTGTGAGGGAAAATGGCGCTGTGTGCTGAGGAGAATAGGCCCCGCCCCCTTTTTGGCGGGCTTCTTCTCCGGAGTTTTTGATATCTGGCAGGGGTTAAATACATCCATATAGCCTCGAGGGCTATATGTGATGTATTTTTCGCCATACAGGTATTATACATTGCTGCCCAGGGCGCCCCCCCCCAGCGCCCTGCACCCTCCGTGACTGCTGTGAGAAGTGTGCTGACAACAATGGCGCACAGCTGCAGTGCTGTGCGCTACCTGATGAAGACTGAAAGTCTTCTGCCGCCTGGTTCCGGACCTCTTCATCTTCAGCATCTGCAAGGGGGGGTCGGCGGCGCGGCTCCGGGACGAACCCCAGGGCGAGCCCTGTGTTCCGACTCCCTCTGGAGCTAATGGTGTCCAGTAGCCTAAGAATCCAATCCATCCTGCACGCAGGTGAGTTGAAAATCTCTCCCCTAAGTCCCTCGATGCAGTGAGCCTGTTGCCAGCAGGACTCACTGAAAATAAAGAACCTAAAAACTTTTTCTAAGTAACTCTTTAAGAGAGCCACCTAGATTGCACCCTACTCGGACGGGCACAAAAACCTAACTGAGGCCTGGAGGAGGGTCATAGGGGGAGGAGCCAGTACACACCATGTGATCCTAAAAGCTTGCTTTTGTGCCCTGTCTCCTGCGGAGCCGCTATTCCCCATGGTCCTGACGGAGTCCCCAGCATCCACTAGGACGTTAGAGAAACTAAGATTTTAAACCTACCGGTAAATCTATTTCTCCTAGTCCGTAGAGGATGCTGGGGACTCCGTAAGGACCATGGGGTATAGACGGGCTCTGCAGGAGATAGGGCACCTAAAAAGAACTTTGACTATGGGTGTGCACTGGCTCCTCCCTCCATGCCCCTCCTCCAGACCTCACTTAGAGAACTGTGCCCAGAGGAGATGGACACTACAAGGCAGGATTTAGAAATCCAAGGGCAAGATTCATACCAGCCCACACCAAACATACCACGTAACCTGGATCATACAAAACCAGTTAACCAGATGAACAATAACAGCAACGGTCCAAGACTGATGTCAACTGTAACATAACCCTTATTTAAGCAACAACTATATACAAGTCTTGCAGAGTTTCCGTACTGGGACGGGCGCCCAGCATCCTCTACGGACTAGGAGAAATAGATTTACCGGTAGGTTTAAAATCTTATTTTCTCTTACGTCCTAGAGGATGCTGGGGACTCCGTAAGGACCATGGGGTTTATACCAAAGCATCCAATCGGGCGGGAGAGTGCGTATGACTCTGCAGCACCGACTGAGCAAACGCTAGGTCCTCATCAGCCAGGGTATCAAACTTGTAGAATTTAGCAAAAGTGTTTGACCCCGACCAAGTCGCCGCTCGGCAAAGTTGTAATGCCGAGACGCTTCGGGCGGCCGCCCAAGAAGAGCCCACCTTCCTAGTGGAATGGGCCTTAACCGAATTTGGTACCGGCAATCCAGCCGTAGAATGAGCCTGCTGAATCGTATTACAGATCCAGCGAGCAATAGTCTGCTTCGAAGCAGGTGCGCCAATCTTATTGGCAGCATACAGGACAAACAGAGCCTCTGTTTTCCTAATTCTAGCTGTCCTGGCTACATAAATCTTTAAGGCCCTGACTACGTCCAGGGATCTGGAATCCTCCAGGTCACTTGTAGCCACAGGCACCACAATAGGTTGATTCACATGGAATGAAGAAACCACCTTAGGCAAAAAGTGCGGACGTGTCCTCAATTCAGCTCGATCCACATGAAAAATCAAGTAGGGGCTTTTGTGTGACAAAGCCGCCAATTCTGACACTCACCTTGCTGATGCCAAGACCAACAACATGACCACCTTCCAAACAGTGGCGTAACTACTGCCCCCGCAGCCCTCGCGGTGGCTTGGGGGCGAGGGGCTGCGGGGGCGCCGCCACTGATTTAGAGCAGATTGACATGCGGACGAGCGTCCGCATGTCAATCTGCTGTCTCCTCTCCCTCCCTGCTGTAACGGGACACGGAGGGCACAGCGCGCCGCGCGCGTCTCTCCAGTGTCCATCCTGCGTCTCCGTCCGTCTGGTCTAATAATGGAAGTGCCGTTCGTGAGCTCTGATTGGCTCACGAACCGGCACTTCCTTTATTAGACCAGAGAGACGGAGATGCAGGAGGGACATGAGAGAGGCGCGCACTGTGCCCTCCTTGTCCCTCCTTCACAGCAGCGAGGGGGGACACTGAGGGGGCATGTATGGCACTGAGGGCATATATGGCACTGAGGGGGCATGTATGGCACAGGGGGCATATATGGCACTGATGGGTCATGTATGGCACAGGGGGCACTGAGGGGGCATATATGGCACTGAGGGGGCATGTATGGCACAGGGGCACTGAGGGGGCATATATGGCACTGGGGGGGCACTGAGGGGGTATATATGGCACTGCGGGGGAAGTGTGGGGGCATATATGGCACTGAGGGGGCATATATGGCACTGGGGGGGGTACTGAGGGGGATATATGGCACTGCATGTGTACCTGGCACATGGGGGGGGGGGGGGCTATATTTGGCACTGGGGGCACGTGAGCACCTGGCACTGTGGGGGAATATCTGGCACTGGGGGCATATGTGGCACTGGGGGAGGGGGGGGCTATATTTGGCACTGGGGGCATGTGAGTACCTGGCACCATGGGGGAATATGTGGCACTGGGGACATATGTGGCACTGGGAGCACAGCCCTAGCAACAAGCACTACCCCCTAGCAACGAGCATGACACCCAGTGCATGAAACTCCTGGCAACGAGCATGACACCCAGTGCATGAAACACCTGGCAATGAGCATGACACCCTGAGCATGAAAATCCCTGGCACCGTGCATGGAACCAAGAGCATGAAACCCCTGGCAACGAGCAGGTAATTTAAAAGTAATTAGAAGCCTTAATGTGTAATGGGCATTACGGTGTGTGGCATAATGTATCACGGACATTGCGGTGTGTGTCATAATGTGTCACAGGCATTACGGTGTGTGGCATACTATATCACGTGCATTGTGGTATGTGGTATAATGTCTCAGGGGCATTGCAGTGTCGCATAATGTATAACGGGCATTGCGGTATGTGTCACAGGTATTATGGTGTATGGTATACTATATCACGGGCATTGTGATATGTGGTATAATGTCTCAGGGTCATTGCAGTGTGTGGCATAATGTATCACGGACATTGCGGTATGTGTCATAATGTGTCGGGCATTACTGTGTGTTGTATACTATATCACGGGCATTGTGGTATGTTGTATAATGTCTCAGGGTCATTGCAGTGTGTGTCATAATGTGTCACAGGCATTGTATGTGCTCTAATCTATCAGGGGCATTGCAGTGTGTAGCATAATGTATAACGGGCATTGCGATTCCTGTCGTCATGTGTCACAGGCATTACGGTGTGTGGCATAATGTGTCACAGGCATTACGGTGTGTGGCATAATGTGTCACAGACATTGTATGTGCTATAATGTATCAGGGGCATTGCAGTGTGTAGCATAATGTATAACGGGCTTTGCGATTCCTGTCGTCATGTGTCACAGGCATTACGGTGTGTGGCATAATGTGTCACAGGCATTACGGTGTGTGGCATAATGTGTCACAGACATTACGGTGTGTGGCATAATGTGTCGGGGGCATTATGGTGTGTGTATATTGTGTCATGTGCATTATTGTGCGTGGAATAATGTCTAAGGGCCATTGCAGTATGTGGCATAATGGCCCTCATTCCGAGTTGATCGGTCGCAAGGCGAATTTAGCAGAGTTACACACGCTAAGCCGCCGCCTACTGGGAGTGAATCTTAGCTTCTTAAAATTGCGACCGATGTATTCGCAATATTGCGATTACTAACTACTTAGCAGTTTCAGAGTAGCTCCAGACTTACTCTGCCTGTGCGATCATTTCAGTGCTTGTCGTTCCTGGTTGACGTCACAAACACACCCAGCGTTCGCCCAGGCACTCCCACCGTTTCCCCGGCCACTCCTGCGTTTTTTCCGGAAACGGTAGCGTTTTCAGCCACACGCCCCTGAAACGCCGTGTTTCCGCCCAGTAACACCCATTTCCTGTCAATCACATTACGATCGCCGGAGCGAAGAAAAAGCCGTGAGTAAAATTACTTTCTTCATAGTAAAGTTACTTGGCGCAGTCGCAGTGCGAACATTGCGCATGCGTACTAAGCGGATTTTCACTGCGATGCGATGAAAAATACCGAGCGAACAACTCGGAATGAGGGCCCATGTATACTGGGCATTACTATAAGGAGGAAAAATGACAAATAATGTAAGGGGCATGAATCAGGATTATTTTTCTTTCCAGTGGTGGCTAACGTCTGGGCGTGCAGGTTGCAAAACTGGGGTATAAGGAAGTCTATTCCTGCAATACCACGCCCCTTTATGCAAAGCCACGCCCATTCCAATGAAGCCACACACCCTTTTTTGGCGGCGCGCGCATGTTTGTCCCTTTCATGGTGCCAATTATGGGGGATGGGGGATTGGGGGGGCGCCGAATAATTTTTTGGCTTGGGGGAGAAAAACTTCTAGTTACGCCACTGCTTCCAAGTAAGAGATTTCAACTCAACCTTGTTAAGCGGTTCAAACCAGTGTGATTTTAGGAACTGCAACACCACGTTGAGGTCCCACGGTGCCACTGGAGGCACAAAAGGAGGCTGGATGTGCAGCACTTCCTTTACAAACGTCTGGACTTCTGGAAGAGAAGCCAACTCCTTCTGAAAGAAAATCGAGAGGGCCGAAATCTGTACCTTAACAGAGCCTAATTTCAGGCTCATATCCACTCCTGTCTGTAGGAAGTGGAGAAAACGACCCAGATGAAAATCTTCCGTAGGTGCATTCTTGGTTTCACACCAAGACACATACTTTCGCCAGATACGGTGATAATGCTTAACCGTCACCTCCTTCCTAGCCTTTATTAAAGTAGGGATGACCTCTTCCGGAAACCCCTTTTTCGCTAGGATTCGGCGTTCAACCGCCATGCCGTCAAACGTAACCGCGGTAAGTCTTGAAATACACAGGGCCCCTGTTGCAACAGGTCTTCCCTCAGAGGAAGAGGCCAGGGATCTCCTGTGAGCATCTCTTGTAGATCTGAGTACCAGGCCCTTCGAGGCCAGTCTGGGACAACGAGTATCGTCTGTACTCTTCTTTGCCTTATGATCCTCAACACTTTTGTGATGAGAGGAAGAGGAGGAAACACGTAGACCGATTCGAACACCCACGGTGTTATTAGAGCGTCTACAGCCACTGCCTGAGGGTCCCGAGACCTGGCACAATACCTCCGAAGTTTTTTGTTGAGGCGTGACGCCATCATGTCTATTTGAGGAGTTCCCCAAAGATGTGTTATGTCTGCAAAGACTTCTTGATGAAGTCCCCACTCTCCTGGATGGAGATCGTGTCTGCTGAGGAAGTCTGCTTCCCAGTTGTCCACTCCCGGAATGAAGACAGCCGACAGAGAGCTTACATGATTTTCCGCCCAGCGAAGAATCCTGGTGGCTTCCGCCATCGCGACTCTGCTTCTTGTCCCGCCTTGGCGTTTCACATGAGCCACTGCTGTGACATTGTCTGATTGAATCAGAATCGGTAGGTTTCGAAGAAGACTCTCCGCTTGTCGAAGGCCGTTGTAAGTGGCCCTGAGTTCCAACACATTGATGTGTAGACAGGACTCCTGGTCTGACCAAAGTCCCTGAAATTTTTTTCCTTGTGTGACCGCTCCCCATCCTCGGAGGCTCACGTCCGTGGTAACCAGGATCCAATCCTGAATTCCGAACCTGCGACCCTCCAGCAGGTGAGCACTTTGCAACCACCACAGGAGAGACACTCTGGCTCCTGGGGACAGAGTTATTTTCCGATGTAAGTGCAGATGGGACCCGGACCACTTGTCCAGAAGGTCCCATTGAAAAGTCCTTGCATGGAACCTTCCGAAGGGAATGGCCTCGTAGGCCGCCACCATTTTTCCCAGAACTCGAGTGCATTGGTGAACTGACACCCTTTTCGGTTTTAGCAGGTCTCTGACCATGTTCTGGATGTCCTGTGCTTTCTCTATTGGGAGGAAGACCTTAATTTGTTCCGTATCCAGCATCATACCTAGGAACGGTAGTCGAGTTGTCGGAATCAACTGTGACTTCGGTAGATTTAGAATCCAACCGTGTTGCTGGAGCACTCTCAGAGAGAGCGCCACACTGCTCAGCAATTTCTCTCTTGATCTTGCTTTTATCAGGAGATCGATAAGTATGGGATAATTGTGACTCCATGCTTGTGCAGGACCACCATCATTTCCGCCATTATCTTGGTGAAAATCCTCGGGGCCGTGGAAAGCCCAAACGGCAACGTCTGAAATTGGTAATGACAATCCTGTACAGCGAATCTCAGGTATTCCTGATGGGGGGCATATATGGGGACATGAAGGTACACATCCTTTATGTCCAGAGACACCATAAACTCCCCCTCCTCCATGTTGGCTATTATCGCTCTGAGTGATTCAATTTTTAATTTGAATCTTTTTATGTACAGGTTTAGGGATTTCAGATTCAAAATAGGTCTGACCGAACCGTCCAGTTTCGGGACCATAAATAGGGTTGAGTAGTAACCTCTTCCCTGCTGGTGCAGGGGAACCTTGATTATCACTTGCTGTATACACAGCGTTTGAATTGCAGCTAACACTACATCCCTTTCCGATGTGGAAGCTGGTAGGGCCGATTTGAAATATCGGCGCGGGGGCACCTCCTCGAATTCCAGTTTGTAACCCTGGGAAACTATTTCCAACACCTAGGGATTCAGGTCTGATCTGACCCAGGCCTGACTGAAAAGTCGAAGACGTGCCCCCACCGGTGCGGACTCCCTCAGGGAGCCCCAGCGTCATGCTGTGGGTTTTGGACCAGCCGGGAAGGACTTTTGTTCCTGGGCACCTGCCGAAGCAGGTGCTCTTTTGCCTCTGCCCTTACCTCTGGCAAGGAAAGAGGATCCCCGACCTCTCCTGGACTTGTGCGACCGAAAGGACTGCATCTGATAGGGTGGTACTTTCTTTTGCTGTTGGGGAATATATGGTAAAAAATTTGATTTACCTGCTGTAGCTGTGGAAACCAGGTCCGTCAGCCCATCCCCAAACAATACATCTCCCTTATAGGGTAGTACTTCCATATGTTTTTTGGAATCCGCATCACCCGTCCATTGGCGAGTCCATAAGGATCTTCTCGCAGAGATAGACATGGCATTGGCCCTAGAAGCTAGCAATCCAATGTCCCTTTGAGCATCCCTCATAAATAAGACTGCGTCTTTTATATGGGCTAGAGTTAAGAATATAGTATCCTTATCCATATTATCAAAGTGATCTGTCAGCTCATCTGTCCAAGCTGCAATTGCGCTACACACCCATGCCGACGCAATTGTCGGTCTTAGCACAGCACCCGTATGAGAATAAATATACTTTAATGTAGTTTCTTGCCTGCGATCTGCAGGGTCCTTAAGGGCCGCTGTGTCAGGAGACGGTAGCGCCACTTTCTTGGACAAGCGCGTCAGGGCCTTGTCCACAGTGGGGGGTGATTCCCAAATCTCCCTGTCCTGTTTAGGGAAGGGGTATGCCATATAAATTCTTTTGGGGATCTGCGGTCTCTTTTCCGGAGTCTCCCAAGCTTTTCCAAAGAAATCATTTAATTCATGAGATGTGGGAAAATTAATAATCTGTTTCTTTCCCTTAAACATGTGTACCCTTGTGTCGGAGACCGAGGGTTCATCCTCAATATGCAACACATCCCTTATTCCCACAATCATACACTGAATGGTTTTAGTCACCCTAGGGTGCAATTTTACTTCGTCATAGTCGACACTGGAATCAGAATCCGTGTCGGTAGTAGTGTCTTGTGTTAAGGGACGCTTTTGAGACCCCGACGGGCCCTGTGAGTCGGTCCAATCCGAGGATTGACCCCCTGATGTCCCCCCTAATTCAGCCTTATCAAGCCTTTTATGTAAAGATGCCACACTTGCATTCAACATATGCCACATGTCCATCCAATCCTGAGTCGGCACAACCGACGGGGACACACCACTCATTTGCTCCACCTCCTCCTTGGAGAAGCCTTCCGCCTCAGACATGTCGACACACACGTACCGACACCCCACACACACAGGGATTAACCTATTAGGGGACAAAACCCCAACCAGGCCCTAAGGAGAGACAGAGAGAGAGTATGCCAGCACACACCAGCGCTTAAAAACACTGGAAAAAATATGACCAGATAGCGCTTTTTATATATATAACCTTAATTCCCACTCACTGCGTCGCCAAAGTGCCCCCCTCCTCTTTTTTCCAGCCTGTGAAGTTCAGCAGGGGAGAGATCAGGGAGCCAGCGTATCCTCATGCAGTTTCTGTGGAGAAAATGGCGCTGGTTAGTGCTGAGGATCAAGCCCCGCCCACCCGACGGCGGGCTTCGGTCCCAGTAATTCTATATAAAAAATGGCGGGGGATTTTAGGATTTACTGTCCCACAGCCTAATCCTGCTTTATATTGCCAAAAAATGAGGAAACTTGCTGCCCAGGGCGCCCCCCCCTGCGCCCTGCACCCTTCAGTGCCTGCTTGTGTGTGTGTACTGGGAGCAATGGCGCGCAGCATACCGCTGCGCGCTTACCTCATGAAGATCTCATGTCTTCTGCCGCCTGATGTCTTCTTTGCCTTCTCATACTCACCTGGCTTCTATGTTCGGCATCTGTGAGGAGGACGGCGGCGCGGCACCGGGACGAACCCCAGGTGAGACCTGTGTTCCGACTCCCTCTGGAGCTAATGGTGTCCAGTAGCCTTAGAAACAGTGCCCAACTTGACAAGCCAGCTCTGCTTCTCTCTCCTCAGTCCCACGATGCAGGGAGCCTGTTGCCAACAGGACTCCCTGAAAATAAAAAACCTAACAAATTCTTCAAAACAGAAAACTCTGGAGAGCTCTCTGCATTGTACCCTTTCTCCTCTGGGCACAGAATCTAACTGAGGTCTGGGGGAGGGGCATAGAGGGAGGAGCCAGTGCACACCCATAGTCAAAGTTCTTTTTAGGTGCCCTATCTCCTGCGGAGCTCGTCTATACCCCATGGTCCTTACGGAGTCCCCAGCATCCTCTAGGACGTAAGAGAAAAGGGTAGTGCAGGAACCTCTGATACACAAAAGGTTTTAATTACACAATGCACTTACAGTAAGAAAACATGAAAACACGCATGGTGTATTTCCCTCATGGCACACAGGAACACCCAGGTCACCGGTCAGTATTCCAATCAGATAGTATACAGGGCAGCAAGACAAGAGCACCGGTATATTACGCTTAACGCGTATTGAACCTTACCAGGTCTTTCATCAGAAGCATCCGATCCTTCTGATGAAGGGCCTGGTAAGGTCTGATACGCGTTAAGCCTGGCTTTGTTTTAACCATTCTCTGGCACTTGCTTGGACGTAGGGATCCCCTCTCGGCTGGAGCGGGTAATATACCAGTGCTCTTGCCTTGCTGCCCTATATACAGAGCCGTTTCTTGCGGCAGGCGAGGCGTACATTTGCACGGGGTGCCCGCGGCAGCTCTAGGTGGCTCAGTTTGCTGATCCCCCTCCTCCCCTTCATTACTACTCCGCTCAGGGGTTGGAGTTTCGTGTAATGACGCGTTTTCGTCATGATGTCACGACACAAATGCATCATTACACGAAACTCTGCCCCCGAGCGGAGTACTGATGACGGGGAGGAGGGGGAGTCGCCCAGGAAGCCTGTCAGCAAGCTAGGAGGAGGGAGAGGCAGGCCGGCGTGGGCCAAAGAGCGGTAAGTGGGAGGACAGCTGCAAACGTAAGTATAACTTTCTCTCTCTCTTTCTCTTTCTTTCTTTGTAGAAGGGGACACTTGCTTGCCATAATGTGTAAAATGGGGACTCTTGCCTGCCGTAATGTGTAAAATGGGGACACTTGCCTGCCTTAATGTGTAAAGTGGGGACTCTTGCCTGCTGTAATGTGTAAAATGGGGCCTCTTGCCTGCTGTAATGTGTAAAATGGGACCTCTTGCCTGCTGTAATGTGTAAAATGGGGACACTTGCCTGCCGTGATGTGTAAAATGGGGACACTTGCCTGCCTTAATGTGTAAAATGGGGACTCTTGCCTGCTGTAATGTGTAAAATGGGGCCTCTTGCCTGCTGTAATGTGTAAAATGGGGCCTCTTGCCTGCTGTAATGTGTAAAATGGGGACACATGCCTGCCGTGATGTGTAAAATGGGGACACTTTCCTGCTGTAATGTGTAAAATGGGGACACATGCCTGCCGTAATGTGTAAAATGGGGACACTTGCCTGCCGTAATGTGTAAAATGGGGACACTTGCCTGCCTTAATGTGTAAAATGGGGACTCTTGCCTGCTGTAATGTGTAAAATGGGGCCTCTTGCCTGCTGTAATGTGTAAAATGGGGCCTCTTGCCTGCTGTAATGTGTAAAATGGGGACACTTGCCTGCCGTGATGTGTAAAATGGGGACACTTTCCTGCTGTAATGTGTAAAATGGGGACACATGCCTGCCGTAATGTGTAAAATGGGGACACTTGCCTGCCGTGATGTGTAAAATGGGGACACTTGCCTGCCTTAATGTGTAAAATGGGGACTCTTGCCTGCTGTAATGTGTAAAATGGGGCCTCTTGCCTGCTGTAATGTGTAAAATGGGGCCTCTTGCCTGCTGTAATGTGTAAAATGGGGACTCTTGCCTGCCGTGATGTGTAAAATGGGGACACTTTCCTGCCGTGATGTGTAAAATGGGGACACATGCCTGCCGTAATGTGTAAAATGGGGACACTTGCCTGCCTTAATGTGTAAAATGGGGACACTAGCCTGCCGTAATGTGTAAAATGGGGACACTTGCCTGCCGTAATGTGTAAAATGGGGACACTTGCCTGCCGCAATGTGTAAAATGGGTACTCTTGCCTGCTGTAATGTGTAAAATGGGGCCTCTTGCCTGCCGCAATGTGTAAAATGGGTACTCTTGCCTGCCGCAATGTGTAAAATGGGTACTCTTGCCTGCTGTAATGTGTAAAATGGGGACTCTTGCCTGCTGTGATGTGTAAAATGGGGACACTTTCCTGCTGTAATGTGTAAAAATAAGATTTTACTTACCGATAAATCTATTTCTCATAGTCCGTAGTGGATGCTGGGGACTCCGTCAGGACCATGGGGAATAGCGGCTCCGCAGGAGACAGGGCACAAAAGCAAGCTTTTAGGATCACATGGTGTGTACTGGCTCCTCCCCCTATGACCCTCCTCCAAGCCTCAGTTAGGTACTGTGCCCGGACGAGCGTACACAATAAGGAAGGATCTTGAATCCCGGGTAAGACTCATACCAGCCACACCAATCACACCGTACAACTTGTGATTTGAACCCAGTTAACAGTATGATAACAATGAAGTAGCCTCTAAAAAAGATGGCTCACAACAATAATAACCCGATTTTTTTTTTTTGTAACAATAACTATGTACAAGTAATGCAGACAATCCGCACTTGGGATGGGCGCCCAGCATCCACTACGGACTATGAGAAATAGATTTATCGGTAAGTAAAATCTTATTTTCTCTAACGTCCTAGTGGATGCTGGGGACTCCGTCAGGACCATGGGGATTATACCAAAGCTCCCAAACGGGCGGGAGAGTGCGGATGACTCTGCAGCACCGACTCTGCAGGTCCTCCTCAGCCAGGGTATCAAATTTGTAGAATTTAGCAAACGTGTTTGCCCCTGACCAAGTAGCTGCTCGGCAAAGTTGTAAAGCCGAGACCCCTCGGGCAGCCGCCCAAGATGAGCCCACCTTCCTTGTGGAATGGGCATTTACATATTTTGGCTGTGGCAGGCCTGCCACAGAATGTGCAAGCTGAATTGTACTACAAATCCAACGAGCAATAGTCTGCTTAGAAGCAGGAGCACCCAGCTTTTTGGGTGCCTACAATATAAACAGCAAGTCAGACTTTCTGACTCCAGCCGTCCTGGAATTATATATATATATATATATATATATATTTTCAGGGCCCTGACAACGTCTAGCAACTTGGAGTCCTCCAAGTCCCTAGTAGCCGCAGGCACCACAATAGGTTGTTTCAGGTGAAACGCTGACACCACCTTAGGAAGAAACTGGGGACGAGTCCGCAGTTCTGCCCTGTCCGAATGGAAAATCAAATATGGGCTTTTGTAAGACAAAGCCGCCAATTTTGACAATCGCCTGGCCGAGGCCAGGGCCAACAGCATGGTCACTTTCCATGTGAGATATTTCAAATCCACAGATTTGAGTGGTTCAAACCAATATGATTTGAGAAATCCCAACACTACGTTGAGATCCCACGGTGCCACTGGAGGCACACAAGGGCTGTATATGCAATACTCCCTTGACAAACGTCTGGACTTCAGGAACTGAAGCCAATTCTTTTTGGAAGAAAATCTATAGGGCCGAAACTTGAACCTTAATGGACCCCAATTTGAGGCTCATAGACACTCCTGTTTGCAGGAAGTGCAGAAATCGACCTAGTTGAAATTTTTTCGTGGGGCCTTCCTGGCCTCACCCACGCAACATATTTTTACCACATGTGGTGATAACGTTGTGCGGTCACCTCCTTCCTGGCTTTGACCAGGGTAGGTATGACCTCTTCCGGAATGCCTTTTCCCTTAGGATCCGGCGTTCAAACCGCCATGCCGTCAAACGCAGTCGCGGTAAGTCTTGGAACAGACAAGGTCCCTGCTGGAGCAGGTCCTTTCTTAAAGGCCGATGCCACGGTTCCTCTTGGAACAGACATGGTACTTGCTGAAAGCAAATCCCTTCTTAGCTCCCGAGGCCATTAGTCCTCTGTGAGCATCTCTTGAAGTTCCGGTTACCAAGTCCCTCTTGGCCAATCCGGAGCCACGAGTATAGTTCTTACTCCTCTATGTCTTTTAATTCTCAATACCTTGGTTATGAGAAGCAGAGGAGGGAACACATACACCGACTGTTACACCCACGGTGTTACCAGGACGTCCACAGCTATCGCCTGAAGGTCTCGTGACCTGGCGCAATACCTGTCCCATTTTTTGTTCGGGCGGGACGCCATCATGTCCACCTTTGGTCTTTCCCAACGGTTCCCAATCATGCGGAAAACTTCCCGATGAAGTTCCCACTCTCCCGGGTGGAGGTCGTGCCTGCTGAGGAAGTCTGCTTCCCAGTTGTCCACTCCCGGAATGAACACTGCTGACAGTGCTATCACATGATTTTCCGCCTAGCGAAAAATCCTTGCAGTTTTGCCACTGCCCTCCTGCTTCTTGTGCCGCCCTTTCTGTTTACGTGGGCGACTGCCGTGATGTTATCCCACTGGATCAATACCGGCTGACCTTGAAGCAGAGGTCTTGCTAAGCTTAGAGCATTATAAATTTGCTCTTAGCTCCAGTATATTTATGTGGAGAGAATTCTCCAGACTTGATCACACTCCTTGTGTGACTGCTCCCCAGCCTCTCAGGCTGGCCTCCGTGGTCACGAGCATCCAATCCTGAATGCCGAATCTGCGGCCCTCTAGAAGATGAGCACTCTGTAATCACCACAGGAGAGACACCCTTGTCCTTGGATATAGGGTTATCCGCTGATGCATCTGAAGATGCGATCCGGACCATTTGTCCAGCAGATCCCACTGAAGAGTTCTTGCGTGAAATCTGCCAAATGGAAGCGCTTCGTAATAAGCCACCATTTTTTACCAGGACTCTTGTGCAATGATGCACTGACACTTTTCCTGGTTTTAGGAGGATCCCGATTAGCTCGGATAACTCCCTGGCTTTCTCCTCTGGGAGAAACACCTTTTCCTGGACTGTGTCCAAAATCATCCCTAGGACCAGCAGACGTGTCGTTGGAACAACTGCGGTTTTGGAATATTTAGAATCCACCCGTGCTGTCGTAGAACTACTTGAGATAGTGCTACTCCGACCTCCAACTGTTCTCTGGACCTTGTTCTTATCAGGAGGTCGTCCATTTTCTTTGAAGACGAATCCTCCTTTCGGTCATTACCTTGGTAAGGACCCCGGGGTGCCTTGGACAATCCAACGGCATCGTCTTGAAACTGATAGTGACAGTTCTGTACCACGAACTTGAGGTACCCTTGGTGAGAAAAGGCAAATTTTGGGACATGGAGGTAAGCATCCCTGATGTCCCGGGACACCATATAGTCCCCTTGTTCTTTGCTATCACTGCTCTGAGTGACTCTATCTGGATTTGAACCCTTGTAAGTGTTCAAATTTTTCAGATTTAGAATAGGTCTCACCTAGCCTTCAGTACCACCATATAGTGTGGAGTAATACCCCTTTCCTTGTTGTCGGAGGGGTAATTTTATTATCACCTGCTGGGAATACAGCTTGTGAATTGTTTTCAATACTGCCTCCCTGTCGGAGGGAGACATTGGTACAGCAGACTACAGGAACCTGCGAGGGGGGAAACCTCTCGACATTCCAATCTGTACCCCTTGGATACTACTTGTAGGATCCAGGGGTCCTGTACGGTCCCAGCGTCATGCTGAGAACTTGGTAGAAGCGGTGGAGGGCTTCTGTTCCTGGGAATGGGCTGCCTGCTGCAGTCTTCTTCCCTTTCCTCTATCCCTGGGCAGATATGACTCTTATAGGGACGAAAGGACTGAGGCTGAAAAGACGGTGTCTTTTTCTGCAGAGATGTGACTTAGGGTAAAAAACGGTGGATTTTCCAGCAGTTGCCCTGGCCACCAGGTCCCATGGACCGACCCCAAATAACTCCTCCCCTTTATACGGCAATACATCTTTGTGCCGTTTGGAATCTGCATCACCTGACCACTGTCGTGTCCATAAACATCTTCTTGCAGATATGGACATCGCATTTACTCTTGATGCCAGAGTGCAAATATCCCTCTGCGCATCTCGCATATATAGAAATGCATCCTTTAAATGCTCTATAGTCAATAAAATACTGTCCCTGTCAAAGGTATCAATATTTTTAGTCAGGGAATCCGACCAAGCCACCTCAGCTCTGCACATCCAGGCTGAGGCGATCGCTGGTCGCAGTATAACACCAGCATGTGTGTGTATACTTTTTAGGATATTTTTCAGCCTCCTATCAGCTGGCTCCTTAAGTACGGCCCTATCCGTAGATGGTACCGCCACTTGTTCTGATAAGCGTGTGAGTGCCTTATCCACCCTGAGGGGTGTTTCCCACCGCGCCTTAACTTCTGGCGGGAAAGGGTATACCGCCAATAATTTTCTATCGGGGGAAACCCACGCATCATCACACACTTCATTTAATTTATCTGATTCAGGAAAAACTACAGGTAGTTTTTTCACCTCACACATAATACCCTTTTTTGTGGTACTTGGAGTATCAGAAATATGTAACACCTCCTTCATTGCCCTTAACGTGTGGCCCTAAAAGAAAATACGTTTGTTTCTTCACCGTCGACACTGAAATCAGTGTCCGTGTCTGGGTCTGTGTCGACCGACTGAGGTAAATGGGCATTTTACAGCCCCTGACGGTGTTTGAGACGCCTGGACAGATACTAATTTGTTCGCCGGCCCTCTCATGTCGTCAACCGGCTTGCAGCGTGTTGACATTGTCACGTAATTTCCATAAATAAGCCATCCATTCCGGTGTCGACTCCCTAGAGAGTGACATCACCATTACAGGCAATTTGCTCCGCCTCCTCACCAATATTTTCCTCATACATGTCGACACACACGTACCGACATACAGCACACACATAGGGAATGCTCTGATAGAGGACAGGACCCACTAGCCCTTTGGGGAGACAGAGGGAGAGTTTGCCAGCACACACCAAAAGCGCTATAAATGTATATAAACAACCCTAGAAGGTGTTGTTTACTATATATGCGCTCTTAATATATAAATATCGCCAATTTATGCCCCCCTTCTCTTTGTTACCCTGTTTCTGTAGTGCAGTGCAGGGGAGAGTCCTGGGAGCCTTCCTCACCAGCGGAGCTGAGCAGGAAAATGGCGCTGAGTGCTGAGGAGAATAAGCTCCGCCCCTTTTCCGGCGGGCTTCTTCTCCCGGTTTTTAATAAACTGGCCTGGGTTAAAATACATACATATAGCCTTAATGGCTATATGTGATGTATTTATTTTGCCACTAAAGGTAATTATATTGCTACCCAGGGCGCCCCCAGCAGCGCCCTGCACCCTCCGTGACTGAGTCAGTGAGCCGTGTGACAACAATGGCGCACAGCTGCAGTGCTGTGCGCTACCTTCATGAAGACTGTGGAGTCTTCTGCCGCCTGTTTTCCGGACCTCCGTTCTGCCGTCTCTTCAGCGTCTGTAAGGGGGATCGGCGGCGCGGCTCCGGGACGAACCCCAGGCTGACCTGTGTTCCGACTCCCTCTGGAGCTAAGTGTCCAGTAGCCTAAGACTCCAATCCATCCTGCACGCAGGTGAGTTGGAAATCTCTCCCCTAAGTCCCTCGATGCAGTGATCCTGTTGCCAGCAGGAATCACTGAGATTGAAACCTAAAAAAAAACTTTTCTAAACAGCTCTTTAGGAGAGCCACCTAGATTGCACCCTCTCGGACGGGCACAAAAACCTAACTGGGGCTTGGAGGAGGGTCATAGGGGGAGGAGCCAGTACACACCATGTGATCCTAAAAGCTTGCTTTTGTGCCCTGTCTCCTGCGGAGCCGCTATTCCCCATGGTCCTGACGGAGTCCCCAGCATCCACTAGGACGTTAGAGAAATGGGGACACTTGCCTGCCGTAATGTGTAAAATGGGGACACTTGCCTGCTGTAATGTGTAAAATGGGGACACTTGCCTGCTGTAATGTGTAAAATGGGGACACTTTCCTGCCGTAATGTGTAAAATGGGGACACATGCCTGCCGTAATGTGTAAAATGGGGACACTTGCCTGCCTTAATGTGTAAAATGGGGACACTAGCCTGCCTTAATGTGTAAAATGGGGACACTAGCCTGCCGTAATGTGTAAAATGGGGACACTTGCCTGCCGTAATGTGTAAAATGGGGACACTTGCCTGCCGCAATGTGTAAAATGGGTACTCTTGCCTGCTGTAATGTGTAAAATGGGTACTCTTGCCTGCCGCAATGTGTAAAATGGGTACTCTTGCCTGCTGTAATGTGTAAAATGGGTACTCTTGCCTGCCGCAATGTGTAAAATGGGTACTCTTGCCTGCCGTAATGTGTAAAATGAGGATTTAATGTATCAAGGGCATTGCGGTGTGTGGCATAATATGGTACAGGGGACATTACTGTGTGGGGCTTAATATGGTAGAATTTTTTATTTTTTTTCCAGTGGTGGCCGTGATCTGTTGGTGCAGGGTCAAAAACTGCGGTGTGACGAAGCCACATCCGTTTTCATGAGACCACGCCCATTTTAAACATGGTTACGCCCCCTTTGCGGGGAAGGGGGGGCACTTTTATGTGCCAGTGTGTGTGTGTGTGGTGGAGGGGGCACATTTTTTAAATCTCGCACTGGGAGCCAAATTGCCTAGAAACAGCCCTGCCTATATACCATCTGATTGTGATACCGAGCGGAGACCTGGGTGTTCCTGTGTGCCATGAGGGAATATACCATGCATGTTTTCATGTCTTCATATTGTAAGTGCATTGTGTAATTAAAACCTTCTGTTCATCAAATGTCTCTGCGACACCCTTTTTTTCTTCTCTGTGCTTCTGAGGCCACATACCGTGAAACAAGAAAGCAATTATATATGTACCCTGCAAATTGTAACACAGAGATGTCTATATAACTATTACAATAAGTAAGAGGTGGGGCAGAAGAAGGGCTGTGAGTGATCCTGGTGACAGGCATGCCATGTACATAAATACAAGTCACACATACACCACACTCGTGTTCCCACTCTGTAATAAATAAGGAAGAGACGCCTGATTGGCCATGAGTAAGCAGGTCTCCCTGGTACTTACTCCTCATTGGACCCCGGCCTGTGGACTCCTCCGTCCCCCTCTCCTATTGGTGAAGACGCGCTGTGAGGCCGCACTTGGGTGACAGATCTGTGGGCGCTGCCCGAGGTGCTGAGTGTTGGAGCCGCTGCAACAGGCGCCGTGCCCGGGCAGCGGGGGGAGAGGGTCCCGCCGACCGCCATGGCAGCGCTGGAGTGGTACGCACACAAGGCCCTGGGGGACGGCGTCTTCTGGATACAGGAGCGCTTCTACGAGTCGGGGAACAGGGCGAACATCTGGCTGGTGCGCGGCTCCCACCAGGACCTGGTGATAGACACGGGGCTCGGGCTGCGCAGCCTACCGGACTACCTCTGCTCCTCCGGGCTGCTCCCGGACGGCAAGGACGGCGGATCCGGTCGCCGGCCGCTCATGGCTGTGGCCACACACGTACACTTCGACCACGCCGGGGGCCTGCACCAGTTCCAGCAGGTGGCGGTGCACCGAGAGGAGGCGGAGGCGCTGCTCCGGGGGGATAACTTCGAGACGGTGACCTGGCTGTCTGACAGCGAGGTGGTGAGGACGCCGAGCCCGGGCTGGAGCGCCAGTCAGTTCAAGGTGCAAGCGGTGCAGCCCACACACATCCTGGAAGATGGTAATACTTATCTATATACACCCGCTGCCTGCTGTATACATGCTATCCTATGCCGGGACTATATACATTATATATATATATATATATATATATATATATATACATACATACATATACACACACACACACACACACACTATCTACAATTACATACTGTATATAGGACACTACATACAGGGACTATATATATATATATATATATATATATATATATATATATATATATATATACACTTACATATCTTTAGACAAGCACTATATATACTGTACATTGTCTATCTATCTACACCCCACACTCACACACATCTCTCTCTCTCTCTATACACACAGGCACTACAGTAGCACTATCTACAGTATATATACACAAGCAGTGTCGATATGTATACAGTCATACAGTATATACACTGGGCACTGGCACATCTACAGTATATCTCATAGGCAAACGCAGGGGGGGTTTCCGGTTGCCCAGAAACCCCTCTCCTCTTGGCAAATGGCTCAAATTATGAAAACAATAGGAATGGTATATAATACAATAACTAGAGCTACCACCACATTATGCAGTTACCCTGGACCAGATAGCAGCTACCAGGAAGAAAAGACAGGAGCCTTACCATGAGGTGGGAGAATGTGTGCTTAAAAAGTGCAAGACTGGTTCTATCATGTTTGTGTATTTATTTATTATGGTATGTTTAATCTTTTTCCTGACCACTTATTTATATTATTTAAATGTGTGATACAGCCTATACTATAGACCATCTATAGTGTTAAATATTAATACTGTATTCTATACAGTATACATTAATGTCCAGGGTCGGTACAAGGTTCTTCTACCGCTCCTCCAGACTCCCACAATTGCTCCAACGTTCCGCAGAGTTGGAGATTGTGTACTGCATTTGGAAACCCCCCTCTAGAAATCCTGCGTTTGCCACTGTATCTACACAGGCATCATGTTTAGCCAGTTGATTTCTAATCTCATGGCTCTTTTGGAGACAGCTGTGTTTGGCATCTTTGACCTATGTTAAATTGACCTTTTTGTGCTTGAATGTAAACCAAAATCAGGAGTCTTGTTAAACGTTTACCAGTACATGATGGTATTACGCGGCTGTGTGACAACACTGTCAGTTACATAGATGATCACTTTGCTTTATCTCAGATAATCTGATTATCACTGACATTGTTTAGTCTACAGACTTGATGCAACCATTTTCTTATCCTGGCACAATGTGAGAGTAACAACATACCAGTGTCATCTATCATATTTTAACAAGCAAATGCAGATTTTTAAGTAAACATACTATTTACCAATTATGAAAATATTATGTTTAGTTAGTTATAATTTATAGATCACATTTAGTTTATAAGGACTTTCACACATGTTTTATTGGTTGTTGCTTCCTGTTATACTACCAGGTAGTAGCATTTTCCATAAGAGGTGGATTATAGGACCTGGTGCATTAGGGATTCCAGACCATGGGGGTTAGTCAGACTTGTTTTCAAATTAAAAAAGTTAGCAATTGGGCAAAACCATGTGCACTGCAGGTGTGGCAGATATAACATTTGCAGAGGGAGTTACATTTGGGTGGGTTATTTTGTTTCTGTGCAGGGTAAATACTGGCTGTTTTATTTTTACACTGCAATTTAGATTTCAATTTGAACACACCCCACCCAAATCTAACTCTCTCTGCACATGTTACATCTGCCCCACCTGCAGTACACATGGTTTTGCACAATTGCTTACTTTTTTGGTTTGCTAACAGCTCTGAATAACCCCCCTTGTCCATTTAAACTCTGAGTATGACCCTGACAAGAAACAAAGTGAGCTTGTAGTAAGGGTCCTGTATTATGAGGTATTATGTTTTGTCACTTTAAGGGCTGATCGCTCTAATCCAGAGGTTCTCAAAGTTGGTCCTCAGGACCCCACACAGTGCATGTTTTGCAGGTAACTCAGCAGGTGCACAGGTGTATTAATTACTCAATGACACATTTTTAAAAGTCCACAGGTGGAACCCATTATTTCAATTGTGATTCTATGAGGAGATCTGCAAAACATGCACTGTGTGGGGTCTTGAGGACAGAGTTTGAGAACCTGTGCTCTAATCAGTTCTCACCTCAAATAATAGTCATTTTATGGGCTTACTTTTTTCTCCTCTACAGTGCAATCCAGTCATCACTACTGTATATAGCTTTAATTAATTATATTGTATTATGTAGTAAATGGGTAAATTAACAGACTCTCCTATCTTAGAGTGGAAGAAAACATTCTGAGATGTTCTGTGAGATTGAAGCTGAATGCCTTGTCTTCCCCAGAATGTCAAGACAACCTTATTCACTTAGAACAGAGGTTCTCAAACTCGGTCCTCGGGGGCCCACACAGTGCATGTTTTGCAGGTCTCCTCACAGAATCGCAAGTGAAATAATTAGCTCCACCTGTGGACCTTTTAAAATGTGTCAGTGAGTAATTAATACACCTGTGCACCTGCTGGGTTACCTGCAAAACATGCACTGTGTGGGCTCCCGAGGACCGAGTTTGAGAACCTCTGACTTAGAACATCATTCAGATATTGTTCATTTAATGCTGAAAAGATCTATTATGTATGAATCTTCAATATGGCAACATATTATATAGCACACTTCACAGGGAATACATACGTTTTACTGGTGGCCGGGATCCTGGCGGTGGTATTTCATCGCTTGTCGGGATTCCGGTGTCGGCATTGTGACCGCCGGGATCCCGACAGGTGGTCTAGTGATTGCCTCCCCTTCACAGAGATGTCTGTACTATATTATAAACCGTGGCACAGCGTCCGTTATGATTAAACCAAAAACCGGCAATTTATGTACCTGATAATGGTGCATATTCTGTATTCAATAAGAAATGATTAATAATCTGATCAGAGTGCATCTAGGTGCGTATGGTGCCTACTATGTGCAGAGGAGCACTGTACAAAAGTGTGAACTTCACATCAAGTACCCCTCTCCTACCTCTTCAGAACCACTCCTTTCACTAAGTATTGTTTTTGGTTATTAACTTAAAATATCAGTTTAGCATAATATATCGGTTTCGTTAATTGACAAAATATGGAGATATCAGGGCTGACGAGGCACAAGACTTGTTTCCCCAATTGTCTAATCTGCAGCAGAACATCAGCCCAGTGATGGCTGGTCCCAGAAGCTAGTTAAAACTTATATGGACAAAGTTCCCTAGATCAAAAACATGAAAAGGAGAAGACAAAGGAAATAGCACAAATAGTGTAACACCAAAAATGTAATTGTTATTTGCTCATGAAGAGGCATACTTACCGGATTTTAGGGAGTCCCCACAGACTACCTAAGGAGTGGGTCACTCTCTTGTATTCCACCCACTTCCTTGTGAAGTAAGCAGAACACTGGGGCATGATAACGCAATTCTCATAGCCCTGCCTCCTCTGTGTGATGACTGGGCCATGATGGTGTTATTTGCCCCACACTGGACACCCCTCCCCCCTGGAACTCCCAGAGAGGGGACAGATATAAAATCACCAAGTATGCCTAGAGTTTTATATAAACAAAAATGTTTCATATAAATTGAGTCAAATGCAGTAGGAAAAAAAAATCTGTTTCCATTTGTAAATTAAAAAAAATATTAGGGTCATATATTGTGAAGGAGATCTTTCTTGCATATAATAAAGGGGGTAAATCGGATCTGATCGCAGCAGCAAATTTGTTCGCTAATGGGCAAAACCATGTGCACTGCAGGGGGGGGGGCAGATATAACGTGTAGAGAGAGTTAGATTTCGGTGGGTTATTTTGTTTCTGTGCAGGGTAAATACTGGCTGCTTTATTTTTACACTGCAATTTAGATTTCAGTTTGAACACACTCCACCCAAATCTAACTCTCTCTGCACATGATATATCTACCCCCCCCCTGCAGTGCACATGGTTTTGTCCATTAGCTAACAAATTTACTGTTGCGATTAAATCTGGTTTAGGCCCAAAGTTATTTTTCTGCTTTTCAAATAAGCAGACTTGATGCAAATAAAACTGAAAATGGTGTAATAATTTAAAAGCGTAAATAGAAATACTAGCAACTACACACAACATTTTGTAGTTAAGTCACTGCTTAAAGTCTAACTAATTCATAATTGTGGGAATCCACCCAAAGCACCTTACGTGTTTCCTGATGACACTAGGGAAGCCAGTCCTGGGCCATTTTTTCAATCCGGGTATCGGGATTGAAAAATGGCCAATCCCGGGAGAACTATGTGGCGTCCCCTTGCCCTGCCCGCCCCACACATATAACTCACCATATACTGGGGGCGGGCGGGGAACATCCTCCGCTCTCTCCTGGTGGCTCCCAGCGGTGTGTGACTGTGCAGCGTGACCTCTCACGCTGCGCTGGGGAGCCGGAAGAAGGAAGCCGTGCAGCGTCTGAGTGTCCTGTGATCGCTCAACGCTGATCCCTCAATCCCCAGGATTGGAGCTTCCAATCCCGGGATTGAATCCCGGACGTTTTTGGCCTTAAATCTCGGGATCCCGCCGATCCCGGGAGTGGCTACCATAGATGACACACAAAACACATGAGTGGTTTATAAGGATGCACAAAATCTATGGTGAAAAAGAACATTTGTAGGAGTTGCAGTCTGACTTTATGCTGTGATTGAAGTCCAGAATCTTGAAACACAGAGAGCACTGTGGCCCAAATGTAATAGCCTCTGAGTTGTGGCCAGTGGCAAGATTTTGACGCTGTAGCTTTGAGATTCAAAGAAGCAATAATTCCTGTTTCTGAATAAAAAATGGGTGTTTTTAGGGGGTCATTCCGAGTTGATCGCTAGCTGAAAATGTTCGCTGTGCAGTGATGATGCAAAAAAAGGCACTTATGCGCATGCGTATGCAGCGCAATGCGCACGCGCGACGTACTTTCACAGCGGCCGATGTAGTTACACACAAGGTCTACCGAAGCTTTTCAGTCGCACTGCTGGACGCAGAGTGATTGACATGAAGTGGGCGTTCCTGGGTGTCAACTGACCGTTTTCAGGGAGTGTTGGAAAAAACGCAGGCGTTGCTGGGTGAACGCAGGGCGTGTTTGTGACGTCAAATTCGGAACTGAACAGTCTGAAGTGATCGCAAGCGCTGAGTAGGTCTGAATCTACTCTGAAACTGCACAAAATTATTTTGCAGTTGCTCTGCGATCCTTTCGGTCGCACTTCTGCTAAGCTAAAATACACTCCCAGAGGGCGGTGGCATAGCGTTTGCACGGCTGCTAAAAACAGCTAGCGAGCGATCAACTCAGAATGACCACCTTAATCTCAAGATTACATTGCTGAATTCTCACTCCTGCTATTATCAAGAGAACCCATTAACGCCCATCCCCCCCCAAATCCAGATTTCGGGGCAAAAGAGAGCCTTATCAGTAGGTGTTGTTCACACTGGGTTACACCTGTCAGTGCAGTATTTGGCTCCCCAAGTTACCCAGTAGGTAACAACATAGTGGGACGTATAGCTAAGACTCTGAGTCAAGACTATTTGCCAACAGGTGCTCCCTGAATGAGTAACCTGATATCCCCAAATGTTACTACATAGTGGGTCACGTATAAGGTGCTTCCTAAGGGAATATACTTGATACATTGTATTTGTACCCTATTGGAGAGCACTGGGACTTTTATCCGCATGTATGGTGTACATCAACATTTCAGTAAACATACCTGCACTAAGACACACCTTACATTACCAGCATGCACATGGCATCTACTCCTATAGAAAAACCCATAGGTGTAGCACTTTCACACCTCGTACATTTAATATTTCTAAAATCAGGAGGCTAGACACCTCCTCTAGAAGAAGGGGTGTGGTAAGTAGGTCGACAATGTTTGGGTCGACATAAAGTAGGTCGACAGGGATGCTAGGTCGACAGGGTCTTTTACGTCGACAAGGTCTAGGTCGACAGGTCAAAAGGTTGACATATGTTTTTATTGGTGTCATTTTCTCCGTACAGTGACTGGGAACCCCAATTAGTGCACCGTGTCCCCTCGCATGGCTCGCTTCGCTTGCCATGCTTCGTGCAAGGTTACCGTTCCCAATTGTAGTCCACATGGATCTTAAAGTATGAAAAAGTTCAAGAAAAAAAAAGTGAAAAACTCAATTCGACCTTTTGACCTAGAACATATCGACCTAAAGACCCTGTCGACCTAGAAACCCTGTCAACCTACTTACTGTCGACCAATAGTGGGCGATCAAAACATTGTCGACCTACTTACTGTCGACCTAATCGGATCCCAGAAGAAGTACCTCATTTCCAAACTTCTACCTATGGGCTCAGAGCCCAAAATCCCTTCTTCATCTGGGGCTTTGTGGCTCATCTCACAGCCCTGGCTGTGGAGGGGAGTGTAAGTAGGAGGACAAATCAGAAGTGCCAGTCACAGAGAATGCAGCTTCTGATTGGACCTTCCATTCGCACCCCCAGTTACAACTAATTTCAATTTGCAAACTTAAACGTTCTGCCACTCAGGTGGTAATAATAAGAATTTACTTACCGATAATTCTATTTCTCGTAGTCCGTAGTGGATGCTGGGACTTCCGTAAGGACCATGGGGAATAGCGGCTCCGCAGGAGACTGGGCACAAAAGTAAAAGCTTTAGACTAGCTGGTGTGCACTGGCTCCTCCCCCTATGACCCTCCTCCAAGCCTCAGTTAGGATACTGTGCCCGGACGAGCGTACATAATAAGGAAGGATTTTGAATCCCGGGTAAGACTCATACCAGCCACACCAATCACACCGTACAACCTGTGATCTGAACCCAGTTAACAGTATGATAAACGTAGGAGCCTCTGAAAAGATGGCTCACAACAATAAACAACCCGATTTTTTTGTAACAATAACTATATACAAGTATTGCAGACAATCCGCACTTGGGATGGGCGCCCAGCATCCACTACGGACTACGAGAAATAGAATTATCGGTAAGTAAATTCTTATTTTCTCTGACGTCCTAGTGGATGCTGGGAACTCCGTAAGGACCATGGGGATTATACCAAAGCTCCCAAACGGGCGGGAGAGTGCGGATGACTCTGCAGCACCGAATGAGAGAACTCCAGGTCCTCCTCAGCCAGGGTATCGAATTTGTAAAATTTTGCAAACGTGTTTGCCCCTGACCAAGTAGCTGCTCGGCAAAGTTGTAAAGCCGAGACCCCTCGGGCAGCCGCCCAAGATGAGCCCACTTTCCTTGTGGAATGGGCTTTAACAGATTTTGGCTGTGGCAGTCCTGCCACAGAATGTGCAAGCTGAATTGTACTACAAATCCAACGAGCAATCGTCTGCTTAGAAGCAGGAGCACCCAGCTTGTTGGGTGCATACAGGATAAACAGCGAGTCAGATTTTCTGACTCCAGCCGTCCTGGAAACATATATTTTCAGGGCCCTGACTACGTCCAACAACTTGGAGTCCTCCAAGTCCCTAGTAGCCGCAGGCACCACAATAGGTTGGTTCATGTGAAACGCTGAAACCACCTTAGGGAGAAATTGAGGACGAGTCCTCAATTCTGCCCTGTCTGAATAAAAAATTAGGTAAGGGCTTTTATATGACAAAGCCGCCAATTCTGAGACACGCCTGGCTGACGCCAGAGCTAACAGCATGACCACCTTCCATGTGAGATATCTTAATTCCACAGTGGTGAGTGGTTCAAACCAATGTGATTTTAGGAACCCTAAAACTACATTGAGATCCCAAGGTGCCACTGGTGGCACAAAAGGAGGCTGTATATGCAGTACCCCCTTGACAAACATCTGAACTGATCAGGGTAGGGATGACTTCATCTGGAATGCCTTTTTCCATCAGGATCCGGCGTTCAACCGCCATGCCGTCAAACGCAGCCGCGGTAAGTCTTGGAACAGACAAGGTCCCTGCTGGAGCAGGTCCTTTCTTAGAGGTAGAGGCCACGGGTCCTCCATGAGCATTTCTTGCAGTTCCGGGTACCAAGTTCTTCTTGGCCAATCCGGAGCCACGAGTATAGTTCTTACTCCTCTCCTTCTTATGATTCTCAGTACTTTGGGTATGAGAGGCAGAGGAGGGAACACATACACCGACTGGTACACCCACGGTGTTACCAGAGCGTCCACCGCTATTGCCTGAGGGTCCCTTGACCTGGCGCAATATCTGTCCAGTTTTTTGTTGAGACGGGACGCCATCATGTCCACCTTTGGTTTTTCCCAACGGTTTACAATCACTTGGAAGACTTCTGGGTGAAGTCCCCACTCCCCCGGGTGGAGGTCGTGTCTGCTGAGGAAGTCTGCTTCCCAGTTGTCCACTCCCGGAATGAACACTGCTGACAGTGCCACCACATGATTTTCCGCCCAGCGGAGAATCCTTGCAGCTTCTGCCATTGCCCTCCTGCTTCTTGTGCCGCCCTGTCTGTTGACGTGGGCGACTGCCGTGATGTTGTCCGATTGGATCAATACCGACTGACCCTGAAGCAGAGGCCTTGCTTGACTTAGGGCATTGTAAATGGCCCTTAGTTCCAGAATATTTATGTGAAGAGACGTTTCCATGCTTGACCACAAGCCCTGGAAATTTCTTCCCTGTGTGACTGCTCCCCAGCCTCTCAGAGTGGCATCCGTGGTCACCAGCATCCAATCCTGAATGCCGAATCTGCGGCCCTCTAGAAGATGAGCACTCTGTAACCACCACAGGAGAGACACCCTTGTCCTTGGAGATAGGGTTATCCGCTGATGCATCTGAAGATGCGATCCGGACCATTTGTCCAGCAGATCCCACTGAAAAGTTCTTGCATGGAATCTTCCGAATGGAATTGCTTCGTAAGAAGCCACCATTTTTCCCAGGACTCTCGTGCATTGATGCACTGACACTTGGCCTGGTTTTAGGAGGTTCCTGACTAGCTCGGATAACTCCCTGGCCTTCTCCTCCGGGAGAAACACCTTTTTCTGGACTGTGTCCAGAATCATCCCCAGGAACAGTAGACGTGTTGTTGGAATCAGCTGTGATTTTGGGATATTTAGAATCCACCCGTGCTGACGTAGCACTACCTGAGACAGTGCTACTCCGAACTCTAACTGTTTCCTGGATCTTGCCCTTATCAGGAGATCGTCCAAGTAAGGGATAATTAAGACGCCTTTTTCTTCGAAGAAGAATCATCATTTCGGCCATTACCTTGGTAAAGACCCGGGGTGCCGTGGACAATCCAAACGGCAGCGTCTGAAACTGATAATGACAGTTTTGAACCACAAACCTGAGGTACCCCTGGTGAGAAGGGAAGATTGGGACATGGAGATAAGCATCTTTGATGTCCAGAGATACCATATAGTCCCCTTCTTCCAGGTTCGCTATCACTGCTCTGAGTGATTCCATCTTGAATTTGAACCTTTTTATGTAAGTGTTCAAGGATTTTAGATTTAAAATTGGTCTCACCGAGCCGTCCGGCTTCGGTACCACAAACAGCGTGGAATAATACCCCTTTCCCTGTTGTAGGAGGGGTACCTTGATTATCACCTGCTGGGAATACAGCTTGTGAATAGCTTCCAATATTGCCTCCCTGTCGGAGGGAGACGTTGGAAGAGCAGACTTCAGGAATCGGCGAGGGGGAGACGTCTCGAATTCCAATTTGTACCCCTGTGATACTACCTGCAGGATCCAGGGGTCCACTTGCGAGTGAGCCCCTTGTAAAGCCCCAGCGTCATGCTGAAGACTTGGCAGAAGCGGGGGAGGGCTTCTGCTCCTGGGAAGAGGCTGCCTGGTGCAGTCTTTTTCCCCTTCCTCTGCCCCGGGGCAGAAATGAGTGGCCTTTTGCCCGCTTGTTCTTATAGGAACGAAAGGACTGAGTTTGAAAAGACGGTGTCTTTTTCTGCTGAGAGGAGACCTGGGGTAAAAAGGTGGACTTTCCAGCCGTTGCCGTGGCCACCAGGTCTGATAGACCGACCCCAAATAACTCCTCCCCTTTATACGGCAATACTTCCATATGTCGTTTGGAATCTGCATCACCTGACCACTGTCGCGTCCATAACGCCCTTCTGGCAGAAATGGACATCGCACTCACTCTTGATGCCAGGGTGCAAATATCCCTCTGTGCATCTCGCATATATAGTAATGCATCCTATAAATGCTCTATAGTTAATAAAATACTGTCCCTATCCAGGGTATCAATATTTTCAGTCAGGGAATCCGACCAAGCCACTCCAGCACTGCACATCCAGGCTGAGGCGATTGCTGGTCACAGTATAACACCAGTATGTGTGTATATACCTTTTAGGATATTTTCCAGCCTTCTATCAGCTGGTTCCTTGAGGGCGGCCGTATCAGGAGACGGTAACGCCACTTGTTTTGATAAGCGTGTGAGCGCCTTATCTACCCTAGGGGGTGTTTCCCAACGTGCCCTAACCTCTGGCGGGAAAGGGTATAGTGCCAATAATTTGTTAGAAATCAGCAGTTTTTTATCGGGGGAAACCCACGCTTTATCACACACCTCATTTAATTCCTCTGATTCAGGAAAAACTACTGGTAGTTTTTTCACACCCCACATAATACCCTTTTTTGTGGTACTTGTAGTGTCAGAAATGTTCAATGCCTCCTTCATTGCCGTGATCATGTAACGTGTGGCCCTAATGGACATTACGTTTGTCTCCTCACCGTCGACACTGGATTCAGTATCCGTGTCTGGGTCTGTGTCGACCATCTGAGGTAACGGGCGTTTTAGCGCCCCTGACGGTGTCTGAGACGCCTGAACAGGCACTAATTGATTTGTCGGCTGTCTCATGTCGTCAACAGTTTTTTGCAAAGTGCTGACATTGTCACGTAATTCTTTAAATACGACCATCCAGTCAGGTGTCGACTCCCTAGGGGGTGACATCACTAACACAGGCAATTGCTCTGCTTCCACATCATTTTCCTCCTCATACATGTCGACACAATCGTACCGACACCCAGCACACACACAGGGAATGCTCTGATAGAGGACAGGACCCCACTAGCCCTTTGGGGAGACAGAGGGAGAGTTTGCCAGCACACACCAGAGCGCTATATATATACAGGGATAACCTTGTATAAGTGTTACTCCCTGTTATAGCTGCTGTATTTATATATTAGCTGCCAATAGTGCCCCCCCTCTCTGTTTTACCCTGTTTCTGTAGTGCAGGACTGCAGGGGAGAGTCAGGGAGCCGTCCTTCCAGCGGAGCTGTGAAAGAAAATGGCGCTTGTGTGCTGAGGAGAAAGGCTCCGCCCCCTTCACGGCTGCCTTTTCTCCCGCTTTGTTCAGGAAAACTGGCAGGGGTTAAATGCATCCATATAGCCCAGGAGCTATATGTGATGCATTTCTTTAGCCATATAAGGTTTTTACAGTGTTTTATTGCGTCTCAGGGCGCCTCCCCCCAGCGCCCTGCACCCTCAGTGACCGGAGTGTGAAGTGTGCTGAGAGCAATGGCGCACAGCTGCAGTGCTGTGCGCTACCTTATTTGAAGACAGGAACGTCTTCTGCCGCCGATTTCTCCGGACCTCTTCGCTCTTCTGGCTCTGTAAGGGGGCCGGCGGCGCGGCTCCGGGACCCATCCAGGCTGAACCTGTGATCGTCCCTCTGGAGCTAATGTCCAGTAGCCAAGAAGCCCAATCCACTCTGCACGCAGGTGAGTTCGCTTCTTCTCCCCTTAGTCCCACGATGCAGTGAGCCTGTTGCCAGCAGGACTCACTGAAAATAAAAAACCTATTTTCTCTATCGTCCTAGTGGATGCTGGGGTTCCTGAAAGGACCATGGGGAATAGCGGCTCCGCAGGAGACAGGGCACAAAAAGTAAAGCTTTCCAATCAGGTGGTGTGCACTGGCTCCTCCCCCTATGACCCTCCTCCAAGCCTCAGTTAGATTTTTGTGCCCGGCCGAGAAGGGTGCAATCTAGGTGGCTCTCCTAAAGAGCTGCTTAGAAAAGTTTAGCTTAGGTTTTTTATTTTACAGTGAGTCCTGCTGGCAACAGGATCACTGCAACGAGGGACTTAGGGGAGAAGAAGTGAACTCACCTGCGTGCAGGATGGATTGGCTTCTTGGCTACTGGACATCAGCTCCAGAGGGACGATCACAGGTACAGCCTGGATGGTCACCGGAGCCTCGCCGCCGGCCCCCTTGCAGATGCTGAAACAAGAAGAGGTCCAGAATCGGCGGCAGAAGACTCCTCAGTCTTCTAAAGGTAGCGCACAGCACTGCAGCTGTGCGCCATTTTCCTCTCAGCACACTTCACACGGCAGTCACTGAGGGTGCAGGGCGCTGGGAGGGGAGCGCCCTGGGAGGCAAATGAAAACCTATTTGGCTAAAAAATACCTCACATATAGCCTCCGGGGGCTATATGGAGATATTTAACCCCTGCCAGAATCCACTAAAGAGCGGGAGACGAGCCCGCCGTAAAAGGGGCGGGGCCTATCTCCTCAGCACACAGCGCCATTTTCCTTACACAGCTCCGCTGGTCAGGACGGCTCCCAGGTCTCTCCCCTGCACTGCACTACAGAAACAGGGTAAAACAAGAGAGGGGGGGCAAAATAGTGGCAAAAATTATATTATAAAAGCAGCTATACAGGGAGCACTTATTATAAGGCTATCCCTGTCATATATAGCGCTTTGGTGTGTGCTGGCAGACTCTCCCTCTGTCTCCCCAAAGGGCTAGTCGGGTCCTGTCTTCGTTAAGAGCATTCCCTGTGTGTCTGCTGTGTGTCGGTACGTGTGTGTCAACATGTATGAGGACGATATTGGTGTGGAGGCGGAGCAATTGCCAAATATGGGGATGTCACCTCCTAGGGGGTCGACACCAGAATGGATGCCTTTATTTATGGAATTACGGGATAGTGTCAACACGCTAAAGCAGTCGTTTGACGACATGAGACGGCCGGACAATCAATTAGTGCCTGTCCAGGCGCCTCAAACACCGTCAGGGGCTGTAAAACGCCCTTTGCCTCAGTCGGTCGACACAGACCCAGACACAGGCACTGATTCCAGTGGCGACGGTGACTAATCAACCGTATTTTCCAGTAGGGCCACACGTTATATGATTTTGGCAATGAAGGAGGCGTTACATTTAGCTGATACTACAGGTACCACTAAACAGGGTATTATGTGGGGTGTGAAAAAACTACCTATAGTTTTTCCTGAATCAGAAGAACTAAATGAGGTGTGTGATGAAGCGTGGGTTGCCCCCGATAAAAAGATGCTAATTTCAAAGAAGTTATTGGCTTTATACCCTTTCCCGCCAGAGGTTAGGGCGCGCTGGGAAACACCTCCTAGGGTGGACAAGGCGCTCACACGCTTATCTAAACAAGTGGCGTTACCCTCTCCTGAGACGGCCGCACTTAAAGATCCAGTAGATAGGAGGATGGAAAATATCCAAAAAAGTATATACACACATACAGGTGTTATACTACGACCAGCTATAGCGACAGCCTGGATGTGCAGTGCTGGAGTAGCTTGGTCAGAGTCCCTGATTGAAAATATTGATACCCTGGATAGGGACAATGTTTTACTGTCTTTAGAGCAAATAAAGGATGCATTTCTTTATATGCGTGATGCACAGAGGGATATCTGCACACTGGCATCACGGGTAAGTGCTATGTCCATTTCGGCCAGAAGAAGTTTATGGACGCGACAGTGGTCAGGCGATGCGGACTCAAAACGGCATATGGAAGTTTTGCCGTATAAAGGGGAGGAGTTATTTGGAGTCGGTCTATCAGATTTGGTGGCCACGGCTACAGCCGGGAAATCCACCTTTTTACCTCAAGTTACTCCCCAACAGAAAAAGACACCGATTTTTCAACCGCAGCCCTTTCGTTCCTTTAAAAACAAGAGAGCAAAGGGATATTCATATCTGCCACGAGGCAGAGGAACGGGGAAGAGACAGCAACAGGCAGCTCCTTCCCAGGAACAGAAGCCCTCCCCCGCTTCTACAAAAGCCTCAGCATGACGCTGGGGCTTCTCAAGCGGACTCGGGGGCGGTGGGCGGTCGTCTCAAGAATTTCAGCGCGCAGTGGGCTCACTCGCAGGTAGATCCCTGGATCCTGCAGATAATATCTCAGGGATACAGGTTGGAACTAGAGACAGATCCACCTCGCCGTTTCCTGAAGTCTGCTTTACCAACGTCCCCCTCCGAAAGGGAGACGGTCTTGGAAGCCATTCACAAGCTGTACTCTCAGCAGGTGATAGTCAAGGTACCTCTTCTACAACAAGGAAAGGGGTATTATTCCACTCTATTTGTGGTACCGAAGCCGGATGGCTCGGTAAGACCTATTCTAAATCTGAAGTCATTGAACCTGTACATAAAGAAGTTCAAGTTCAAGATGGAGTCACTCAGAGCAGTGATAGCGAACCTGGAAGAAGGGGACTTTATGGTATCCTTGGACATCAAGGATGCGTACCTCCACGTTCCAATTTACCCCTCACACCAGGGGTACCTCAGGTTCGTCGTACAAAACTGTCACTATCAGTTTCAGACGCTGCCGTTCGGATTGTCCACGGCACCTCGGGTCTTTACAAAGGTAATGGCCGAGATGATGATTCTTCTTCGAAGAAAAGGCGTATTATCCCATACTTGGACGATCTCCTGATAAGGGCAAGGTCCAGAGAACAGCTAGAGATGGGATTAGCACTGTCTCAAGAAGTGCTAAAACAGCACGGGTGGATTCTGAATATTCCAAAATCCCAGTTAATGCCAACAACTCGTCTGCTGTTCCTAGGGATGATTCTGGACACGGTTCAGAAAAAGGTTTTTCTCCCGGAGGAAAAAGCCAAGGAGTTATCCGAGCTTGTCAGGAACCTCCTAAAACCAGGAAAGGTGTCTGTACATCAATGCACAAGAGTCCTGGGAAAAATGGTGGCTTCTTACGAAGCAATTCCATTCGGCAGATTCCACGCAAGAATTTTCCAGAGGGATCTGTTGGACAAATGGTCAGGGTCGCATCTTCAGATGCACCAGCGGATAACCCTGTCTCCAAGGACAAGGGTATCTCTTCTGTGGTGGTTGCAGAGTGCTCATCTATTGGAGGGCCGCAGATTCGGCATACAGGATTGGATCCTGGTGACCACGGACGCCAGCCTGAGAGGCTGGGGAGCAGTCACACAAGGAAGAAACTTCCAGGGAGTGTGGACGAGCCTGGAAACGTCTCTTCACATAAACATTCTGGAACTAAGAGCAATCTACAATGCTCTAAGCCAGGCAGAACCTCTGCTTCAGGGAAAACCGGTGTTGATCCAGTCGGACAACATCACGGCAGTCGCCCATGTGAACAGACAGGGCGGCACAAGAAGCAGGAGTGCAATGGCAGAAGCTGCAAGGATTCTTCGCTGGGCAGAGAATCATGTGATAGCACTGTCAGCAGTGTTCATCCCGGGAGTGGACAACTGGGAAGCAGACTTCCTCAGCAGACACGACCTTCACACGGGAGAGTGGGGACTTCATCCAGAAGTCTTCCACATGCTGGTAACCCGTTGGGAAAGACCAATGGTGGACATGATGGCGTCTCGCCTCAACAAAAAACTGGACAGGTATTGCGCCAGGTCAAGAGATCCGCAGGCAATAGCTGTGGACGCGCTGGTAACGCCTTGGGTGTACCAGTCGGTGTATGTGTTTCCTCCTCTGCCTCTCATACCAAAAGTATTGAGAATTATACGGCAAAGAGGCGTAAGAACGATACTAGTGGTTCCGGATTGGCCAAGAAGGACTTGGTACCCGGAACTTCAAGAGATGATCACGGAAGATCCGTGGCCTCTACCTCTAAGGAGGGACTTGCTTCAGCAGGGTCCCTGTCTGTTTCAAGACTTACCGCGGCTGCGTTTGACGGCATGGCGGTTGAACGCCGGATCCTAAAGGAAAAAGGCATGCCGGAAGAAGTCATTCCTACTTTGATTAAAGCAAGGAAGGAAGTAACCGTGCGACATTATCACCGCATTTGGCGAAAATATGTTGCGTGGTGCGAGGATCGGAGTGCTCCGACGGAGGAATTTCATCTGGGTCGATTCCTACATTTCCTGCAATCAGGATTGTCTATGGGTCTCAAATTGGGATCTATTAAGGTTCAAATTTCGGCCCTGTCGATTTTCTTCCAGAAAGAATTGGCTTCAGTCCCTGAAGTCCAGACTTTTGTTAAGGGAGTGCTGCATATACAGCCTCCTGTGGTGCCTCCAGTGGCACCGTGGGATCTCAATGTGGTTTTGGACTTTCTAAAATCTCATTGGTTTGAACCACAAAAAAATGTGGATTTGAAATATCTCACATGGAAAGTGACCATGCTACTAGCCCTGGCTTCGGCCAGGAGAGTGTCAGAACTGGCAGCTTTATCTTACAAAAGCCCATATCTGATTTTCCATTCGGACAGGGCGGAACTGCGGACTCGTCCGCATTTTCTCCCTAAGGTGGTGTCAGCATTTCATCTGAACCAGCCTATTGTAGTGCCTGCGGCTACAAGTGACTTGGAGGACTCCAAGTTACTGGACATTGTCAGAGCATTGAAAATATATATTGCTAGGACAGCTGGAGTCAGAAAATCTGACTCGTTGTTTATATTGTATGCACCCAACAAGATGGGTGCTCCTGCGTCTAAGCAGACGATTGCTCGTTGGATCTGTAGCACAATCCAACTTGCACATTCTGTGGCAGGCCTGCCACAGCCTAAATCTGTAAAGGCCCACTCCACAAGGAAGGTGGGCTCATCTTGGGCGGCTGCCCGAGGGGTCTCGGCATTACAACTTTGCCGAGCAGCTACGTGGTCAGGGGAGAACACGTTTGTAAAATTTTACAAATTTGATACTCTGGCTAAGGAGGACCTGGAGTTCTCTCATTCGGTGCTGCAGAGTCATCCGCACTCTCCCGCCCGTTTGGGAGCTTTGGTATAATCCCCATGGTCCTTTCAGGAACCCCAGCATCCACTAGGACGATAGAGAAAATAAGAATTTACTTACCGATAATTCTATTTCTCGGAGTCCGTAGTGGATGCTGGGCGCCCATCCCAAGTGCGGATTATCTGCAATAATTGTACATAGTTATTGTTAACTAATTCGGGTTATTGTTGTAGGGAGCCATCTTTCAGAGGCTCCTCTGTTATCATACTGTTAACTGGGTTTAGATCACAAGTTGTACGGTGTGATTGGTGTGGCTGGTATGAGTCTTACCCGGGATTCAAAATTCCTCCCTTATTGTGTACGCTCGTCCGGGCACAGTACCTAACTGAGGCTTGGAGGAGGGTCATAGGGGGAGGAGCCAGTGCACACCACCTGATCGGAAAGCTTTACTTTTTGTGCCCTGTCTCCTGCGGAGCCGCTATTCCCCATGGTCCTTTCAGGAACCCCAGCATCCACTACGGACTCCGAGAAATAGAATTATCGGTAAGTAAATTCTTATTTAAACTTTTACTTCTAAGCAGCTCAGGAGAGCCACCTAGCATGCACCCTTCTCGTTCGGGCACAAAAATCTAACTGAGGCTTGGAGGAGGGTCATAGGGGGAGGAGCCAGTGCACACCAGCTAGTCTAAAGCTTTTACTTTTGTGCCCAGTCTCCTGCGGAGCCGCTATTCCCCATGGTCCTTACGGAAGTCCCAGCATCCACTAGGACGTCAGAGAAATAGTTTTAAGGGTAATCATTAAATCCTAACACAATAACTATATTGATCATTATCAAAATACTAATTTATGAATGAATAGATGGCTTGCACATGGAGCATCAATATATCTCTCACATGTGTGACATACTGTATATCTTGACGCTGAATCTCCGCTGCAGTGTACCGAATATGGACATAATTATATATCTGAACCGCGGCACATTCTTGTTTTAGTTGTGTATGCAAATTTGTATTCCCAAAGCACTGGTGACGAAAGACCTATAGTTTGTTAGAGTTTAGTTTATTGTGAGCCTACAGATGACAGTGAAATTGTTACTTGTGTGTTGTGTTAACTTCAAAGTACAATTTAATGAACACGGTACTATGTTATTTGCAGTGGCAGCCATGTAAGAATATTATGGCACCATCTGTTTTTCATGCATCAAAGAGAAGAATTAAAACTATATAAAGTACAGGTTCAACACAGCAGGCCTGCAAATAAGACATTGCTTACTAGAGAGTCCATTACACTGGCAATTGCAAAGCAGTGATGTACTGTATGTCCTTTTAGTTAGAGGGGTATATTGAAGAGCTGGTAGTAAAATGGCCATTTATTACTCAAAAAATGGCTGCAGATTTGCATAACCATAAATGTATGTTTTTACCTTCGCAAACTGTCATGAGCCCAAGAGGGTGTGCAGTGTTACAGTGGGGTTTAGAGGAGCTTGGCAGTGAAGGTATGTAAAGGATGAGCATAGAGGTTCTTGTGGGACGACCTGTCTGATATCGGTTTGTTGGCCCAATAATTGTTTAGTGTGTCCGTGGCACCAGGGACCAATAGTTGGCCCAAATTGCACAGCATTGATTCCCGACATAGCGTGTGCTGCACACACTATAACGTTCACATAATTTTGGGATCGTTGAGCCGATGTCTAGTGTATGGAGAAACTATCAGCAAGACAATTTGGAATCGAAGGGATCGTTTAGAACTAAATGATTATTGGGTAGTGTGTCCACTGCACAACGGGATAATTTTGGTCAGTCAGAATCGGGCTACGATGGGCAAAATCTTTTATAGGTACCGAGCTTAAGCCTCTCCAAAATAATCATCTGTTTTCCCTAGTGAGTGTTTCCTGAAAGGGTTTGATATGATTTGCCGGCTGTCGGGATCCCGCCAGTCAGGAGACCGACGCCGGAATCCCGACAGCCAGAATGCTGGCAGCGAGTCCTTTCACGGGCTCGCTGCGCTCCCCATGCATCGGACACGGTGGTGAGTTTCACCATACTATTATATTCCCCCTTGGGTGGTGGCGTGGACCATCACCATAGTGGGAATTCCGGGCTTCCGTCGTGATTACGACTGCCGGTATTTCACCCGGTGTCGGGATTCCGGCGTCGGTATCTTGAACGCTGGGATCCCGTCAGCCAGCAATTTAACTGCATCCCGGCTGAAAGTCTCAAAATATCTTGTAATTGTTCTAGTGAAACTTCTTTTATGGCTCTTCATAGGCTGACCACAGCAATGCACAGTCTGTCCTCTCTTTATATGGATGCTCTAAAACGATAGAGGGTGGGACAGCGACACACAGGGCTTATATGTCGCCTTATAGAAAGACACGTTAATCTGGTGACAGTCCTGCAGTATATATTTGCTGATGATCCATACTGAATCATTTGTTACTTATGCTGGGCATACACAGGCAGATAAATGCCCATCAGACGACAGGCATTTTATCTGACACTGCAGATATCACAGGCATACACTGTGTATTGGCAGTGATATTGGCGCTCCTCCCCCTGTGAGACTACATAGGAACCACCTACCACAAGCTTTTTATCTGCATACAAAATGCTACGCTACAGTGTCTTACTAGAACAGTAGATGGGGGAATGTGTTCCTGCAGAGGAGATGGGGGAATGTGTTCCTGCAGAGGAGATGGGGGAATGTGTTACTACAGAGGAGATGGGGGAATGTGTTGTGGGGGAATGTGTTACTACATAGGATATGGGGGAATGTGTTACTACAGAGGTGTTGGGAGGAATGTGTTACTACAGAGGAGATGAGAGAATGTGTTACTACAGAGGAGATGGGGGAATGTGTTACTGCAGAGGAGATGGGGGAATGTGTTACTACAGAGGAGATGGGGGAATGTGTTACTACAGAGGAGATGGGGGAATGTGTTACTGCAGAGGAGATGAGAGAATGTGTTACTGCAGAGGAGATGGAGGGAATGTGTTACTGCAGAGGAGATGGGGGAATGTGTTACTACAGAGGAGATGGGGGAATGTGTTACTACAGAGGAGATGAGAGAATATGTTACTGCAGAGGAGATGGGGGAATGTGTTACTGCAGAGGAGATGGGTGAATGTGTTACTACAGAGGAGATGGGAGGAATGTGTTACTACAGAGGAGATGGGAGGAATGTGTTACTACAGAGGAGATGGGAGGAATGTGTTACTACAGAGGAGATGGGAGGAATGTGTTACTACAGAGGAGATGGGGGAATGTGTTACTACAGAGGAGATGGGGGAATGTGTTACTACAGAGGAGATGAGAGAATATGTTACTGCAGAGGAGATGGGGGAATGTGTTACTGCAGAGGAGATGGGGGAATGTGTTACTGCAGAGGAGATGGGTGAATGTGTTACTACAGAGGAGATGGGAGGAATGTGTTACTACAGAGGAGATGGGGGAATGTGTTACTGCAGAGGAGATGGGGGAATGTGTTACTACAGAGGAGATGGGAGGAATGTGTTACTACAGAGGAGATGGGGGAATGTGTTACTACAGAGGAGATGGGGGAATGTGTTACTGCAGAGGAGATGGGGGAATGTGTTACTGCAGAGGAGATGGGGGAATGTGTTACTGCAGAGGAGATGGGGGAATGTGTTACTGCAGAGGAGATGGGGGAATGTGTTACTACAGAGGAGATGGGAGGAATGTGATACTACAGAGGAGATGGGAGGAATGTGTTACTACAGAGGAGATGGGAGGAATGTGTTACTACAGAGGAGATGGGAGGAATGTGTTACTACAGAGGAGATGGGAGGAATGTGTTACTACAGAGATGGGGGAATGTGTTACTACAGAGATGGGGGAATGTGTTACTACAGAGGAGATGGGGGAATGTGTTACTACAGAGGAGATGGGGGAATGTGTTACTACAGAGGAGATGGGAGGAATGTGTTACTACAGAGGAGATGGGAGGAATGTGTTACTACAGAGGAGTTGGGAGGAATGTGATACTACAGAGGAGATGGGGGAATGTGTTACTACAGAGGAGATGGGAGGAATGTGTTACTACAGAGGAGATGGGGGAATGTGTTACTACAGAGGAGATGGGAGGAATGTGTTACTACAGAGGAGATGGGAGGAATGTGTTACTACAGAGGTGTTGGGAGGAATGTGTTACTGCAGAGGAGATGGGGGAATGTGTTACTGCAGAGGAGATGGGGGAATGTGTTACTGCAGAGGAGATGGGGGAATGTGTTACTACAGAGGAGATGGGAGGAATGTGTTACTACAGAGGAGATGGGAGGAATGTGTTACTGCAGAGGAGATGGGGGAATGTGTTACTGCAGAGGAGATGGGGGAATGTGTTACTGCAGAGGAGTTGGGAGGAATGTGATACTACAGAGGAGATGGGGGAATGTGTTACTGCAGAGGAGATGGGGGAATGTGTTACTACAGAGGAGATGGGGGAATGTGTTACTACAGAGGAGATGGGGGAATGTGTTACTACAGAGGAGTTGGGAGGAATGTGATACTACAGAGGAGATGGGAGGAATAGGTTACTACAGAGGAGATGGGAGGAATAGGTTACTACAGAGGAGATGGGAGGAATGTGTTACTACAGAGGTGTTGGGAGGAATGTGTTACTACAGAGGAGATGAGAGAATGTGTTACTACAGAGGAGATGGGAGGAATGTGTTACTACAGAGGAGATGGGAGGAATGTGTTACTACAGAGGAGATGGGAGGAATGTGTTACTACAGAGGAGTTGGGAGGAATGTGATACTACAGAGGAGATGGGAGGAATGTGTTACTACAGAGGAGATGGGAGGAATGTGTTACTACAGAGGAGTTGGGAGGAATGTGATACTACAGAGGTGTTGGGTGGAATGTGTTACTACAGAGGAGATGAGAGAATGTGTTACTACAGAGGAGATGGGGGAATGTGTTACTACAGAGGAGATGGGGGAATGTGTTACTACAGAGGAGATGGGGGAATGTGTTACTACAGAGGAGTTGGGAGGAATGTGATACTACAGAGGAGATGGGAGGAATAGGTTACTACAGAGGAGTTGGGAGGAATGTGATACTACAGAGGAGATGGGAGGAATGTGTTACTACAGAGGAGTTGGGAGGAATGTGATACTACAGAGGAGATGGGAGGAATGTGTTACTACAGAGGAGATGGGAGGAATGTGTTACTACAGAGGAGTTGGGAGGAATGTGATACTACAGAGGTGTTGGGTGGAATGTGTTACTACAGAGGAGATGAGAGAATGTGTTACTACAGAGGAGATGGGGGAATGTGTTACTACAGAGGAGATGGGGGAATGTGTTACTACAGAGGAGATGGGGGAATGTGTTACTACAGAGGAGTTGGGAGGAATGTGATACTACAGAGGAGATGGGAGGAATAGGTTACTACAGAGGAGTTGGGAGGAATGTGATACTACAGAGGAGATGGGGGAATGTGTTACCATACCTCCCAACTGTCCCTTTTTTGAGTCTGTCCTGCTATCCCTCCCGGGAGTTGGGAGGCTCCCTATCACTCGCTCCCTATCACTCGCTGCTTTCTCAGTTCAGAGCAGAACAGTGGTGTATAGACGTTGTGCGCATGCGCACAGCGTCTATTCCAGTGAGCCAGAGGGACTGGGGGCATGGCCAGCAGCTAACAGAGCGCTGGCCATGCCCCCACTGTGACAAAAATGGGAGGCGTGGCTCGTGATCGCGTCATTCACGTGAGGCCACGCCCCTTTTCAATAGGCCATCCGAGTCAGACTTAGGTTACTCAGCTCTTTTTTGGTAACACAGGCCAAATGCCTGACACCAGTCAGTCAGGCTGCGGCTTTGGGGAACTGCAAGAAATTGCACAGTAGAAGATTGCGGCATGCACAGTTCAGATCCTGCACATCTTCTAACATCTGAGTAGTATGCAAACCAAGGGGTTTGTGTACTACGCTATCAGGCCCAGTGTTTGCAGGCTACAGCTGGAGATTCTGGAACAGCACAGGGCTGCAGTAGTAACTGCACAGGGTTTGCAGCCTGGAACTGCAGAGGATTAACAGTCTGGAAACTACTAGAATCGCTGGAGCCAAGTAGCCTGTCCACTAGGGAGAGAAGTTGTACTGGCAACTGTCTGCCACTCCCTGCAGATTCATATAGGGCGCTTTTACAGATTATTGGTGCATTTATCGATGTGACCAGGAGCTACCTGTTTCTGATTGGTTAGATGACTGGACGATGTCTTAGCAAGATGGAAGTGTCCATGGAGTGGAGCAGCAGGAATCACTGGAGGAGATGCCAGGAATGCAGAAAAGAGCACAGGTAAGTTTTGGGAAGATGCTGATGCAGTGGTTCCCAAGCTCTGTCCTTCAGGACCCCCAACAAATCACGTTTTCCAGGTATCCTCACAGAATCACAAGTGAAACAAAAAGGCTCCACCTGTAGATCTTTTAAAATGTGTCAGTGAGTAATGACTACACCTGTGCACCTGCTGGGTGACCTGGAAAACATGAACTATTGGGGATCCTTGAGGACAGAGTTTGGGAACCACTGCCCTAGAGGCAGCATAACGCACCACTGGACCCAGTAACAGGGTCCTGGGATCCGGAACGGGACAGGGGCTTTGTTACTACAGAAGTTATGGGGAAATGCATTGCTAAGAAGTAGAGGTGGGAATATGTTTGCACAGCGATAGTGGTGAGGGATGTGTTACTACACAGGTTATGAAGGGAAATGTGTTAATGCAGAAGTGATGTGGGGATGTGCAGTGGTAGAGGGGAGAATATATTACTAGAGATGATCGGAAGGCGTGTGACTGCAGAGATGATAGAGCAGTGGTGATTAAGTGGGATGTGTTACTACAGAGGGAATGGAGGAGAATTTCTTACTATAAAGGTGATGGGGGATGGGTTAATGCAGCACCCAATACTCCCTCTCATGGGGGTATATTTACTAAAAATCGTGTGTGTACCGATTTGCTGGGAGTTTATTCTCGATTTTTATTGGACGTCTTTTGCTGCAACTTTTTGAATCCATTTTTGGTAATTTACTAAGCTGCTGAGCTTTGGGTTTTCAGATTTTCCGATGTCGATGTGATTCGTATTGTTGTGCAGTGTTTTACGGGAGTGATTAGTAAAACACTGCAGGACATAACACAATGAAGCCCGGCCGGATCAGTGAGATCCGTGCAGGGCTTCATTGTGCACATTATGAGAAGTGTTTAAAGAGTTAAAAAAATAAAAAAAAAACTGTGTGGGGTCCCACCTCCTATGTATAACCAGCCTCAGGCTCTTTGAGCCGGTCCTGGTTGTAAAAATACAGGGGGAAAAATGCGTAGGGTCCCCCCATATTTATACAACCAGCACCGGGCTCTGTGTCCGGTCCTGGTTCCCAAAATACGGGGGACCAAAGATGTAGGGGTCCCCCGTATTTTTAAAACCAGCACCGATCTCCACACTTTTATATAGGTTCCTGCGGCTGTGGCATTACCCCCCCCCCCCAACTAGTCCCCCCCTGCAGGGGTTCCCTGGAGGAGTGGGAACCCCTTAAATCAAGGGGTCCCTTCCCTCCAGGCACCCAAGGGCCAGTGGTGAAGCCCAAGGCTGTCCCCCCCCACATCCCTGGGCGGGGGGGGGGGGTTTACACATGGATCCCCTTTCCCCGAATGCCGGGACCCCCCGTGACTTCTGTCACTGAAGGTCCCGCCAGCCAGTCAGGGAGTGCCACATCATGGCGCTCTCCTGATTGGCTGTGCGCTCCTAGCCTGTCAATCAGGAAGAGCGCACTGGCTAGAATGGAGCTTAGCGCAGCTCCATTCTACCCAATGATGGGAACTTAACGGTCTGCGGTAAACCGCAAGTTTAATTGGGGTCACTCTTGTGGGCCCTTGGGTGCCTGGAGGGGGGGGGGGATCTCCTTGATTTAAGCGGTCCCCACTCCTCCAAGGAATTTCGGCCAGGGGTGACAGTTGGGGGGGGGGGGGGGGGGGGTAATGCCACGGACGCAGGGACCTATACAAAAATGTCCCCCGGCTGTGGCATTATCTCTCTGGCTAGTTGAGCCCGGTGCTGGTTTTAAAAATACGGGGGACCCCTACATCTTTTGTCCCCCGTATTTTGGAACCAGGACCGGACGCAGAGCCCGGTGCTGGTTGTGTAAATATGGATGGACCCTACGCATTTTTTCTCCTGTATTTTTACAACAAAGACCGGCTCAAAGAGCCCGAGGCTGGTTAGACATAGGAGGTGGGACCCCACGCAATTTGTTTGTTTTTTTGACATTTTTAAGCTAAACAGACCCTTTCCCACAGATAAGCATGCACGGATCTCACTGATCCGTGCATGACTATCCAAACTCCAGGAAAAAGCAGGTCTATTTTTAAGCTGGTTTTTTTTTTTTTTTTTACGAATTCTATGCTTTCCCGGCAGTGTTTGGCTATTGTTGGCAGTGATTGAGATACAAATTCTTAGTAAATTACCGTGTTGTACCAATAACAGCCGTGTTTGACCGATGGTCTGTTGATTCGTATTTGTGTGTTCAGCAGTGTATCTCAATCCGAATAGCCCCAACACTGCCGTGATTTATGTTTAGTAAATTCCCGTAATTGATACTTAGAAAAAAAAAACTAACTGACAAAATCGGGACTTTAGTAAATATATCCCTTTGTGTTCTTAGAGCCTTATTCAGGTTGGATTGTAATTTCAAAGCTGCTCTTAGCAGTTTTGCATCATGGGCCTAATTTACTATGGATCACTACTGAGGCTGAGATAGCGATTTTCAGAAATCTGCTATCGCTAAAAATCGCACGTGAAGAGCCGCCCGGAAGGGATAAAAGACGCCCATCAATGCATTCACAAATCTGCGCATGCATTAGCAGAATTGCAATGCATACACAAAAAATGAGCACAATGGACAGTTGTGGCTGACCCCAGCATACTCAAATCAATGAGAATGCAGTCGCACTGGGCGCCATGTTTTTGAACGTAGCGTTCGCAGATGACATCAGATACACGCCCCTAAAACGGCCATGACATGTCCGCGTTTTCCCAACCACTCCCCACAAACGCCATGTTAACACCCACTAATGGTCACTTCCTGTCAATCGAAATGCGTTCTCTTTACAATTAGGCTGCATACGCCGTGTGATCGCATTTTGCCCTTCGTACACGCACAATGCTTTCGCAGTGCATGCGCAGTCTGCCGATAATCACTCACTGCGTGCAATCTCACATTTGCAAATGGTAGTGTATCAGGCCCTATGATCCTTAGCAATGCAAATATAGGTGGAGGTGCATACCACTACTAACTATCGCAGTTTGGGATGAACATGGCGACCATCAGCCACGATGTTTATCTGCGACTGCAGTCTGAGTAAGTCTGACCTTACACAGGCTTGCAGTCGCAGTGAGGCTAGCGACACCAATGAAACTGCGACAGTGTCACAGTCCTTGGCTTCGCCACTCCCGAAAAATGGGGGCAACACGTTTTCAGGGAGTGGTGAGGCGAGCGTCTCTGCCTGTCACTCAAGCAGAGGTGTTCGCATCATAGCAATGTGATCGAGAAACTGCATGTTGGATCGCAGGTGCGATCCATCCTGAAGAAGGCCCTTTGTGTACAGCTTTTGTGTACTTGGTGTACAGTCTTTGTGTAGTTTGTGTACACACTTATTCCCCAGAGAGAATTTTATACAATGATTACAGGTATAGCATAACTGCAGTTAGGTTTATTCCAGCCCCTTCAGATGAATATTATCTCCCAATGTATCCTTCCGACATACAAAGGTTGTGCAGACCGGCTTTACATTGTGAAATTTCTTCATAATCTACAGCTTATTAAATGACATAAGCTCATGTGCTTAATGTTTTGCAAAATCAGTGACTTGTATTAGTACAATATATATACCTCCCAACTGGCCCGAATCCAGAGGGACAGTCCCGCTATTCGGACACTGTCCCGCTGGGGGCTTTGATCACCCGCTGGTCTGCTCTGCAAAGCAGTGAGTGATCGCTGAATACATGCTGTGCGCTTGCAGTATATTCACTGCTGGGAGGTGAGCAGGGGGCTGCCCAGCTGCTCCGCAATGTCGCATCACGGTTCAGAGTCGTGATGCAATGCCTACTCCATCCAAGGCCACAACCCTTTATCGGATCAGTATCGACACTCACAGGCAGAAAGTTGGGAGGTATGCAATATATAAACCGGGGCTCCTGCTGAGCTGGACTGAAACTGCTTTTAAATTGCACGTTTAAAATGTGTCTAAAAAGGCGCATTTTACCTACTCATGCGTCTAGCTCAGCAAGGGTAACATACGTGGCTACTTTATTCCACAAGAGAACAGTAGTATAAGCAACTGGTTTACACTAGGAGATTTGACTTGACAATGGCAATAGTAAATGCACTCAGCCGCTGATCATCATCCTCATCATCCATTCACATTTCTCTAACGTCCTAGTGGATGCTGGGGACTCAGTAAGGACCATAGGGAATAGACGGGCTCCGCAGGAGACTGGGCACTCTAAGAAAGATTTAGTACTACTGGTGTGCACTGGCTCCTCCCTCTATGCCCCTCCTCCAGACCTCATTTAGAATCTGTGCCCGGAAGGAGCTGGGTGCATTTTAGTGAGCTCTCCTGAGCTTGCTAATAAGAAAGTATTTTAGTTAGGTTTTTTATTTTCAGAGAGCTTCTCCTGGCAACAGACTCTCTGCTACGTGGGACTGAGGGGAGAGAAGCAAACCTAACTGCGGCTAGGTTGCGCTTCTTAGGCTACTGGACACCATTAGCTCCAGAGGGATCGAACACAGGAACCTAACCTTGGTCGTCCGTTCCCGGAGCCGCGCCGCCGCCCCCCTCGCAGAGCCAGAAGACAGAAGCCGGCGGGTTGAAGGAAGACGTCAAAATCGGCGGCAGAAGACTCCTGTCTTCATATGAGGTAGCGCACAGCACTGCAGCTGTGCGCCATTGCGCCCACACTAACCCACACACTCCGGTCACTGTAGGGTGCAGGGCGCAGGGGGGGGGGGGGCGCCCTGGGTAGCAATTGATTACCTCCTTGCAAAAAAGCAGCATATATACAGCTGGGCACTGTAATATGCATGAGCCCCCGCCATTAATTTTACACAGGGGGCGGGGCCTTCTTCCTCAGCACTCACCAGCGCCATTTTCTCTCCACAGCTCCGCTGAGAGGAAGCTCCCCAGGCTCTCCCCTGCAGACTCACGGTAGAAAGAGGGTAAAAAGAGAGGGGGGGCACATAAATTTAGCGCATTAATCATATATACAGCAGCTACTGGGTAAACACTAAGTTACTGTGTGATTCCTGGGTCATATAGCGCTTGGGGGTGTGTGCTGGCATACTCTCTCTCTGTCTTTCCAAAAGGCCTTGTGGGGGTCCTGTCCTCATATAGAGCATCCCCTGTGTGTGTGGTGTGTCGGTACGCGTGTGTCGACATGTTTGACGAGGAGGGCTATGTGGAGGCAGAGCAGGTGCAGATGAATGACGTGTCTCCGCCGACGGCGCCGACACCTGATTGGATGGATATGTGGAAGGTGTTAAATGATAATGTAAACTCCTTGCATAAAAGGTTGGATAAAGCTGATGCCTTGGGACAGTCGGGGTCTCAGCCCATGCCTGATCCTACAGCGCAGAGGCCGTCAGGGTCTCAGAAGCGCTCACTATCCAAAATTGTTGACACAGATATCGACATGGATTCTGACTCCAGTGTCGATGACGATGATGCAAAATTGCAGCCTAAAATGGCTAAAACCATCCGCTACATGATTATAGCAATGAAGGATGTATTGCACATATCAGACGTAAACCCTTTCCCCCTTCACATGAGTTAAATGAGTTATGTGAAAAAGCATGGGATTCCCCCGATAGGAAAGTGCTGATTTCCAAAAGGTTACTTATGGCGACCTTGCAAAGCTTCAAACGGGCATTGAAAACCCACCTATTCATCAAAGCGTACCCCTCCAATGCATAACCAAGTCCTTAGGCTGCTCCTCCATCCCCCTGCCCCATGCCTTGGACATCTCTGCTTTGCTCGCATACCACCATCAGGCTTCTACCTGCTTGCACCTCATGTCATCTGTCTGTTGCCCCTCCCCACTAGATTGTTAGCTCTTCAGAGCAGGGCCCTCTTTCCTCTTGTCTAAACCCTCTTCTTGACACATTTCACTCAGCGACCATCTTTACCTGCTTTCTCTCCTGCTGGTAAAGGCTCATCTCTATCTATGGCCGCCAGCCCCAAGTAGTACAATGATTACTCCTTCGCTACTTACATCTAAGCTGTATTATATTTTGAGAATTGTGTTGCTCTTTGTTACCTGCACTCCATTTTTGTTATTTATTTACTGTTATGCTAAGTTTTGTCTCCCTGTACTGTCCTTTGTACGGCGCTGCGAAACACTTGTGGCGCCCTATAAATAAAATGTAATAATAATAATAATAATGGCGTACCCTTTCCCGCCAACGGACAGGATGCGCTGGGAATCCTCCCCTAGGGTAGATAAAGCTGACACACTTATCTAAGAAGGTGGCCCTGCCGTCACAGGATACGGCCTCCCTAAAGGATCCTGCCGATAGGAAGCAGGAAAGTATCCTGAAGTCTGTTTATACACATTCAGGTACTCTACTGAGGCCGGCAATTGCGTCGGCCTGGATGTGTAGTGCTGTAGCTGCATGGACAGATAATCTGTCTGAGGAACTGGATACCTTAGACAAGGATACCATTTTACTGACCCTGGGGCATATAAAAGACGCTGTCCTATATATGAGGGATGCCCAGAGGGACATTTGCCTACTGGGCTCTAGAATAAATGCAATGTCAATTTCTGCCAGAAGGGTCCTGTGGACTCGGCAATGGACAGATGATGCCGACTCCAAAAAGCACATGGAGGTTTTACCTTACAAGGGTGAGGAATTGTTTGGGGACGGTCTCTCGGACCTAGTTTCCACAGCTACGGCTGGGAAGTCAAATTTTTTGCCATATATTCCCTCACAGCCTAAGAAAGCACCGTATTACTAAATGCAGTCCTTTCGATCACAAAGAAGCAAGAAGGTCAGAGGTGCATCCTTTCTTGCCAGAGGCAGGGGTAGAGGAAAGAAGCTGTACCATACAGCTAGTTCCCAGGAACAGAAGTCCTCCCCGGCTTCCACTAAATCCACAGCATGACGCTGGGGCTCCACAGGTGGAGCCAGGAGCGGTGGGGGCGCGTCTTCCGAAATTTCAGCCACCAGTGGGTTCGCTCACAGGTGGATCCCTGGGCTATACGGATTGTGAAAAACAAAGGGAAGTTGTCTTAGAGATGTGCGCAAAAGAAAACGCAGCTTTAACGTGTATAATCCCCCTCAAGGGTGTCACCACACCCAAACAGAACAAATGCAACAATATTCCCCCTCAAGGGTGTCACCACACCCAAACAGAACAAATGCAACAATATTAAGGGATACAAGCTGGAATTCGAAGTGATGCCTCCTCACCGTTACCTCAAATCGGCCCTACCAGCTTCCCCCATGGAAAGGGAAGTAGTGTTAGCGGCAATTCACAAGTTATATCTCCAGCAGGTGGTGGTAAAGGTTCCCCTCCTTCAACAGGGAAGGGGATACTATTCCACAATGTTTGTGGTACCGAAACCGAGACCCATATTGAATTTAAAGTCCCTGAACATTTATCTGAAAAGATTCAAGTTCAAAATGGAATCGCTCAGAGCGGTCATTGCAAGCCTGGAAGAGGGGGATTTTATGGTGTCTCTGGACATCAAGGATGCTTACTTGCATGTCCCTATTTATCCACCTCATCAGGAGTACCTCAGATTTGTGGTGCAGGACTGTCATTACCAATTCCAGACGTTGCCGTTTGGGCTCTCCACGGCACCGAGAATATTTACCAAGGTAATGGCGGAAATGATGGTGATCCTGAGAAAGCAAGGAGTCACAGTTATCCCATACTCGGACGATCTCCTCATAAAGGCGAGGTCCAGAGAGCAGTTGCTGAACAGCGTAGCACACTCTCAGGAAGTGTTGCAGCAGCATGGCTGGATTCTGAATATCCCAAAGTCGCAGCTGATTCCTACAACGCGTCAGCCCTTTCTGGGCATGATTCTGGACACAGAAGAAGGTGTTTCTCCCGGCGGAGAAGGCTCAGGAGCTCGTGACTCTAGTCAGAGACCTCTTAAACCGAAACAGGTGTCGGTGCATCAATGCACGCGAGTCCTGGGAAAGATGGTGGCATTGTACGAAGCCATTCCCTTCGGCAGGTTCCATGCGAGGATCTTTCAGTGGGATCTGTTGGACAAGTGGTCCGGATCGCATCGGCTGATCACCCTGTCCCCGAGGGCCAGGGTGTCTCTTCTGTGGTGGCTGCAGAGGAGTGCTCACCTTCTCGAGGGCCGCAGGTTCGGCATACAGGACTGGGTCCTGGTGACCACGGATGCGATCCTCCGAGGATGGGAGGCAGTCACTCAGGGAAGAAACTTCCAAGGGTTGTGGTCAAGTCAGGAGGCTTGTCTGCTCATAAATATCCTGGAACTAAGGGCCATATACAACGCTCTGAGTCAAGCGGAGCCTCTGCTTCGCAACCAACCGGTGCTGATTCAGTCAGACAACATCACCGCAGTGGCTCATGTAAACCGCCAGGGCGGCACAAGAAGCAGAGTGGCGATGGCGAAAGCCACCAGGATTCTTCGTTGGGCGGAGAATCACGTGCAAGCACTGTCAACAGTGTTCATTCCGGGAGTGGACAACTGGGAAGCAGACTTCCTCAGCAGGCACGACCTCCACCCGGGAGAGTGGGGACTTCATCACGAAGTCTTCACTCAGATTACAAATCGATGGGAACTGCCACAGGTGGACATGATGGCATTCCGTCTCAACAAAAAGCTACAAAGGTATTGCGCCAGGTCAAGAGACCCTCAGGCGATAGCTGTGGACGCACTAGTAACACCGTGGGTGTTCCAGTCGGTCTATGTGTTTCCTCCTCTTCCTCTCATACCCAAGGTGCTGAGAATCGTAAGAAAAAGAGGAGTGAGAACAATACTCATTGTTCCGGATTGGCCAAGAAGGACTTGGTACCCGGAACTGCAAGAAATGCTCACAGAGGACCCATGGCCTCTGCAGACAGGACCTGTTGCAAAAGGGGCACTGTCTGTTCCAAGACTTACCGCGGCTGCGTTTGACGGCATGGCGGTTGAACGCAGGATCCTAGCGGAAAAAGGCATTCCGGATGAAGTTATTCCTACGCTGATAAAGGCTAGGAAGGACGTGACAGCAAAACACTATCACCGTATATGGCGAAAATATGTGGCCTGGTGTGAGGCCCGGAAGGCCCCTACAGAGGAATTCCAGATGGGCCGGTTCCTGCACTTCCTACAGTCTGGAGTGACTATGGGCTTGAAGTTGGGGTCCATAAAGGTCCAGATTTCGGCCCTATCCATTTTCTTTCAAAAGGAACTGGCTTCTCTTCCTGAAGTTCAGATGTTTGTTAAGGGAGTGCTGCATATTCAGCCCCCTTTTGTGCCACCAGTGGCACCTTGGGATCTCAACGTGGTGTTGGGTTTCCTGAAATCCCACTGGTTTGAGCCACTTAAGACCGTGGAGCTAAAGTATCTCACGTGGAAGGTGGTCATGCTATTGGCCTTAGCTTCGGCTAGGCGTGTGTCAGAATTGGCGGCTTTGTCATGTAAAAGCCCCTATCTGGTTTTCCATATGGACAGGGCAGAATTACGGACTCGTCCGCAATTTCTGCCGAAGGTGGTGTCCTCTTTTCATTTGAATCAACCTATTGTGGTGCCTGCGGCTACTCATGACTTGGAGGATTCCAAGTTGCTTGATGTAGTCAGGGCTTTGAAGATCTATGTAGCCAGGACGGCTGGAGTCATTAAGACTGACTCGCTGTTTATCCTGTATGCATCCAACAAGCTGGGTGCTCCTGCTTTAAAGCAAACCATTGCTCGCTGGATCTGTAACACGATTCAGCAGGCTCATTCTGCGGCTGGATTGCCGCATCCAAAATCAGTGAAAGCCCATTCCACAAGGAAAGTGGGCTCTTCTTGGGCGGCTGCCCGAGGGGTCTCGGCATTACAGCTTTGCCGAGCAGCTACTTGGTCGGGTTCAAACACATTTGCTAAGTTCTACAAGTTTGATACCCTGGCTGAGGAGGACCTTGTGTTTGCCCATTCGGTTCTGCAGAGTCATCCGCACACTCTCCCGCCCGTTTGGGAGCTTTGGTATAATCCCCATGGTCCTTACGGAGTCCCCAGCATCCACTAGGACGTTAGAGAAAATAAGATTTTACTCACCGGTAAATCTATTTCTCGTAGTCCGTAGTGGATGCTGGGCGCCCGTCCCAAGTGCGGACTTTCTGCAATACGTGTTTATAGTTATTGTGTAATAAAGGGTTATGTTATGTTGGCATCCATTGTTTGATGCTCTGTTGTTGTCCATACTGTTGACTGGGTAAGTTTATCACAAGTTATACGGTGTGATTGGTGTGGCTGGTATGAGTCTTACCCTGGATTCCAAAATCCTTTCCTTGTAATGTCAGCTCTTCCGGGCACAGTTTCCTTAACTGAGGTCTGGAGGAGGGGCATAGAGGGAGGAGCCAGTGCACACCAGTAGTACTAAATCTTTCTTAGAGTGCCCAGTCTCCTGCGGAGCCCGTCTATTCCCCATGGTCCTTACGGAGTCCCCAGCATCCACTACGGACTACGAGAAATAGATTTACCGGTGAGTAAAATCTTATTTTTGCCCCAGGGGCCGAGCACCCACAAGTGAGCCGCCTTCTAACACATTAGTCTTTCTAGTCCTCGGCATGAGGCACATATTGCACAGACGTGCCCATACTTTAGATTACTTCTGCTTTGAAGGCCCCTCCTGCCCCCATTCTATCTCTCTAAGCACTATGAGTGCGTCCCAGTCGCCATAAAGGAGGGTCGTGACCACATTTTCTTGTAGGCTTGCGCAGTGGAAGAGCAACAGAGAAATTGCGTTTACATCTGTATCTAAATGAGCAGTAAAGAGTATTTATTAAATTAATCTTTTTCTTTATCCTGGAATTTAATTATGCTGTTACAATGTTTTCATTCTGTAGAAGAAATGTATTTTGTAGATAGTTTGTGAAATGTACCCTGATACACATAGCAAAATGTACAGTTTTATCACGTTGCCCAAAGCCACATTTCACCCTTGGAAGACCCTGAAAGGCATAAAATCTGAAAAGATGCACTATGCAAAACTAGATAAAATATAAAATTTTATTCCCCTGCCACTTTTATGCCACCCCGTTTATACTGTATAAAGTCCACTTTTTAGTTATTTAATAAAAAATCTGCTCAGCTAGCTGTATTTACAGTTTTATGGAATTCAGCCGTACGCTCGAAAATTGTCAACATAAAAGTAGATTTTGGGATATTTTTACTACGAGTCAGTTTGGGGGTTTCTGACAGTTTTGCAATCCGCTGATTTACTAAAGCACCAACTTACGGGGAAATCACTGAAAAAAACACGCTTTAGAATAGCAAAGTCCATAAACTCACCATCAATGTTTTTAACTAAGCGTGTTCTTCAGAAAATAACTAAAAGCTTCCAGCAAACCCACCTCAATTAATGAAGTGGTACAGGCAAGATAGCTCACACAGCATGCTTTTGTAACTATCTGGCCAATCAGAAGAGGACTAACCATGCACTTACAAGAGGCAAATTTTATATATTGCAAAAGAAACCAGAAACTGTTACATCAGGAATTGACAATTTTTTCTAAAATCTAGAAGCCATGATAAAAGTGTAGGAGCCAGACTACCCCCTCCCCACATAAAAAGAATAATAATTGAACAACCCCACCCCACCCGCAGCCACATTACTGAGCAGCTTTCATGCCACCCCCCCAGGCAACTAGGGTACCCCCAGGCAAACCAGCCTTCTGCAGCCACACTGCTGTGCAGCTGGGTCTGGGACTGAGGGTCGACAGCACAAAGGTCGACACACCTTAGGTCGCCGCCAATTGGTCGACACACCTTAGGTCGACATGGACAAAAGGTCGACAGGAACAAGGTCGACATGGAAAAAGGTCGACATGAGTTTTTTTTATGTTTTTTTGGTGTCGTTTTCTTCGTAGAGTGACCGGGAACCCCAATTAGTGCACCGCGTCCCCTCGCATGGCTCGCTTCGCTCGCCATGCTTCGGGCATGATGCCTTCGCTCCGCTACCGCTTCGCTCGGCACACTTTACCGTTCCAATCGTAGTCCACGTGGATCGTTAAGTATGAAAAGGTTCAAAAAAAGAAAAAAATCGTGAAAAACTCATGTCGACCTTTTGTCCATGTCGACCTTTTGTCCATGTCGACCTAAGGTGTGTCGACCAATTGGCGTCGACCTAAGGTGTGTCGACCTTTGTGCTGTCGACCTGGAGTCCGGATACCGTGCAGCTACCCCCAGGCAAACAACAAAGCCGCACCCTCCACCCACATTAATGAGCAGTTAAACTTCCCCCGGGTAACCAACCTTCATGGCCACACAAGTCCAGGCAGACCAGCTCTCCGCAGTCACACCCCAGGCAAACAATGCCCCTGCAATGTGGCCACATCACTACCCCATCTGAAGCCGCAATCCCCAGCCACGCATAGACCCTCTTATCGGAGAGCTTTATGCAGCCAGAGTTTGGAGACAGCAGACAGGGCAGGCTTGGACGGACAGGCACAATAGTCAGCACAGGTTGGGGCGGACAGGCACAATAGTCAGCGCAGGCTGGGACGGACAGGCACAAAGGTCAGCGCAGGCTGGGACAGACAGGCACAACAGTCAGCGCAGGCTGGGACGGACAGGCACAACAGTCAGCGCAGGCTGGGACGGACAGGCACAACAGTCGGCGCAGACTGGGACGGACTGGCACAACAGTCAGCGCAGGCTGGGACGGACAGGCACAACAGTCAGCGCAGGCTGGGATGGACAGGCACAACAGTCGGCGCAGGTTGAGACGGACAGGCACAACAGTCAGCGAAGGCAAGGATAGACACTCAGTAAATGCACTCACCCCCCTCCCCATGAAATGGCTGACGCAATACAGGCACTCCCATGAATCTCCACAAGCTCTGCAGGGGCTGCGGAGGATCTGATTCCTCCCTCCCTCCATAATCTGGTAGCCAGGCAGCCAAATCCAGGGGCCATGGCGACCTACTAATTCTTTTATGAGGGAAATACTATTTTGTTAATATATTAGTGTAAAAATGATTGGTTAATTTTATTAAGAGAGAATTGTATTTATTTTTTATATAAAAGGGGCAATATTAAGTACTTATAGTTTTAATGATGGAAGCATTATATATTTTATGAAGTGGGAACCATTTATATAGCCATTAAAAAACACTTACATCATTAAAATACAATCTTATAATTAATATTTAACCGTTTCTGACTTCTTTTTCAATACATAATAACTGCCTCCATTATAAGTGTATAGTTACTCTTCTTCTGATTGGCCAGATAGATGTATCGGTTTAACATCTGTCTTTCATTGGTTTTATGGCGGTTTCACAGTATGTTGGTTTGGTCAAAATCACATTTTAAACCCCCACAAAACCGACTTAAGTCAGATGGACATTGCGTGGTTTACAAAACTGCTAAATAGTAAATACAGTGGCTTGGTGCTTCAGTTTCCCGGCGATGTCCATGGGTTTCAAAACTCCTGAAAAGCAGGCACTTAGTAAGTTTCCCCCCTGGTTTACATTGTCTAACTGACATTTTAATGCTTTAATAATATCTACAGAATCAAGGAAAGCAATTTATAAAGTTCCACCAAGAGAGCATAATGGAAACATTGACTTGTGTGAATCGATTCAGCATAATAGTATCTGAGGTGAACATCCTTTTAGCGGCATGCTCAGAAAGCTGCCTTTTAATGGCTAGGAGACACATAACACTAATGTGTTATGTGGTCTTGCCTCTGTGGGAGAACCAGCTTATTTTCCACATAATAGCTTTTCAATGTTTGTTCACACTGAAATAATCATGACAAAAATGAGCATGCATTATGTATGTGATGTTGTTCTGAGCGTGGTTTTGTATGCTACATCGTGACCCATAATTACTTGCATCTATTGTGCGGATGATCTCAGCGTTTCCTGGAGTTTGTGTAATAAGTGCTTGTTGCTGTTTCACCAGGGGCCGCTTAGCAATCATTACACTATACAGTATGGATTCCTGCTTTTGCTTCAAGTCCTTTTAAACATTTCATGAATCATCTAATTTTATCAAGTGATGTTTCTGCCATTTGATCAGAACAATAGATTTAGAATATAGGTTTTTTTTGCTACAATTGCCTATATTGGTACTAGACCGTTCTTAGCAAAGACAAGGGGCCTAATTCAGACCTGATCGCTAGCAGGCGATTTTTACACTGCTGCGATCAGATAATCACTGCCTACAGGGGGAGTGAGCAAGTGTGCGATCGCATGTGTAGCAGAGCTGTACAAACAGATCTTATGCAGTCTCTGTGCAGCCCAGGACTTACTCAGCCGCTGTCTATCACATATGCCTGTCCGGAACCGGAATTGACATCAGGAACCCTCCCTGCAAACGCCTGGACACGCCTGCGTTTTCCTACCCACTCCCAGAAAACGGTTAGTTGCCACCCACAAACGCCTTCTTCCTGTCAATCTGCTTGCGATCGCCTGTGCAAATGGATCCTTCACACAAACCCATCGCTGAGCGGCGATCCGCTTTGTACCCGTGCGATGCGCCTGCGCATTGCGGTGCATATGTATGCGCAGTTTAGACCTGACCGCCCATTGTACGCAAACGCAGCTTACCGATCAGGTCTGAATTACCCCCAAGGTCTCCCTGTAGTCCTAGGCTTCACAATAGCTGGCAGCAGTCCTGGTTCTCAAAGCAGTGAGAATAACACATTTGACCAGGGGCAAAGTCTGCCAGAGTATTACCCCAAAATGTTAGTACTGTAGCTGTCTAAACATACTAAGGGCGGTATCCTATTACTTGCGGGGATTTACCGTACGGTAATAATGGGCTTTTTAGCTTGATAATACTATCTGGCTATCCAATTACAGCCTGTTTTTACCATGTGGTAAATCACCCGTTATTGGGCGATAACACAAGGGATCCGTGATAAGTTTGCAGACCCATGTGTTACCTCCTGAAAACGGGTGTTACGTTCTTTGTGCTCCGAACGAATGATACGGAGTGGTAAGTCCTGAGCACAAGAACGTGACGCTGAAATGATGACATGGCATAAATAATAACCCCTAGCAACCTAACTCCGTTGTTTCACCCGCGTGGTCCGTCTACGCCTGCGAGACTATGTGTTCTTGGGCCCATGGCAGCCGCATTTGAAGGGCAGATTAGGTCTGCCCAACTCCGATGCCCCCCGGTCTTAGTATGAGACAAGGTGTAAACGGAGACGGGATGATAACAAGGGGACCTCTAACTAAACTCAAAAACTGAGCTAGGGGCTACTTCAGAACAACAAACTAATAGTATGTGCGGCACGGCCGCCAAAGGGAAAGAAAACCAAGGTACGCTATCCAAACCCTACACTGCACCGCCGTATACCAGGAAGGACAGCTATGGCGGAACACCTCCGCAAAAACACCAAAAGGAACGGAATTCCACAGCCCAGGCCGCAAGGCGCGGCTGAAGGCCGCTGCTCACAACACCGGGAACAACCGTAAGCGAACTGGAATCTTCAGATTTCTAATGCAGGAGACGACCGGCAGGAAGGCAGGGAGAAGTATAACGATTGGCTTTCGACACCAGGAGTCAGGACCACCGGAACAAGATGACTGGACTTCAGAACACCGGACAGGGAATTTTCTCCAGAGCAGGAACAGCTCACAGGAAGCTATCACCGGTGTCTGTGTCAGGCACTCAGAGAGAATATAACAGGGAGCCTTCCAATAGCAGCAGCGAACCTAAATCAGTAATGTCGTACGACCCAGAGCTGACAGGTGGATTGATTAATGGATGACAACGGGGAATGCGGTCCGCCTGTGGCGTCCCCGTTGCTAAGGATCCGGCGGCTAGTGCACCCGTCGACTCAGCACGCACGGCGTCCCGGCGTTGCTAGGCGCCGTGCAGGGACAGGAGGAGGCGCGGCGGCCGTGACACGCCGGGACTGTTGCTTAGCAACGGTCGGGCGCTGGGGAGAGCCGCTGCGCCGAACAACGGGTCTCCTGGGGCTTGTTATCCGGGATCCTGCTCAGGCACAAAAAGCAAAATCCCTGATTAGTGTCGGGTTATGCGGCTAATAGGACAGCTCACAGCAGCTAACAGGATACTGCCCTTAGTATTCCAATGACTTTTCCTGATTCTTTGCCAGGTCTGCAGTCTATCTCTGTATGACACAGTTTGAGTGCAGAAGCCACCATTCAGCACAACCATCTCTCTGGTAGAACAAGCAGTATTGCGCATAGGTTATCAGAGTAGATGGACGGCTCTTATTGAGTGAGAAACACTGGCAGCATCTGAATCTCCCCACCCCCCAAGAAATGGATCTCGGTTTAGCTAGAGAGAGTAACAGTTTCTCCATCCGTCTATGGTCTCTTATGTGAGTGGTTGAGCATCTGTGTACACAGTCACTGACATGGCTGTAGCCTTCCTATAACATGCCCATAAGACAGACCATCTCCAAGCATGCGTTAAGACTCCTCCCTGTCTCCACCCAGGAATGGTCGCTACATTTTCAGTACACTTCTCCATGCATGCGTCTGAAATCTGTACGGACACAATAGATACTCGGTGCAAAGACTTATTCTACTGCGTCTGACATTGGCAGTCCACCTCTGAACCAACCCCTATGTACTCTGAGAATCAGGCACAATATATCAGCAACTGTACCTTACCGTAATAGTGCAAAAGATTGCAGGTACCTGGATCACCATATTACTGTAGCACTCCTGTACAGTGGTAACAAATCTACCAGCAGCAAATATATAGAAGACAGTATACAGTATTGAAATGGATTCAGTATGATATCCCGACGGTCAGAATACCGACAGCGGCATCCCGACCATCAGAATCCCGACAGCCCTCAGAAATTACCGTAACCCTCGCATGTTCCCTATCCTAACCCTCCCTTGTGGGTGCCTAACCCTCCCTGGTGGTGGCTAACCCTAACTCTCCCTTCCCCGCTGCCTAAACCTAATGGACCCTACACATTGAGCGATCTGCCGCCGAGCTGCTCGACGGCGGATACGGCCGACGGGCGACCCAGCGGCAGGGGCGGCAGTGACGGGGGGAGTGAAGTTTCTTAACTCCCCCTGCTACCCGGCTCCATAGCAGTGCAGGCAAATATGGACGAGATCGTCCATATTGGCTTGCATGCACAAGCAACGGGGCACCAGCGATTAACGAGCGAGGGGCCGGGCATCGTTCATCGCTGGTGCCTCCACACTCAAAGATATGAACGGTATCTCGTTCATTCATGAACAAGATCGTTCATATCTTTAAGTATTATCGCCCAGTGTGTAGACCTATAACCCTTCCCGCTTGGTGCCTGACCCTAACCTCCCCCTCTTAGTGCCTAGCCCCCGCTCCCCAATACCTAACCATACCCTTCCCGTCCCTGCACCCTAACCCCCCTTCTAAATCCTAAACCTAACCTCCGACCCCACGCGGCAAGTATGATCTGTATTCCAGGCATCGGTATTTTGGCGTCGGCATCCCGATCTCCATCATGATTTAGACGCCGGTCTTACGGTGTCCTTTGGGATTACGGCGTCGTATTTCGACCGCCGGGATCCCGTCCTTCAGTAAATTAACAACATCCCATTGAAATATGGGATGACTTCGGTGAGAAATACTATTGTAGAGTATAATGACTAATGTGTGTTTTAAAGAATAAGAAATTATTGAAATAAAGTTTATTCTCTTAAAAGCACATATTACTGAACAGCATGTCATGTTATCACTTGAGGGTATTTTGGCTTCTTTTTGGTTGTTTCTTGTGCGTCACCTTTTTGTTGTTAGTCCATGATGTTCAGCACGCCATCTTTTATATTTTGTAGGGGACATCATTAGCCTCGGTGACAGACAGCTGACGGTGATGCATATGCCAGGACACTCCAGAGGAAGTATCTGCTTACATGACCGGGATCGCAAGATGCTATTTAGTGGTGATGTTGCTTACGATGGATCGATGATCGACTGGCTCCCTTACAGCAATATTCCTGACTATGTTAGATCCTGCGAGCGTCTCAAGGGATTGGTGGCCAGGGGTCTGGTGGAGAAAGTGCTACCTGGGCATTTCAACACTTTTGGGTCAGAAAGACTTCATCGTTTGGCCTCTAACTACATAACGAATGCTGGAGTTTGCCACAAGGTTTCCACCTATGTAACACGATCTTTTGCAGGATTAGCCCTTCGTGTGTCTAATTCCAGGAGAACAACCTAGAGAGCATAATGAGAACCGTCAGTAAGGAACTAAAACAAAGGATTTCTATGCAAACATCATGAAACCAAACAAAATATAAAACGTGCTGATCGTTAAGTACACACCATTAATACCTCCCATTTAAGCTACTGTAGTAGTATTATTTAAATGGCAAGTAAATATTATATTGGGAATTCTTGTAAGAGTGGTTGCATTATAGAATGAGTTTGTTGGTGATAACTTTCTCTGTGTGAAATGTGAGCAAATATCCATTCATAATAATAATGTACTGTAATATTACTTTATGACGAGTCCTTTTCTATGTGATGAATAGCTTGTGCTCATGTGACCTGCAGAATATTTATACTAAAATGAAGTATAGTAAAATGCTGTAAATAGGCTGTTAATCCCTTTAAGTTCTATATGAACATAACAGTGTTGTGCGGTGGGGTGAGGCAGAGCCTTTCCTGTCATACCAACGTTTGTGCCAGAGTTTTGACTGTATAAACTACATGAAAAATACAAAGAATTTATTTGAAATATCTTCTTTGCGTTATTTTAATAATTTTTATAGACAAAACTCTGGAGTAAAAAGTCTACGGCAGGTGAGGCACTCTTACCTTTTCCGCACGTCTCTGATCAAAACTCAGCAAATTTCCAGGAGTTTATACTGCTGCACCTGTGTATAATACCCCCATGAACCCTTTAGCTCATATATTGCGTGTAACTCTGGCTCTGGTGCCAGCTAGTGTCTCCTGAGCCATTTAGATCACCGCACGTCCCTGGAACATAGTTGTTGCAGTTACTAAACGACAGATTTCAGAAAGCGTGTTAATATTGGGCTGAACCCAGTCTGTTGGAAAGTGACCCTTCTGCTGATCTGGTGCATGACCATGACAACATGGAATTTAACTGGCCACATCTAGCAAACCAAGATACATGTGACATTTTATGTATAAACTCTTCTATAGGGAGGGGGTCATTAGATGTGGTTGAAGTCGCTGCATCCATAGCAAAGTACTGAATATATTGTGCAGCGTAATGCGTCCTGTTATGACGGACTCAGGAAATATCAGACTGTCAGTGATTGACAGTCTGACACCGTTTGGGGGCAGGGAGGGTGCGGTAGTGACCTCCATTTCTCCAAACGTAGTAGCGTCGCTGCTGTTGCAGGGAAGGGAAGAGGGGCAGGATCTCCGTCAGAGGGCAGAGATTTCCTGGCCTCTAGGTAGCAGCTGTGGTGAGTGGCCGGCGCTACTCCATGGGTCACGCAGCCAGCTGATGGTGTCGGAGATGATCCGATACTGCACCATAGGATGCCGTTTGGAACAGTAATGCAGCAAGAGGCGTGACACCTGCTGTATTACCATATTGGTGCTATCGCTACTGCTTCTATGTAAGCAGCAGCAATAGCAACTCCAACCACACCTGAATGACCCCCACGGAGCCTATGATCATTAGAAAGGATCATGGTTGATGCCAAAAATACCCTTTTGTTATCATGATTCTCACTTGTATCAGCAATAACTAGAATAATTTCAAGTCATCCAGTCTCCACAATAGTGTGAGCATAGACTCAGTAAATATATAGGAATTACGTACTTTTCCAACAATGGGGTCGATTCAATTCGGCAACTTATGAATAGCGCCGGGAATTAGCTCCCGACGCTATTCAATTCAGCTAAAGTTAAGTCGGCGAATGCCCGTTCTCGCCGACTTAACAGGTAGTTTTGTCGGGAGAACGGGCATTCTCCGACTTAACTACCCGCGGCGATGCTGATTCCCAACAGAATCAGCCTCGCGCCGGGCGCGCTGCAGCACTTTTGTCGGTTTTCTTCTCTCACCCCCCCGGGGATGAGAGAAGAATTCCCGACAATTGCGGGTAACTAGCAGCTGATTTGAATAGCGTCGGGAGCTAATTCCCGGCGCTATTCATAAGTTGCTGAATTGAATCGACCCCAATGAGGGTTATTTCATAATACTAAAAGGTGCAAACCTGCACAACAAAAAAGCAGACATTTGTTTTTTGTGTCTAATTGACAGATGAATACTAATTTCTGATTGGCTGTTAAGGCTTTAGTGCAGCTGTAATCTAATTTTGGTTAATAAGGCTCAAAGCACACTGACCATGTTATAAGACCCATGTGATATATCCACCTTTATACAATAGATCCATCCAACATGCACTATTGGTGACAATTTAACAGAATTAAACTATGTATTACAGTTTCACTTATACTGAGGGACTAGTTACCAGCCTGTCAAAATAACGGAACAACATAACCGGAATGTCAGTGCCGACTGCTTTGTGCGATTGAACAGAGTAACACTTGAATTGCTCCGTCGGGTGCCATATAGTGACCGCCGGTGCGCACAACCCTTAAAATCCCCCCACAGAGGTGAGGAGCAGTGTTAGCCTTTTATATATAGAATTGTTTATTGCAGTGTGTAAGCTGTAACTAGTTTGACTTTGCGAATGACTACTAGTTAAATAAATATTATTAAAATAACTGTAGAGGTGCATATAAAGAAATATGGCGACACATCCAATATTGTGCATTATTATTCTTCATAAGTAATATAGGAGCTGATTCGGAGGTGGACCCTAATTGCACAGCTGCTGTGTCTTTGCATGCAGTGGTGGGGCAAAAATATACAAACGCTCAGATGGCGTTTTTAGTTAAGACACCCACTGTCGGCTTCTGTGATCCACTGCTGTGCCTGAGGTTGCAGCATCGGATCAACTACATGAACATCGGACATTTGAGCAACCTCAGGTTACTCAGGATGTCCAGTGTAATCCTGCTGCAAAGGCCAGGTCGGAAGATGCATACCCATGTCTAAAAAAAAAACAGGGCTGATACACCCCTGTTTTGACAAACACTCCCTGTCGCCTCCCCCAAACGGCCGCAATCTGTCAAGCAGGCTGTGGTGCCCAGGGCACTGCATGCGATGTTGCAGATCGGGAGCAGCACATGCACAAATCTCAAACCACCAGAGATGTTCATTAAGTTCGAGTTAACATACATATCTGAATCATCTCTGAATCAGGCCCATATCTAAACCTAATATTTAACTAAACCTCCCCCAAGAAAATCACCCAAATAAGAACAATGGATTTATTATTACCACCGCATTAAGGCGCATTCAGTCAGTCAGTCGACTTTGGGGTTGATTCTGAGGAGGGAGCAAAGGAAAAAAGCAAGTAACTTCGTATCTGGAACAAACCATATTGCACTGTAAGGGGAGCAAATATATTTATTTCATTTGCACGCAGGGTAAATTCTGGCTGCTTTTGCATGTGTCCCACAGATGCTGGATGGCTTTATTCTTATACTGCAGTTTAGATTTCAGTTTGGACACGCCCCTCTCACATCTAAATCTCTCTGCACATGTTACATCTGCCCCACCTGCAGTGAAGCACAGCTTTACCAAGGGGCACAGTTACTTGCTTAATTTTTCTTCGCTCCCAAAATCAGAATCAAAAATTAAAATACTGCATGGGATTAATCTAACTAACCCCAGTATGTGCTGCTATTTACACAGGAAGCTTTGTACACCACATAAAATGGGTATCTGGATAATAGATCGACAATATAGCTCAACAGTTGAAGGCTGAACAGGCCGAAGCATGGCGAAGTGAAGTTCCTACTGATGGTGGTCAGAAAACAGGAAAGATACTACATTTAGTACAAAATAACAAAAACATGTCGACCATTTTCATGTCGACCTTTTGTATCTGTTAAACTTTTTTAGCTATTGACCAAATGTGTGTTGACCTAATGACTGTCTACCTAGACATTGTCAATCTATTAATCCACACCCATAGAGACCAATAATCCCTGTGCCTCAGATTTATAGCATTCTAGCGCCTTCTTCCTTAGTGACAAAATATTCTGATAGTATTTGTCTGATCTTGTCATAAACCCTCTATTCTGCTAATATAATTACTGGCAGCATCAATTTACACCACAATACAGGAAAGCTGTATTTCAATATACAAATTCAATATACAAATGGACGCACAAGAGGAAAATAAAACCCCAGATGAAATAAAAAAATAAATGTCAATATTTTTTCTCTATCGTCCTAGTGGATGCTGGGGTTCCTGAAAGGACCATGGGGAATAGCGGCTCCGCAGGAGACAGGGCACAAAAAGTAAAGCTTTAGGATCAGGTGGTGTGCACTGGCTCCTCCCCCCATGACCCTCCTCCAAGCCTCAGTTAGATTTTTGTGCCCGGCCGAGAAGGGTGCAATCTAGGTGGCTCTCCTAAAGAGCTGCTTAGAAAAGTTTAGCTTAGGTTTTTTATTTTACAGTGAGTCCTGCTGGCAACAGGATCACTGCAACGAGGGACTTAGGGGAGAAGAAGTGAACTCACCTGCGTGCAGGATGGATTGGCTTCTTTGGCTACTGGACATTAGCTCCAGAGGGACGATCACAGGTACAGCCTGGATGGTCACCGGAGCCTCGCCGCCGGCCCCCTTGCAGATGCTGAAACAAGAAGAAGGTCCAGAATCGGCGGCATGAAGACTCCTCAGTCTTCTTAAGGTAGCGCACAGCACTGCAGCTGTGCGCCATTTCCTCTCAGCACACTTCACACGGCAGTCACTGAGGGTGCAGGGCGCTGGGAGGGGGGCGCCCTGGGAGGCAATGAAAACCTATTTTTGGCTAAAAATACCTCACATATAGCCTCCGGGGGCTATATGGAGATATTTAACCCCTGCCAGAATCCGTTAAGAGCGGGAGACGAGGCCGCCGAAAAAGGGGCGGGGCCTATCTCCTCAGCACACAGCGCCATTTTCCCTCACAGAAAGGCTGGAGGGAAGGCTCCCAGGCTCTCCCCTGCACTGCACTACAGAAACAGGGTTAAAACAGAGAGGGGGGGCACTAATTTGGCGTTAGAAATATATAAAAAAGATGCTATAAGGGAAAACACTTATATAAGGTTGTCCCTATATAATTATAGCGTTTTTGGTGTGTGCTGGCAAACTCTCCCTCTGTCTCTCCAAAGGGCTAGTAGGTCCTGTCCTCTATCAGAGCATTCCCTGTGTGTGTGCTGTGTGTCGGTACGTGTGTGTCGACATGTATGAGGACGATGTTGGTGAGGAGGCGGAGCAATTGCCTGTAATGGTGATGTCACTCTCTAGGGAGTCGACACCGGAATGGATGGCTTATTTAGGGAATTACGTGATAATGTCAACACGCGCCAAGGTCGGTTGACGACATGAGACGGCCGACACGGTCCAGACGTCTCAAAAACACCGTCAGGGGTTTTAAAACGCCCGTTTACTTTAGTCGGTCGACACAGACACAGACAGGGACACTGAATCCAGTGTCGACGGTGAATAAACAAACGTATTCCTTATTAGGGCCACACGTTAAGGGCAATGAAGGAGGTGTTACATATTTCTGATACTACAAGTACCACAAAAGAGGGTATTATGTGGGATGTGAAAAAACTACCGTAGTTTTTCCTGAATCAGATAAATTAAATGAAGTGTGTGATGATGCGTGGGTTCCCCCCGATAGAAAATATGGGCGGTATACCCTTTCCCGCCAGAAGTTAGGGCGCGTTGGGAAACACCCCTTAGGGTGGATAAGGCGCTCACACGCTTATCAGAACAAGTGGCGGTACCGTCTATAGATAGGGCCGTCCTCAAGGAGCCAGCTGACAGGAGGCTGGAAAATATCATAAAAAGTATATACACACATACTGGTGTTATACTGCGACCAGCGATCGCCTCAGCCTGGATGTGCAGAGCTGGGGTGGCTTGGTCGGATTCCCTGACTAAAAATATTGATACCCTTGACAGGGACAGTATTTTATTGACTATAGAGCATATTAGGATGCATTTCTATATATGCGAGATGCACAGAGGGATATTTGCACTCTGGCATCAAGAGTAAGTGCGATGTCCATATCTGCCAGAAGATGTTTATGGACACGACAGTGGTCAGGTGATGCAGATTCCAAACGGCACAAAGGTGTATTGCCGTATAAAGGAAGAGGAGTTATTTGGGGTCGGTCCATCGGACCTGGTGGCCATGGCAACTGCTGGAAAATCCACCGTTTTTACCCTAAGTCACATCTCTGCAGAAAAAGACACCGTCTTTTCAGCTTCAGTCCTTTCGTCCCTATAAGAGTCATATCTGCCCAGGGATAGAGGAAAGGGAAGAAGACTGCAGCAGGCAGCCCATTCCCAGGAACAGAAGCGTTCCACCGCTTCTGACAAGCTCTCAGCATGACGCTGAGACCGTACAGGACCCCTGGATCCTACAAGTAGTATCCCAGGGGTACAGATTGGAATGTCGAGACGTTTCCCCTGCGCAGGCTCCTGAAGTCTGCTTTACCAAGGTCTCCCTCCGACAAGGAGGCAGTATGGGAAACAATTCACGAGCTGTATTCCCAGCAGGTGATAATTAAATTACCCCTCCTACAACAAGAAAAGGGGTATTATTCCACACTATATTGTGGTACTGAAGCCAGAAGGCTAGGTGAGACCTATTCTAAATCTAAAAAAATTTGAACACTTACAAAGGTTCAAATCAAGATGGAGTCACTCAGAGCAGTGATAACGAACCGGGAAGAAGGGGACTATATGGTGTCCCGAGACATCAGGGATGCTTACCTCCATGTCCCAAATTTGCCCTTATCACTAAGGGTAACTCAGGTTCGTGGTACAGAACTGTCACTATCAGTTTCAGACGCTGCCGTTTGGATTGTCCACGGCACCCCGGGTCTTTACCAAGGTAATGGCCGAAATGATGGTTCTTCTTCGAAGAAAAGGCGTCTTAATTATCCCTTACTTGGACGATCTCCTGATAAGGGCAAAGTCCAGGGAACAGTTGGAGGTCGGAGTAGCACTATCTCGGATACTGTTACAACAGCAGGGGTGGATTCTAAATATTCCAAAATCGCAGCTGATCCCGACAACAAGTCTCCTGTGCTTAGGGATGATTCTGGACACAGTCCAGAAAAAGGTGTTTCTCCCGGAAGAGAAAGCCAGGGAGTTATCCGAGCTAGTCAGGAACCTCCTAAAATCAGTGCATCATTGCACAAGGGCCATGGTAAAAAAATGGTGACTTCCTTCGAAGCAATTCCAGTCGGCAGATTTCATGCAAGAACTTTTCAGTGGGATCTGCTGGACAAATGGTCCGGATCGCATCTTCAGATGCATCAGCGGATAACCCTATATCCAAGGACAAGGGTGTCTCTCCTGTGGTGGTTACAGAGTGCTCATCTTCTAGAGGGCCGCAGATTCGGCATTCAGTTTTGGATGTTGGTGACCACGGAGGCCAGCCCGAGAGGCTGGGGAGCAGTCACACAAGGAAAAAATTTCCAGGGAGTGTGATCAAGTCTGGAGATTTTTCTCCACATAAATATACTGGAGCTAAGGGCAATTTACAATGCTCTAAGCTTAGCAAGACCTCTGCTTCAAGGTCAGCCGGTATTGATCCAGTGGGATAAAACATCACGGCAGTTGCCCACGTAAATAGACAGGGCGGCACAAGAAGCAGGAGGGCAGTGGCAAAAACTGCAAGGACTTTTCGCTGGGCGGAAAATCATGTGATAGCACTGTCAGCAGTGTTTCATTCCGGGAATGGAAACTGGGAAGCAGACTTCCTCAGTAGGCACGACCTCCACCCGGCAGAGTGGGAACTTCATGGGGAAGTTTTCCACATGATTGTAAACCGTTGGGAATTACCAAAGGTGGACATGATGGCGTCCCGTCTGAACAAAAAACGGGACAGGTATTGCGCCAGGTTAAGAGACCCTCAGGCAATAGCTGTGGACGTTCTGGTAACACCGTGGGTGTACCAGTCGGTGTATGTGTTCCATCCTCTGCTTTTCATACCTAAGGTACTGAGAATTATAAGACGTAGAGGAGTAAGAACTATACTCATGGCTCCGGATTGGCCAAGAAGGACTTGGTACCCGGAACTTCAAGAGATGCTCACAGAGGACTTATGGCCTCTGCCGCTAAGAAGGGACTTGTTTCAGCAAGTACCATGTCTGTTCCAAGACTTACCGCGGCTGCGTTTGACGGCATGGCGGTGGAACGCCGGATCCTAAGGAAAAGGCATTCAGGAAGAGGTCATTCCTACCCTGGTCAAAGCCAGAAAGGAGGTGACCGCACAACATTATCACCACATGTGGCGAAAATATGTTGCGTGGTGTGAGGCCAGGAAGGCCCCACGAAGAAATTTCAACTCGGTCGATTCCTGCATTTCCTGCAAACAGGAGTGTCTATGGGCCTCAAATTGGGGTCCATTAAGGTTCAAATTTCGGCCCTGTCGATTTTTCTTCCAGAAAGAATTGGCTTCAGTTCCTGAAGTCCAGAAGTTTGTCAAGGGAGTATTGCATATACAACCCCCTTTTGTGCCTCCAGTGGCACTGTGGGATCTCAACGTAGTTCTGGGATTCCTCAAAACACATTGGTTTAAAACCAGTCAAATCTGTGGATTTGAAGCATCTCACATGAAAAGTGAACATGCTCTTGGACCTGGCCTGGACCAGGCGAGTGTCAAATTGGTGGTTTTTTTCCTCAAAAAAGCCCATATCTGTTTGTCCATTCGGATAGGGCAGAGCTGCGGACTCGTCCCCAGTTCTCTCCCTAAGGTGGTGTCAGTGTTTCACCTGAACCAGCTTATTGTGGTGTCTTGCGCCTACTAGGGACTTGGAGGACTCCAAGTTGCTAGATGTGGTCAGGGCCCTGAAAATATAGGTTCCAGGACGGCTGGAGTCAGGAAAACTGACTTGCTGTTATCCTGTATGCACCCAACAAACTGGGTGCTCTTGCTTCTAAGCAGACTTTTGCTAGTTGGATGTGTAATACAATTCAGCTTGCACATTCTGTGGCAGGCCTGCCACAGCCAAAATATGTAAATGCCCATTCCACAAGGAAGGTGGGCTCATCTTGGGCGGCTGCCCGAGGGGTCTCGGCTTTACAACTTTGCCGAGCGGCTATTTAGTCAGGGGCAAACACGTTTGTAAAATCCTACAAATTTGATACCCTGGCTAAGGAGGACCTGGAGTTCTCTCATTCGGTGCTGCAGAGTCATCCGCACTCTCCCGCCCGTTTGGGAGCTTTGGTATAATCCCCATGGTCCTTTCAGGAACCCCAGCATCCACTAGGACGATAGAGAAAATAAGAATTTACTTACCGATAATTCTATTTCTCGGAGTCCGTAGTGGATGCTGGGCGCCCATCCCAAGTGCGGATTATCTGCATTACTTGTACATAGTTACAAAAATCGGGTTATTATTTGTTGTGAGCCATCTTTTCAGAGGCTCCGCTGTTATCATACTGTTAACTGGGTTCAGATCACAGGTTGTACAGTGTGATTGGTGTGGCTGGTATGAGTCTTACCCGGGATTCATAAATCCTTCCTTATTGTGTACGCTCGTCCGGGCACAGTATCCTAACTGAGGCTTGGAGGAGGGTCATGGGGGGAGGAGCCAGTGCACACCACCTGATCCTAAAGCTTTACTTTTTGTGCCCTGTCTCCTGCGGAGCCGCTATTCCCCATGGTCCTTTCAGGAACCCCAGCATCCACTACGGACTCCGAGAAATAGAATTATCGGTAAGTAAATTCTTATTTTTTTTAACAAATATATAGGAAGTTTATTATTAAAATAAAGTAATAGTTGAAAATTCCATACAGTATACTTAAAGGAGTTTTGCACTTTTTATTACATCTTTACCAAATCTTCTCGCTTCCTTATAATACCTTGCTGCTTCATCGATGTCTGTGGCCAAACTAATCAAAAGAACTAGCCTGCAAAGTACATGCTAATATATTATTGTAAAAGCATCTAAATATTTTTTTTAAATGTTTTATATTTATGAAATTAATATAAATTCTTTATATTACCAAGTGTGAAACTTGACTAGTGTTAAAGTATATTTTGGATGTTCTAATATGAAATGCTTGGCATATGCTTTATAAACGTTATCATACAACATTTACCTTGATTAGCTGAAGCTATACGCCAGAACATGGTTTTAAGAATGTATTTTATACAGATGCAGATAGCAACGTTACATAACAATATGATGTGCATTATTTTTTTTAAAGTAACTTTGTAGCACATTTGTGTTTTGCTAAAATATATATAAATATATGCAAATCCTATTAAACTGCTGTATCTCAAGTCTGGCACTTTCTTTGTTTTCAGACCATTCTTCTCTATATATATAGGCTTAGCAATGTGTGATTCCTACACCAATTCATGGGGATCTCCAATCAAAATCCCAAAGGCAAAGAGCTCTGCATATAGGGGGTCATTTCGAGTTGATCGCTCGCTAGCAGTTTTTAGTAGCCGTGCAAACGCATGGTCGCCGCCCACGGGGGAGTGTATTTTCGCTTTGCAGGAGTGCGAATGCCTGTGTAGCAGAGCGCCTGCAAACACAGTTTGTGCAAAACAAGACCAACCGTATAGTTACTTATCCTGTGCGATGATTACTGCGACGAGTGGCATGGTTATGACGTCAGATACCCGCCCAGCAAACTCCCGACCACGCCTGCGTTTTTCCAAACACTCCCAGAAAACGGTCAGTTGACACCCATAAACGCCCTCTTTCTGTCAATCTCCTTGTGTTCGGCTGTGCGATTGGAATCGTCGCTAGAACCAGTGCAAAACCACAATGGACTTTGTACCCGTACGAGGCGCGTGCGCATTGCGGAGCATGCGCAGATTAGCTGTTTTTTTTTACTGATCGCTACGCAGCGAACAACGTAGGCTAGCGATCAACTCGGAATGACCCCCATGGAGTAGAAACAAGTTCTTGAGTGGTGGCTAACCTTTCATTCAAAAGAGATGAGAGGTCTGATTATTAATCTGGGCCTTTGAGGAATTGATGAATAAAGAAAGAGAGGAAAAGGTGATCTGGCAAGATCATTGATAAACCTAAGGCCAGTGCAACCAACCTTGAAGTGGAAAAAGTAAAATATAGGCCCTGAGTTAAAGCATGAGTGCTAGCAGGGGAATAAGTGGAGGTGGATTTGGGGCGAGATCAGAACCTTTGGACTGCTCCCAGACGAATAATGAGAGCTAATACTGGATGAGCTTTTGCACTAGTAAGATAATGTGTCTGGGTTAGTCATAAAACTAAAGAAAGTGATGCCTAGGTATGTCATTCATTTTGATAGCAGTAATTATTATTATCCTTTATATGGTGCCTCAAGGGTTCCGTAGCGCCTTACAAAGTACATAAACAAATGAGCAAAACAGCGACTTACAGTACAATCCAATGTAGGATAAGTAAATGGGATATAAACATTCTTGCATCAGGGTGGCAGAGACCGAGGGTTAGGTGACGTAGGGAATATGGAGTAGAAGTTAGTGTGAGGAGGAAATGCACATGAGGGCCCTGCTCATGAGAGCTTACATTCTCAAGGGGGAGGGGGGGCAGACAGACAAGGGTGACAATTATGGGGTAAGTGTCCAACTACCTACCAGTGAGCCTTCATTAGCAGTAGTGAAATAGATGGAAACACTCTTAAAAGAAAGTTGTAGATTATCTCAAATCCAGCAATTAACAAACAACATGGATTCACTGGGGGGAGATCATGTCATACAAACCTTGTTGACTTTTTGGACTGTGTGACTAAAGTAATAGCTATAGTTGTAGATATAGCTTATCTAGACTTTTGACACTGTTCCACATCGCAGACTGCTAAATAAACTTGAAAGCTTGGGATTGGATACTAAGGGGTATATTCAATTAAAGTCGGATCCATTCCGCCATGCATTTGTCGGAATGGATCCGACAAGCCCTATTCAAATGAGCGGCCAAATCAGACTGTCGGATTTGTCCGCTCATTGGTGTCCCGTCCTGCTGCTGCTAGCGGCTGCCGGGGTGTAGCTGTCAGCGGCAGCAAGGGGGAGCTATCACGGAGGACCTGTCAGGCAGCCTGTGGGGGGGGGGGATCCGTCAGTGGCGGCCAGGGGTACCTGTCAGGCGGCCAGGGGTACCTGTCAGGCGGCCGGGGGACCCGTCAGCGGCGCCGAGGAGACATCTGCGGCAGCTGGAGGACTCGTCAGGCGGCCGGGGGGACCCGTCAGCAGCGCCGGGGGAGACATCTGCGGTGACTGGAGGACTCGTCAGGCGGCCGGGGGGACATGTCAGGCGGCCGAGGGGACCCGTCAGCGGCAGCCGGGGGAGACATCTGCAGTGGCTGGAGGACTCGTCAGGCGGCCGGGGGGACCCGTCAGTGGCAGCCGGAGGAGGCATCTGCGGCGAATGGAGGACATGTCAGACGGCCGGGAGTACCCATCAGAGGTAGTGCCATGCAGCCTGCTGCACCGCTACCCGGTCTCGTCCTCAATCCAACTTTTTTTAAAGTCGGATTGAGATGGTCGAAAAAGGGACAGGTTTTAGCCCCGTTTTCGACAGAAGCACGTGGATTGGTAGCTATTCCGCCGATCCACGTGCTTTTCGACAAGTCGAATTCCTCGACTTGTCCAATAATTTTGGGTTCTATTGAATAGGTCGGAACCCCTTTCTGACCTAAAAAAGTTGAAAACTGCCGTCTTTTCGACAGACGGCAGCTTTCGACTTCAATTGAATATACCCCTATGATGGTTGAATGTATAAGATCATGGTTGCAGGATAGAAAACAGTTGTAGTAAATGGAGTGCATTCACAGGAGTGAAATGTTACTAGTGGAGTACCCTAGAGATCTGTACTTGGGGCCCGATTCAGACATGATCGCTGTGCTAATTTTGTTGCCCTGCGATCAGATAGTCACTGGCCAAGGGGAGTGTAAATTCGCAAGTGTGCGATCGCATGTGTACGCCGTGCGAAAATGTCCCTTAGCGGACAGCTGCAATTCCGTTTGCAACTTACCATTGAATGGTTTTTCCAGTGTGTGCAGTCTGTGCGCAACCTAGGACTTACTCCTACATTGCGAAAAGAATAGGCTGATCGGGTCCGGAGCTGACGTTACACACCGTCCCAGGAAACGCTTGGGAAGCCTGCATTTTAACTGACACTCTCAGAAAACGTCCAGTTACCACCCACAAACGGCCTCTCCCTGTCAATCAGCTTGCGAATGGCTGTGCGATGGAAATTTTTGCACCAGCTTGTCGCTGTTTGGCTATGCGCATGCGCATTGCGGTGCATGCGCAGTCAATCGATAATCGCCCGCTGTGCGAAAACTCACAGCAGCGATCAGGTCTGAATTGGTCCCTTGGACCAGTGCTTTTGAATATCTTTATTGGTGGCATTGCAAATGGCATTAAAGGGAAAGTATGGCTTTTTACAGATGACACAAAGGTATGTAACAGGGTTGACACACCAGGAGGGGTAAAACAAATGATTAATGATTTGGTAGACTAGCGCACAGGTTCTCAAACTCGGTCCTCAGGACCCCACACGGTTCATGTTTTGCAGGTCACCTGTAGATTTTTGAAATGTGACAGTTGGTGATACACAGTGCAGCTGCTGGGTGACATGGAAAACGTGAACCGTGCGGGGTCCTGAGGACCGAGTTTGAGAACCACTGGACTAGCGGAATGGTGAAGAGTGTGGCAATTACAGTTTAATGGCCAAAAATGCTAAATCATGCTCTTAGGTCTCAAAAATCCAAAAGCTAAATACATACCTTCCGACTTCTAGTTCAGGAGAAGCGGGACTCCTCTGCATGGCGAAGCCAGAAAAGGGGTGTGGCTTTGTGGCAATGCCGTGACCGCCTGCCACTCCTCCCATTTACTTCACAGTGGGGGCATGGCCAGTGCTCTATAAGCTGCTGGCATGCCCCCAGTCCCTCTGTATCCTGTGAACAGACGCTGTGCGCATACGCACAGTGTCTATTCATGCTGCTCTGGTGACTGACAGGAGCCTTCCAACTGCCCACCCGCACTGTGGGACACTGCGACCCACGGGAGGGACAGCGGGAAAGTCCCCAAAAAACGACTCCCGCGAAAATCGGGACAGTTGGGAGGTATGTAAATATAGTATTAATGGCGCTATACTGGAAACTACTAAGGAGGAAAGGGATCTAGGAGTCAATATTTCAACTTCAAGTGACTTAAAGGCAGGTAAGCAATGTAACAAAGCAATGAGGAAGGCTAGTCAGATGCTTGGCTGCATAGGAAGAGGAATTAGCAGCAGAAAGAAAGAAGTATAGGTCATTGGTATGGCCTCATCTAGAATACTGTGTTCAATGCTGGAGGCCATACTGTATCTTCAGAAGGATATTAATACATTAGAGACTGTACAAAGAAGGGCAACTAAAATTGTGCATGGGCTACATCACAAAACATACCCAGAAAGACTAAAAAATCTCAATATGTATAGTTTGGAGCAGAGAAGGGAAAGGGGGGACATGATAGAAACTTTCAAATATATCAAGGGTTTTAACAAAGTCCAGGCCCTAGGGAAACATCCTTCAAATGAAGAGAAGCAATAGGACACAAGGACGTGCACTGAGACTGGAGGGAGGTAGTTTCAGGGGAAATTTGAGGGAAAATTACTTCACAGAAAGAGTAATGGACAAGTGGAATAGCCTCCCATAAGAGGTGGTAGAGGCTAATACAGTAGAGCAATTTAAGCATGCATGGGATAGACATAAGGATAGCCTTACAAAGAAATAAGGATCAAATAAGGTTTGAGGTAAAAATATGGTAAAAAAAAGGGGTAGACTACATGGCCAAGTGGTTCTTATCTGCCGACACATTCTATGTTTCTATGAGCAGAGGGTTAGGATGAGAGACAATTGGGTTTGATTTAGTAGGTCTTGAGAGCCCGTTTGAGGTTTTGAAGAGGTAGAGAATTCCAGAGATTCCCTATCTCTCTCAGCATGTACAAAATCTGGAGGAAGTAATCAGGCAGGAGAGGCAGCATGTATTTTTGGAGCGAAAAGGGCAAACAGGAGTGTAAAGAGAGGTCAATGGGAGAGGAATAGAAGAGGGCTTTATACTGTAAGTGAGGGTGAGAAGCTTGAATTGAATTCTAAATAATTATCTAAGAAATCAATTAGTTCCAAGACTATGGGCCAAGTGTAATGGAGTGCGATTTTGCACACATGTGCGAGTTTAGTGCTAAACTCGCACATTTTGCAAAGTCGACCAATGTAATGGGGTGAGGAAACATGCAAAATCGCATGTTTTTTGCAGTCTAAAAAATCGCAATGGCAAACCACGCATCCAGATGTTTTGCCATTGCAAACATACAACTCGGGTAATGTAATAGGATGCGAGTTTACAACTCGCACCTAAACATTACCAAAAAGTTGCCAATAAATAGACCAGCTTCTGGTTGGCGAGATTGACGGAAGCATGCACAGTGAGATCTGATGTGCTTCTGTCGTGCAGGTCCGCTGACGTGCAGGTCCCCCCCAAAAGCATAACCAGCCCGGGCTCTTTGAGCCAGACCTGGTTGCACAAATACGGAAAAAAAAATGTAAACAACCAGCACCGATCTCTTGGACCAGTCCTGGTTCCAAAAATACGGGGGACAAAAGAAGTAGGGGTACCCCATATTTTTAAAACCAGCACCGGGCTCCACTAGCCAGGGAGGTAATGCCGCGGCCGGGGGACACTTTTATATAGGTCCCTGCGGCCGCAACATCATACACCCCAACTAGTCACCCCAGGGCGGGGTTTCCATGGGGAGTCGGACCCCTACAATAAAGGGGTCCCCCCTCCAGGCACCCAAGGGCCAGGGATGTAGCCCGAGGTGGTCCCCACCATCTATGGGCTGTGGATGGCGGGCTGATAAAAGTGTAAAAAAAAAAAAAGAAATATTGTCTTTTGCTGTGGAACTACAGGTTCCAGCAAGCCTCCCCTGTATTCTGGTACTTGGAGAACCACAAGTACCAGCATGCGGGGCATTAAAGGGCCCGCTGGTACCTGTAGTTCCACAACAAAATAAATATTCAAATAAACATACACTGTCACACATACTTACCTACATCCCATGCCGCCATTCACGCCCACTTGTCCTGTAGAATCCACGGGTACCTGTAAAAAAAAAAAACTTGTGGGTGACCTCAATTAACCTTGCGGTCTGACGCAGACCGCAAGGTTCCCCCCATAGGCGATAATGGGGATTTCTCTCCCCATTACTGCCTATGCGCCCCGCTTGAATGGCAGACCAGGAGCGCGCAGCCAATCAGGACAGTGCTATGACGTGGCACTCCCTGATTGACTGGCGGGTCCGCAACTGACAGTAGTCACGAGGGGTCCAGGCATTCGGGGAAAGGGCTCCATGTGTAAAATGGTTCAGTTTTTTCGGTTTGTTATTTTTTTTTAACCTCTGGATGCCTACATGGAAAGAAGAGGATTGATCTAAACCGGATTTTTGGTAAGTACAATGTTTTTTTCCCCACAGGTACCTGTGAATTCTGCAGGACAAGTGGATGTGAATGGCGGCGTGGGATGTAGGTAAGTATGTGTAAGTGTGTTTTAATAAAATTATACTGTCACGGTGTCTGTGTATTTATTTGCATATTTATTTTGTTGCAAAACTACAGGTACCAGCGGGTCCTTTAATGCCCGCAAGCTGGTACTTGTGGTTCTCCAAGTACCAGCATGCGAGGGAGGCTTGCTGGGACCTGTAGTTCCACAGCAAGAGACTCTCTCTCTCTATATATATATTACACTTTTTATGGCTATCAGCCAGCCATCCACAGCCCACGGATGGTGGGGACAGCCTCAGGCTTCATCCCTGGCCCTTGGTGCATGAGGGGGGGGACCCCTTTATTGTAGGGGTCCCCACTCCCCCAGGGAACCCCGGCCAGGGGTGACTAGTTGGGGTGAGTGATGCTGCGGCCACAGGGACCTATATAAAAGTGTCCCCCGGCTGCGGCATCACCTCCCTTGCTAGTGGAGCCCAGTGCTGGTTTTAAAAATACAGGGGACCCCTACTTCAAAATTCACATTATGCCACACAGTATGAGCCAAAATTCACATTATGCCGCACAGTATGAGACGAAATTGACATTATGCCACACAGATTGAGCTGAAATTCACATTACGCAACAAGGTATGAGCCGAAATTCACAATATGCAACACGGTATGAGACGAAATTCACAATATGCGACACGGTATGAGCCGAAATTCACACAATGCCGCAAGGCATGAGCCGAAATTCACATTATGCCACAAGGTATGAGCCGAAATTCACATTATGCCACACGGTATGAGCCGAAATTCACATTATACCACACGGTATGAGCAGAAATTCATATTCTGGTTTTCATATTCAGAGGATGGCACTGGGGTGAGGCAGAGGGTGACAGCCATGAGGGTGACACTGGGGTGATGTAGTCGGAGAAAAGCAGAGGGTGACATGTAGTGGGATACAGAGGGTGATACTGGGGTAACACAGTGGGTGACAGGAAAATGGTAACACTGGGGACATGTACTGGGTGACAGGCAGAGAGAGTGACAGCCATGAGGGTAGCACTGGGGTGAGGGAGTGAGAGAAAGGCAGAGGGTGACACTGAGGATACTTAGTAGATGACAGGCAGAGGGTGACACTGGGGACATGTAGTGGGGACAGGCAGAGAGGGTGACACTGGGGTGAGGCAATGGGAGATAGACAGAGGGGCACACTATGGACAAGTAGTGGGTGACATGCATAGGGAGACACTACGGTGACATGGAGGAAGGTTGGGGGTGCAGCAGATGGGCATTTGGAGCTGTGAGGGGAGAGTGGGGCATGTGTGGGCAGCAGGTGGGACTGTAGTGAGAACGCTCCTAATGAAAAAGCCGAGAGAAGACCAGGTACCCTTGCCACACCACATACATTAATGTGGAGCACTGACAGACACGGGGAAGAGCCAGCATGAAGCAGAGAGTTGGGTAAGTGGGACAAACCTTGGCTGCGGGTGGCTACTCTCTCCAGTACCACCAGCTGGCCTGACACCTTGCCCTGCAGATGCTCTGAGTCCTGGCCCCTCAGCAGCTCTTTCAGTGTGCAGTCAGCTCCGTCCATCACCTCCGCGGGTCCCGCAGCCACGGCATCCTGTAAACAGAATCTGTCAAACAAGTCACGTCACACAAGCGCAGGGGCCGCTAGGGGGAGTACAGATGGCACCTACGGAGTAGAAACTTGCCCACTTCTCCACGATCCTTAGTGGACCTGCTTCACCGTGACTATGGAGCTGGTATATGTAATAGGCTAACACTGAGGGGTACCTAACATTAGGGTATGCCTGTACAATACCCCCCATGCGCACGCCTATGCATAGAACACATACAAATACATAGAACATATACATATAAACACACATATGGGTTTGGTATGCATGACAGCCGGATGGGATGCCGGCAGTCAAAATACCGACGCCAGCATCCAGAGGAATGAAATCCTGACAGGGGTGATTTAACTAATCTAACCCGTCCCCTACCTCCTAAGCCTAACGCTCCCTTCCCGTAGCCTAACCCTAACCTCCCCTCTTAGTGCCTAACCTCCACCCGGTGGTGCCTTACCCTAACCCACCCTGTCTGCAGCTTAACCCTAACCTCCCACCTCCTGTAGCCTAACCCTATCCCCTGCAGTGTCGGCTAAATCGCCCCCCCCTTCTCCGGCAGAAGTCAAATTTCTGTGGCTATACTTACAATGGCCAGGATACTAGCACAGACACAGGTCCTCTTTCCGAGTTGTTCGCACGCTAGGCCGCCGCCCTCTGGGAGTGTATCTTAGCTTAGCAGAACAGCGAACGAAAGATTAGCAGAACTGCTACTAAATAATTATTTGCAGTTTCTGAGTAGCTCCAGACCTACTCACAGATTGCGATCAGTTTAGTCCGTTTAGTTCCTGGTTTGACGTCACAAACACGCCCTGCGTTCGGCCAGCCACTCCCCCGTTTCTCCAGACACTCCCGTGTTTTTCCCTGACACGCCTGCGTTTTTTAGCACACTCCCGGAAAACGCTCAGTTACCTCCCAGAAACGCCATTTCCTGTCAATCATTTACCAATCAGCAGTGCGACTGAAAAGCGTTGTACGAACACCAGCAAAACTGCTAAGTTTTTAGTTAAATAACTTAGCGCATGCGCGCTGCGTACCATGCGCATTTAGCAGCAAATTGCAGCATAGCGAAAATCGGCAACGAGCGAACAACTTGGAATGACCACCCTAGTACACACACTATACATATACACACAAATACAAAACATACATATACACATATATAGAACACATACACATACAGTACATATAAACACACACACACACAGAACACATACATATGCACATATAGAGACTAGAGTATACACACAAACCCACTGACACCTGGAGGATGGAGCCTGGCCGTAGCTGCAAGAACCAGGAACAGATCAGTGCTGGCAATGCTGGGGGTCGTGCAGGGCACTTTCATCATTAAGCTCCACCCCCTAGCGGCTTATGCCCCTCACCACCGACCCGCAAATCGCGGCATATAGCCGTGAGGGAGCGGGGCTTCAATCGCCAGGACAGGGATCCACAGTGAGAGGAACTCGCAGGTCTTTCCATTGCCCAACGTTTAGTTGAGCCAGCTCTGGCATGCCCCTAGGTGTATGCCTATAGATAGGGCCGGCTCTGACTGCCCGCTTACGTTCTCCGCTGCCACCTGTCAAATGTCGGGGTTGCCGGACATTAGTGGGTGCCTGTGCGCACCAGGCACCCCCCCGTGCGCACGCCTATGTCTATCAGGCTCTAGTCCATCTCAGAATCAGGCATCCAATTGTCAGACACAGTGACTGAAGAAATCCAGACAGCTGAAATGCATGTCGCACCTTATAATAGTAATTACAGTATTTGAAAAGTCCCAATATTTTATAGCGCAGTAATACACTGTGAATTATATATGTTTCAATACATAAGTGCTTCTAGTGTACATCTGTGTAAAAGCCAATTAAATACCAACAGCAAACTGTATTGTTACAGAACAGCCTTTCAGTTCTTCTCATTTTTGTTCTATTATTGTAGCCATTACTCCAGAGATATCACAGTACTTTATTACATTAAAAAGGAAAACATATTGCTGTAGGATAATAATTGCATAAAGGAAAGCCATTTCTATCTGTGCATCTGTTGGGACATCTCCGTCCTCCCTGTATAGTCAGAGCGGATTAAGGCTTTGGGGGGCCCGGAGCATTTAAGACAGGGGTCCCTATAGTCTTCCCAACAAACTAATCATAGTATATTTACACACACACTGACTCATCACAAAATCTCCTGAACAATAAGGACTAAGAACTTGACATTTGGACAGTAGCTTGCTTTTGTGACGTAGGCACCCACTAAGAAGGGATTTTTCAAAATTCCACCCACAAAGGGGTTAAAAGGGGTGAGGTGATTATTGCGAATTCCCCCCTCACAGAGGAGAGTTAATACAGCCCAATCAGCCGGCTCTATAAAGAATGCATTGTGAACAATGCTGTGTTCCTGGACTTCCTTGCCAGTGGCAGTTGCAGAGCAGTCCGTTATTCAAATAAGGGAGCAACATCAACTGCCACCCCTAAACTCTGATAAACATCGGGTGTGGCTCCCCTATTTGAATAATGGACTGCTCTGCAACTGGCAAGGCAGTCCAGCCTTATTGTTTAGGAAATTTTGTGGTGAGTCAGTGGTATTTGCCATATATATATATATATATATATATATATATATAAATGTAAATATATATTTTCTCTGACGTCCTAGTGGATGCTGGGAACTCCGTAAGGACCATGGGGAATAGCGGGCTCCGAAGGAGGCTGGGCACTCTAGAAAGATTTATGACTACCTGGTGTGCACTGGCTCCTCCCACTATGACCCTCCTCCAAGCCTCAGTTAGATTTTGTGCCCGGCCGAGGTTGGATGCACACTAGGGGCTCTCCTGAGCCCTTAGAAAGAAAGTATAGATTTAGGTTTTTTATTTTCAGTGAGACCTGCTGGCAACAGGCTCACTGCAGCGAGGGACTAAGGGGAGAAGAAGCGAACTCGCCTGCTTGCAGCCGGATTGGGCTTCTTAGGCTACTGGACACCATTAGCTCCAGAGGGATCGACCGCAGGCCCAGTCCTTTGTGTTCGGTCCCGGAGCCACGCCGCCGTCCCCCTTACAGAGCCAGAAGCAAGAAGAGGTCCGGAAAATCGGCGGCAGAAGACATCAGTCTTCACCAAGGTAGCGCACAGCACTGCAGCTGTGCGCCATTGCTCCTCACACACACTTCACACTCCGGTCACTGAGGGTGCAGGGCGCTGGGGGGGGGGCGCCCTGAGAAGCAATTATAACACCTTGGCTGGCAAAAATACCACAATATATAGCCCCAGAGGCTATATATGTGGAAAATACCCCTGCCAGAATCCAGAAAAAAGCGGGAGAATAGGCCGCGGAAAAGGGGCGGAGCTATCTTCTGCAGCACACTGGCGCCATTTCTCCTTCACAGATCCGCTGGAAGGAAGCTCCCTGGCTCTCCCCTGCAGTCTACACTACAGAAAAGAGGGGGGGGCACTAAATTTAGGCGCTGTATAAATTATATAGAAAAAGCAGCTATAGGGGACATAACTCAGTCCCTGCATTATATAGCGCTCTGGTGTGTGCTGGCATACTCTCACTCTGTCCCCCCAAAGGGCTTTTGTGGGTCCTGTCCTCTGTTGGAGCATTCCTTGTGTGTGTGCGGTGTGTCGGTACGGCTGTGTCGACATGTTTGATGAGGATAATGATGTGGAGACGGAGCAGATGCCTTTAGAAGGGATGTCACCCCCTGCGGGGCAGACACCTGAGTGGTTGAGCTTATGGAAAGAAATGAGTGCACGTATAGACTCCTTACATAAGAAATTTGACGACATGCCAAATGTGGGACAGCCGACTTCTCAGCTCGTGCCTGTCCAGGCGTCGCACAGGTCATCAGGGGCTCTAAAACGCCCGCTACCTCAGACCGCAGACCCAGATGTCGACACTGATACTGACACCAGTGTCGACGACGATGAGTCTAATCTGATGCCCACTAAGGCCATTCACTGCATGATTGAGGCAATGAAAGAGGTGTTACACATTTCTGATATAAATACAGGTACCACTAAAAAGGGTATTATGTTTGGGGAGAAAAAACTACCCGTAGTTTTTCCCCCATCAGATGAATTAAATGAAGTGTGTGAAGAAGCGTGGGCTTTCCCTGATAAAAAATTGGTAATTCCTAAGAAGGTACTAATGGCGTTCCCTTTCCCGCCAGAGGATAGGTCACGTTGGGAAACACCTCCTAGGGTGGATAAAGCGCTCACACGTTTGTCTAAAAAGGTGGCACTACCATCTCCGGATACGGCCGCCCTCAAGGAACCTGCTGATAGAAAGCAGGAGGCGATCCTGAAGTCTGTATATACACACTCAGGCATTATACTTAGGCCAGCTATTGCGTCAGCTTGGATGTGCAGTGCTGCCGCTGCGTGGTCAGATAAACTGTCAGAAAATATTGACACATTAGACAGAGACACGATCCTGTTAACCATAGACCATATAAAAGACTCAGTCTTATATATGAGAGATGCACAGAGGGAAATCTGCCGACTGGCATCTAAAGTTAGTGCATTGTCCATTTCTGCTAGGAGAGGCTTATGGACTCGCCAGTGGACAGGAGATGCAGATTCTAAAAGGCACATGGAAGTGTTGCCATATAAGGGTGAGGAATTATTTGGGGATGGTCTCTCGGACCTAGTTTCCACAGCAACGTCTGGGAAGTCAGCATTTTTACCTCATGTCCCCTCACAGCCTAAGAAGGCGCCGTTTTATCAGGTTCAGTCCTTTCGGACCCAGAAAAACAGGCGTGGAAAAGGCGGGTCTTTTCTATCCAGAGGCAGAGGTAGGGGAAAAAGGCTGCAACAAGCAGCAGGTTCCCAGGAGCAAAAGTCCTCCCCCGCTTCTTCTGCCAAGTCCGCCGCATGACGGTGGGGCTCCACAGGCGGAGCCTGGTACGGTGGGGGGCCGCCTCAAGAATTTCAGCGATCAGTGGGCTCGCTCACAGGTGGATCCCTGGATCCTTCAAATAGTATCTCAGGGGTACAAACTGGAATTCGAGGCGTCTCCACCCCACCGGTTCCTAAAATCTGCCTTGCCGATTGCTCCCTCAGACAGGGAGGCGGTGCTAGCGGCAATTCACAAGCTGTATTCCCAGCAGGTGATAATCAAGGTACCCCTACTTCAACAAGGCCGGGGTTACTATTCCACACTATTTGTGGTACCGAAACCGGACGGTTCGGTGAGACCCATTTTAAATTTGAAATCCTTGAACACATACATAAAAAAATTAAAGTTCAAGATGGAATCGCTCAGGGCGGTTATTGCGAGCCTGGAAGAGGGGGATTACATGGTATCCCTGGACATCAAGGATGCTTACTTGCATGTCCCCATTTTCCATCCTCACCAGGAGTACCTCAGATTTGTGGTACAGGATTACCATTACCAATTCCAGACGCTGCCGTTTGGACTGTCCACGGCACCGAGGGTATTTACCAAGGTGATGGCGGAAATGATGATACTCCTTCGAAAAAAGGGAGTTTTAATTATCCCGTACTTGGACGATCTCCTAATAAAAGCGAGGTCCAAGGAACAGTTGTTGGTGGGAGTAGCACTATCTCAGGAGGTGCTGCACCAGCACGGCTGGATTCTGAATATCCCGAAGTCACAGCTGGTTCCGACGACACGGCTACTGTTCCTGGGTATGATTCTGGATACAGTCCAAAAGAAAAAAAAAAAAAGTGTTTCTCCCGGAGGAGAAAGCCAGGGAGTTGTCATCTCTAGTCAGAGACCTCCTGAAACCAAAACAGGTATCAGTGCATCGCTGCACGCGGGTCCTGGGAAAGATGGTGGCTTCTTACGAAGCAATTCCCTTCGGCAGGTTCCATGCCAGAATCTTTCAGTGGGTCCTGTTGGACCAGTGGTCCGGATCGCATCTTCAGATGCATCGCTTGATAACCCTGTCTCCAAGAACCAGGGTGTCTCTACTGTGGTGGCTGCAGAGTGCCCATCTTCTAGAGGGCCGCAGGTTCGGCATACAGGACTGGGTCCTGGTGACCACGGATGCCAGCCTTCGAGGCTGGGGGGCAGTCACACAGGGAAGAAACTTCCAAGGACTATGGTCGAGTCAGGAGACTTCCCTTCACATAAATATTCTGGAACTAAGGGCCATCTGCAATGCCCTAAGTCAAGCAAAATCCCTGCTCCTACACCAGCCGGTGCTGATCCAGTCAGACAACATCACGGCAGTCGCCCATGTAAATCGACAGGGCGGCACAAGAAGCAGGATGGCGATGGCAGAAGCCACAAGAATCCTCCGATGGGCGGAGAATCATGTACTAGCACTGTCAGCAGTGTTCATTCCGGGAGTGGACAACTGGGAAGCAGACTTCCTCACCAGACACGACCTCCACCCGGGAGAGTGGGGACTTCATCCAGAAGTCTTCCAGATGCTGGTAAACCGTTGGGAAAAACCACAGGTGGACATGATGGCGTCCCGCCTCAACAAAAAGTTAAAAAGATATTGCGCCAGGTCAAGGGACCCTCAGGCGGTAGCTGTGGACGCTCTAGTGACACCGTGGGTGTACCAGTCGGTTTATGTGTTCCCTCCTCTGCCTCTCATACCAAAGGTATTGAGAATAATAAGAAAGCGAGGAGTAAACACAATTCTCGTGGTTCCGGATTGGCCAAGACGAGCGTGGTACCCGGAACTTCAAGAGATGCTCTCAGAGGACCCGTGGCCTCTACCGCTCAGACAGGACCTGCTACAGCAGGGGCCCTGTCTGTTCCAAGACTTACCGCGGCTGCGTTTGACGGCATGGCGGTTGAACACCGGATCCTAAAGGAAAAGGGTATTCCGGAAGAAGTCATTCCTACGCTTATTAAGGCCAGGAAAGATGTTACGGCAAAGCATTATCACCGCATATGGCGGAAATATGTTGCATGGTGCGAGGCCAAAAAGGCCCCAACAGAGGAATTTCAACTAGGTCGATTTCTGCATTTCCTGCAAGCAGGAGTGAATATGGGCCTAAAACTAGGCTCCATTAAAGTACAGATCTCGGCTCTGTCGATTTTCTTTCAAAAAGAACTAGCTTCAGTACCTGAAGTTCAGACATTTGTGAAAGGAGTGCTGCATATTCATCCCCCGTTTGTGCCTCCTGTGGCACCTTGGGATCTCATCGTGGTGTTGAGTTTCTTAAAATCACATTGGTTTGAGCCACTAAAAACCGTGGATCTGAAATATCTCACGTGGAAAGTGGTCATGTTATTGGCCTTGGCTTCAGCCAGGCGAGTGTCAGAATTGGCGGCTTTATCATGTAAAAGCCCTTATCTGATTTTCCATATGGATAGGGCAGAATTGAGGACTCGTCCCCAATTTCTCCCTAAGGTGGTGTCAGCGTTTCACCTGAACCAGCCTATTGTGGTGCCTGCGGCTACTAGGGATTTGGAGGACTCCAAGTTGCTAGACGTTGTTAGGGCCCTGAAAATATATGTTTCCAGGACGGCTGGAGTCAGAAAATCTGACTCGCTGTTTATCCTGTATGCACCCAACAAGCTGGGTGCTCCTGCTTCTAAGCAGTCTATTGCTCGCTGGATTTGTAGTACAATTCAGCTTGCACATTCTGTGGCAGGCCTGCCACAGCCAAAATCTGTAAATGCCCATTCCACAAGGAAGGTGGGCTCATCTTGGGCGGCTGCCCGAGGGGTCTCGGCTTTACAACTTTGCCGAGCAGCTACTTGGTCAGGGGCAAACACGTTTGCAAAATTCTACAAATTTGATACCCTGGCTGAGGAGGACCTGGAGTTCTCTCATTCGGTGCTGCAGAGTCATCCGCACTCTCCCGCCCGTTTGGGAGCTATGGTATAATCCCCATGGTCCTTACGGAGTTCCCAGCATCCACTAGGACGTCAGAGAAAATAAGAATTTACTCACCGGTAATTCTATTTCTCGTAGTCCGTAGTGGATGCTGGGCGCCCATCCCAAGTGCGGATTGTCTGCAATACTTGTAAATAGTTATTGTTAACTAAAGGGTTATTGTTGAGCCATCTGTTGAGAGGCTCAGTTGTTTTCATACTGTCAAACTGGATATAGTATCACGAGTTGTACGGTGTGATTGGTGTGGCTGGTAAGAGTCTTACCCGGGATTCTAAATCCTTCCTTATTATGTCAGCTCGTCCGAGCACAGTGTCCTAACTGAGGCTTGGAGGAGGGTCATAGTGGGAGGAGCCAGTGCACACCAGGTAGTCATAAATCTTTCTAGAGTGCCCAGCCTCCTTCGGAGAACGCTATTCCCCATGGTCCTTACGGAGTTCCCAGCATCCACTACGGACTACGAGAAATAGAATTACCGGTGAGTAAATTCTTATTTTATTATTTTTTCAGAAATAAGGACTTTTCCAACCTATTTCCAGTCAGGTGAGGCTAGTGTCTCAACTATCAGAGGGTAATCTGTCACTTGAACTAAACATTGCCGAACCTTTCAGAGAACAATGGGGGTCATTCTGAGTTGATCGCTAGCTGCCGTTCGCAGCGCAGCGATCAGGCTAAAAATCGGCACTTCTGTGCATGCGTATGGTGCGCACTGCGCACGCGCGACGTACTTTCACAAAAGCTGATGTAGTTTTACACAAGGTCTAGCGACGCTTTTCAGTCACACTGCTGATCGGTGAGTGATTGACATGAAGTGGGTGTTTCTGGGTGGTAACTGGCCGTTTTCGGGGAGTGTGAAAAAACGCAGGCGTGCCAGATAAAAACGCAGGAGTGGCTGGAGAAACGGGGGAGTGGTTGGCCGAGCGCAGGCCGTGTTTGTGACATCAAAACAGGAACTAAATAGTCTGAAGTGATCGCAAGGTAGGAGTAGGTCTGCAGCTACTCTGAAACTGCACTATTTTTTTTTGTAGCAGCACTGCGATCCTTTCGTTCGCACTTCTGCTAAGCTAAGATACACTCCCAGAGGGTGGCGGCTTAGCGTTTGCACTGCTGCTAAAAGCAGCTAGCTAGTGATCAACTCGGAATGAGGGCCAATATTAGGAAAAGAGAGATAGATATTTTCCCTCTTAAATGCATTAAAGGAAAGTTTGATAGTCAGCAACTGCTTATCTGCTGTGTAAAGGGTAGCAACAGCTCTCCCAGTGACCTTAAGTGTTGTTCGAAAATCTTTACCTTTTGACCTAAAAGGAGGAGCCCTAAGATGAGCGAGAAGCTAAGCAGGGAGATCTAAGACCCTTTGGAATAGAGTCAGCCTATCCCTGCAAACCTTACATATTTAACATACAGCGGGCGAAGCTTGGCCCGTCGTCATTTACAGCACTGAGCAGGGCAGCATCAGAGATTGGACGGGGCAGAAAAGGAGATGGATTGTTCTCCTCAGCGCCAGCCTTTTGACAGCATCAAACCAGGGAAGGCCCAGCTAGGGGTGCGGCCTGACAAAGATATATGATTTTTTTTTTTTTAAAAGCAGTATTAAATTTGCTTAAATATCAGCGATTTTCATCTCTTTTTGATTATACTTGAAATTCTGCAGCGAAGCATGGGTATTCAACTATTATATATATATATATAGAGAGAGAGAGAGAGAGAGAGACAAAAACCCGGCTGCACACATCAAAAAAGTTCATTCTGTAGGAGTGCCAGGCACATATGCAGTTATTCAAATGTTTGAAGAAAGAGCCAGCACCTCCAACTTAATACAAACGTATTTTATGCATTCAAATATTCAATTCCAATAAAGTGCAAAAATAGTGCAAAAAATTCCACAATAAGCAGAGGATAATAAAGCTATACTCATCATTGATGCCAGGGTGGTCAGTGTCAATCCTCATGCTTAAAATAGCCCTGAATCCGACAGCTGTTTCGGCGCTTCCATTGCGCCTTTGTCAAGGAATAAGATAATGGGCATACACCAACCATATATATACCTGCACTGATTACCTCATGCATCTCACCTGTAACATGCTCCCTCCCTCAGACATGGCATCCAGGACCGGAAGTGGGGAATATAAACAAACAGCTAGCCAATAAGAGCCATGACCAAAAAGAAAATTTTCTAAGTACCAGCCAAACGATGTTCCTACAGCAGGAACCACCGTAGCTATAACTGGCATTAATATCCCCAGAGACGCACACATAGCACCTCAGTTACGGTACCTGGCTCTCCCGCAGTCACTCCCGCGACCGGAAGTGACGCGACGGGCCGGTCGTCAAAGCAATCCGTGTACAAAACAATGTAGCAGATCACATGGTCGCGCTTCCGTAACCGGAAGTGACGCGACAGGCCGGTTGCCCTGGCAACCCACAAGCAAAAGCCGGTGCTATTAACAGAAGGGACGCATGTTAATTTACAAAAATGACTATCGTCCATACTGGATACCCCATTAACAATAGATGCACAGTAAACCAGGCAGATATAAAGATGTAAAAAAGACAATAAAAAACAAGCGGAAATAGTGATATTCAATTTATCAGATTATTCACCTATTCCCCCAGAAATGTCGGTCCTGTCTAAAGGCCTTTCTTTTGTAAAAACATTCAAACAACAACCCTTTAACTTTGAGGTTGAATTGTATCGTTTTCACCGTTCCCTCAAGCTTAAAGATTTCTTTGCTAAACAGAATCAAACATCGACTTTGACTGAGGGGGCCACATATAGTAAATTTAAACCTAAAAGTACATTTGAACCATCGGGTCAAAATGCATCTATAGAAACATTCATTAAACTTGTCAAAAGGGACACTATGTCCTTTATTGGCAATCAGAAAATCTCTTATCATAATTTGAGTAGAGAGGAGAATGCTGCTCTCACTACTTTGAGGAACAATTCTGAAATGGTCATACGTCCCTCAGATAAAGGGGGAGGAATTGTTTTACTCAATAAACAAGATTATATGCATGAGATTTCTAGACAGCTGTCGGATTCAGGGCTATTTTAAGCATGAGGATTGACACTGACCACCCTGGCATCAATGATGAGTATAGCTTTATTATCCTCTGCTTATTGTGGAATTTTTTGCACTATTTTTGCACTTTATTGGAACTGAATATTTGAATGCATAAAATACGTTTGTATTAAGTTGGAGGTGCTGGCTCTTTCTTCAAAAATTTGAATAACTGCATATGTGCCTGGCACTCCTACAGAATGAACTTTTTTGATGTGTGCAGCCGGGTTTTTGTCTCCATACATACGTAACCTTATGCTGGCGGGCACCATTTTGTAAATAATGTATTTTTTTTTAAACATTTTTTTCTGAACTTTTTTTTTGTGGTGTGGATATGGATATGACGACCAGTGCCTCAGATGATTTGACTCGAGTGAAGAGATTTGATAATCAAGATATTTCCAGAATTGTATTCACGGACACAAACTCTCTGGCATTTGATATTGATAGCCCACCTGAAGTATTTGATGATTTATTGAAGCTTAAAAAACGAAAGGTGGAATTGAATCTACATGGGTTGACACTCTCACAATATTACAAAGAAAAAATTATACCTAGAGGTTTCCGTATTAGGAACCAACCCACTATAGGTAGATCCAATACAAGCTTTTGTAAGCAATGGTGCCAGATTTTGAACGAGTGCTCTTTTCAATTAATGATCTTGGTAATTGAACAAGTAAATCTTGATCTTGAGTTGTTAGATAAGGAAATTGCATCGTGTGAATCTACTGGGTTAGATATTTGAAAGCAGACGATTCTGTTGATTGGTTGGCTAGAATTGAGAGCAATGTGAACCAATTTCATACTGAATTACTTGCCTTTAAGAAGAATAAGTACAAGCGGGTTAAAGAAGATTACAAGGACTTACGAGTTTACAACTGGTTGCAGGGAGGAGAATACAAAATTGGTTGGAGAGGAGGTAATAGATACAGGAGAAATCGTACAAATTATCCATTTTCTGATATAGAGACTCATACCTCAGCCAGTGACTCTGATCATTCACAGACTCAGACACATTTTCAGAGAGGTTCTGTAACCAGGAGCAAATTCAAAAATACACAAAGAAAAGATCAGGCAGAAGGGGTGGGGTCAAACGCAGGAACAGATGTAAAAAAGACAATAAAAACCAAGCGGAAATAGTGATATTCAATTTATCAGATTATTCACCTATTCCCCCAGAAATGTCGGTCCTGTCTAAAGGCCTTTCTTTTGTAAAAACATTCAAACAACAACCCTTTAACTTTGAGATTGAATTGTATCGTTTTCACCGGTCCCTAAAGCTTAAAGATTTCTTTGCTAAACAGAATCAAACATCGACTTTGACTGAGGGGGCCACATATAGTAAGTTTAAACTTAAAAGTACATTTGAACCATCGGGTCAAAATGCATCTATAGAAACATTCATTAAACTTGTCAAAAGGGACACTATGTCCTTTATTGGCAATCAGAAAATCTCTTATCATAATTTGAGTAGAGAGGAGAATGCTGCTCTCACTACTTTGAGGAACAATTCTGAAATTGTCATACGTCCCTCAGATAAAGGGGGAGGAATTGTTTTACTCAATAAACAAGATTATATGCATTAGATTTCTAGACAGTTATCAGATGTTGAATGTTATAAAATACTTACCTACGATCCAACCGTTAAGTATAAGAGAGAAATTGATGCTGTGATTGACATGGGCCTTAAAAATAACTGGATTGATGAACCCACTGTCCAGTTTCTTACGCAGACACACCCTAGGACTCCTATTATTTATGTGCTACCAAAGGTGCACAAAACACTGATTAAGCCTCCAGGTAGGCCGATAATCTCCTCCTGTGGGTCCTTGTGTCAACCACTGTCTCAGTTTATTGATTTCTGGTTATAGCCTGTTGTACAGAATACAAAATTCTATTTACGTGATACTACAGATTTTTTGAAAAAGATTGAGGCATTGGGTAGTTTACCTGACTCAAGTTTGCTGGTGACATTGGATATCACTAGCCTCTACACAAATATTAATCATGTTGATGGTATAGAGTCAGTCAGGAGTTTGATTTCCAACAGTCCACACTATAAGGGTCCGAACGTCGAGTTTTTGTTACTTCTTATGGAAATTGTATTAAAGAAAAAAATATTATTTTTTTAAATTCATTTTTTTTGCAGTTAAGAGGGACCGCAATGGGGTCAAATATGGCCCCTGCATATGCTAATTTCTATATGCATATGTATGAAAATCAGCATGTTATGGCCCATCCTGTTTTTTCTGAATTTATCCATTTTTACGTTCGGTATATCGACGACCTCTTTATGGTGTGGACTGGAGGTATCGAATTCCTGACTATGTTTATTGATGCTCTCAATTCTCTTGACACCAACATCAGATTTACACTTGCTTATAGTGAAACTATAATCAATTATCTTGATGTATGCGTTCTGAATAATGGCGACCGTTTACTAGAATATACAGAAAAGAAACGGTTAAAAACACTATTATTAGCAGACAGTTTCCATCCCGCACCACTTAAAAGAGGTTTGCCACTGTCGCAATTATTGAGGGTTGCTCGAATAACGTCTGATCCAGCTGAGTTACGAGAATCATTAGAAGAGATGGGCAATAGATTTGTTTGCAGAGGCTACAAGAGATGCGAAATTGATGAAGCAATTTCGAGTTGTTTACAACATAAACGTGAGGAATTACTCTGTGCAAAGAAAGAGAGTACTAAAGATAATAGAATGATTTTTGCTTCTACATACTCGATGGCTTCACAACATATACGGAATATGGTATTACGCCATTGGCATATATTGCAGGCTGATGACACCATTGGACATTTATGCAAAGAGAAACCATTATTCTGCTATAAGAGAAGCAATAATGTCAAGGACATAGTGGCCAAATCTGACATAGGCCCCATTCGTACAAAAAGTTGGTTGCAACCAAAACACGGAGTATACAGATGCCATGGGTGTGTCAATTGCCAGTACCTCCTCTTAGGGGAATTTTTCATTGACCCCAAGACAAAGATCAGACATAATATACACCATCATTTGACTTGTGACAGTCGTTATGTCATATATTTGATAAAATGTCCATTCTCGCTCTTTTATGTTGGCAAAACAATCAGGACATTGAGGGAGAGGATAGCCCTGCATCGATCTTCTATTAAAAAGGCTCTTGTGAAAGTTGATAAGAGTACTCCTTCAGTTGCAAGACACTATGCACTCTGCAAACACTCTATGAGAGACTGCCAATGCATGCCCATAGACTGTATTCCTCCTCTTAGACGTGGCGGTGAGCGGAACAAGCTGCTATTACAAATATTATTGGATAAATTGCCTCAACAAAGTTGCACCGGATGGATTAAATGAGGAACTGTGTTTAAGCTGTTTTCTATAGGGACTGGTTCCCTGTCTCTTATTCTTGTAGTTAGTACATCTTTGGTGTTGGTTTTATATTTATCCATGTCCACGGTTATTGTTTTTATTATATTTTTTTTATTATATTTGTATGACATCTGCCATCGATATATCTGCCTGGTTTACTGTGCATCTATTGTTAATGGGGTATCCAGTATGGACGATAGTCATTTTTGTAAATTAACATGCGTCCCTTCTGTTAATAGCACCGGCTTTTGCTTGTGGGTTGCTAGGGCAACCGGCCGGTCGCGTCACTTCCAGTTACGGAAGCGCGACCATGTGATCTGCTAAATTGTTTTGTACACGGGTTGCTATGACGACCGGCCCGTCGCGTCACTTCCGGTCGCGGGAGTGACTGCGGGAGAGCCAGGTATCGTAACTGAGGCGCTATGTGTG